>NW_023270387.1:12231710-12529359 GCF_011800145.1 Mirounga leonina | reverse complement strand
CTTTCTTTCTTTCTTTCTTTCTTTCTTTCTTTCTTTCTTTCTTTCTTCTTTTTCTTTTCTTTCTTTCTTTTTTTATTTAAGTAATTTCTATACCCAACATGGAGCTCAAACTCATGACCCCAAGATCAAGAGTCACATGCTTCTCTGACTGAGCCAGCCAGGTACCCCCTACCTACATTTTCAAACCCAGATCTAATGCCATATTTTTCATGAAGCTTTTTCTGGTTCTCTCCCCACCTACTGCTAATTGGAATTTCTGTCTTTTATGTTCCCATACTGCTTTATCTCTTAGGGCACCTAACACTTTGTGTTATGTACTTCTTAATTTCTGGACTGTAAACCCCATGAAAGCAGGCACACCAACAAAACCCAGTCTTGTTTATTACCGTGAGCCCAGAATCTAGCACAGTGTCGACTCATTTAAATACTTGTTGAATGGATGAGAAGTTTGGGACCACAGAGGTTAGGTAGGAGGCTTATTTAAAGCTCTTCCTTCTGTTCTTGGTGGTCCTTATATAAGGGAACCCTAAGCTCTACCTACGTTTTCTCCATAACTACCCTTTCTTTAGTCCTATCCCACCATTCACTGTTTTGTAATAAAATGGAATAGATTCAGGATAAGGTTGTTGCCTTAGTCCATTTGGGCTGTTATATAAAACACCATAGACAGGATGGCCTATAAACAACAGAAGTTTACTTCTCACAGATCTGCAGGCTGGCAGTCCAAGATCAGGGTGCTGGCATGGTTGGGTTCTGGTGAGGGACCTCTTCTGGGTGGCACACTGCCAACTTCTCACTAGCCTCTTTCCTAAGGGCACTAATCCCATTCCTGAGGGCTCCACCTTCCTGACCTAATCACCTCACATGGACCCCACCTGCCTCCTAATACCATCACCTTGAAGGATAGGGTTTTAACATATGAATTTGGTGGGGGACACAAACATTCAGTCTATAGAAATTGTACTATGAGACTTCTCATTCCTGTTAGATTTTCAGCACCAAGTTGCCAATCAAATTATTCTGAAATGGAGTATAGCTTTCTGCTAAAATGAGGTCTTGAGTAGTCTTTGCTCTCTTTTTTAGCTCTGTAGTTACTGAATGGACTCCATATGTTTACTTATTGATGACAATACACTATGCTCATTAAGGTCGTCTCTCCTTTCTCCTTTTATGAAAGTCTCTCTTTTCTACCAATTTCTCTCTTCCAACCTCCTTTTCCATCAGCCTCTACCTTCCCTTTTCTCAAACTTCCACCTCCTTGGTCAACCTTCCACTACCCTCTGTTAACCTACAAAATATAATGGTGATGGTAGTGGTAGCGATAATGAGGGTGGAGGATGCCTTGTCTGGATGGCCGAAGATGCAAGTATTGCCCTCAGAGGAGAGCTGGTAGGGCAGGCAGAGGAGGGAAGAGCTTCTAAGGATTTTGGGACACCCTTTCCTCTGCAAAAATGTTAAGATGGGGAGAGGAAGTTTGGGCCCGGAAGAACATTCAAATATGGCTTCCAGATGTAGCTCTGGAATAGCTGTTTCCATAGAACTCCTCACCCTAAAATCTTTCCAAGTCTGTCCTCTCAAAGCATAAGTAGAGCTCTTTGTGGTTCATTCACAAAGCCTGGCCTAGCCCATGCCTCTAGCTCCATCTCTCATTACTCACCTTTGGTCCAAAGAGGTGGTCTTGTCATGATTCGGAGACTCGGTAGATAATACAGAAGCGGAAACCACGTTATGAATGGGGAGCTCCAGGCAGTTGTGATGTTGCTGGAGCACAACATGTAGTGGAGGCCAGATTCAAAGGTGGGGCCTCCACTTGGCTATATTATTGTAGAGATTCCCCTTGAGAGGTGTTAGTCAGGGTCGAGTCAGGAGACAGAAGCCGTACCAGGTATCTTGAAAATTTTAAATGTAGAAAGTTTACATAAAGAGCTGTTAACAAACCAGAAGAATTGCTAACTGAGAACACAAAAGGGAACAGGAGAGTATCGTGGAAGTAGCTTTTGCAGGAGGCAGCTACCATCCCCAGAACTGAGGGAACAAGGGAAAGAGGTTAGAATTATTAAAAGCTAGAATCTTGAAAGAGGTGAACATCCTTTCCGAGAAAGGAAGCTGCTTTGCTGGGACTGGTGTCCCTGAGTTTGGAGGAGGGGCCCTGTGAGGTTGGGACTTAATCCTTCTGAGGAGGGGGGGTCCAGCTGGCTGGAATCAGTGTCTCTTAGGGAGCACAGTGAGGCTGTATTGGAAAAATCTCAAACAGTATTCAACTGCTGCCTTGAAACAAATTGCCACAGCTAGGTCAATGAGTCTGACAGAAAAAGAAGCAAACAGGACACCTTTTTTCATTCCCCCATCAGCCCCGCAGTCTTCCTCCAGTAGCTTCAATTGACTGAATGGGACAGGGAGCCAGTGACACAGCAGAAACCCTAGTATCACAAAGCAGAGTTTAGAAGGAAGGGACCAAATTGGAAAGACAATCGCTGTGGTTCATTCACAAAGGCTGGCTTAACCTGTTCCAGGTTACTCCGTTGGGTACTCAGCATCCATACACTCCTTTCTACACAGATGAGAACTTCCTACAACCATAAAAAAAAAAAATTGTCCTTTCATCTAACAAGATGCAAACATCTTTTGCACAAAGGGAGGCATTCTCGTCCTCTCCTCAAGATGAAAAGAAGCAAAGTTTCAACAGTCATTGTGTCCATCTCTGGGAGACAGTCATACTTCCCATCAATCACCAGGTCGTGAGGGATACTCTCGTCAGAGAGTTTCATCATCTGAGTATTTTCTTCCTTAGAGAGTAAATTGCAAAGTTAATCTCCCCACAATTTGTGTAATATAATAAAGGAAGGAGGACAGAAAAGGAAATAATATACACACATACATAGAAAGAAGAAAAAATGCATAACTACTACAGTCCTTGTTTGTGCAACTGGTCATAAAATACATATATATGTATGTATAAAATTATATATTACATATATAAGTTATGTATACTTATATATATTATATATAATTATATATTACATATATAAGGAATATATAATTATATATATATAATTAAATGTATGTATATATATTATATATATAAAATCTTCCTTTGTATACTATCTGTTCCATGTTTTTGAGTTTTCATTATCCTCATCCAGGATATCCTCTGGTTGGTGTTTTTTATCTGGTGGAGTGGTGGAATGACCCAAATCTTCATTCCTGAAGAGTCTTAATCCTTAGAGATTCGGTGTATTTTTTGATTGCTGTGATTTTCCATTAATATTTACGATTGGACACAAAAATAGTAAGGCATGCCCCTGAGAATCCCCTAGGCTCCAAACATTGTCTTCTCTGCAATTAAATTTCCTCATGGTATTAATCACCCCAGCTAGTAGAGTAATTCCCCCTTTTTTTTTACCTGCTGCTTCAGTAGTACATGGATCCCAGAAAGCCAGGGCAAGTCTCAACTTGTAAGTCATTGGAGCCATTGGTGTTTATCCTGGTGGAAGATTTTCTCCCTTGGAAACCAAGACCTCCAGATCAGCAGAGCTCAAAGTTGCAATGGCAGGAACAAAAGTTCTGTGAGGTGTTAGGTATCCTAGTGAGAAGAACCACTCTGGCTTCTAGCCCTTGATTCTGAGATCTCTGAATCCCAGTTAAGGAAGAAATAGCACCATATATTGATCACCAAATCAAAGAATATACTGCATTCTGTAGGACAGGCCCTGTTATTTCAGAGGGCCTTCTCCCGGCTGGAACCACAGCTGAGACTCCAGTGGCTCGTTCCACCGTTCTTTTGGTCCAGTTGTTTATGGGTGATGAAGTACGTAACAAGAGGAATTCCAGGGGCCTGAGCCTGTTGCCACACTTCTTTTGCTGAGAAATGAATTCCTTGATTAGAAGCAATGTTGTGAGCAACACCACGATGGTGAATAAGGCATTTTATAAGCCCACGGATGGTGGTGCTAGCAGAAGCATTACAAGCAAGGGCAGCAAATCCAAACCCAGAATATGTGTCTGTCTCAGTGAAGGACAACTCTCTGTCCCCTTTGTGTTGAAAGGGGTACAGGGGAATCCAACTGCCACTAGTTTCCCTGGGAAATGGTGCCATATAGAAGGTTCGGTGTTGGTCTCTGCTTTTGGCATTTTAGGCACTCAGCGGGAGTGATAAGCAAGTCAGGTTTCATGAGAGGAAGTGCATGCTGTCAATACCGTGAGTAGGCTCTATCCATGCCACCATGGCCACTTTGTACCTAGGTCCACTGAGCAAGCACTAGCAGGGCTGGGGAAGAGTCTGATATCCAAAGAGGGTGAGCATTTATATGGCACACAAATATCCTTCTAGCTTCATTAGCTTCATAGCTGACACAAGGACCACCCCGAATTAAAAGGTCATTGCATTGACAAGGAAAGCCCTCTCCCAACCTCTGCTTCTAAGACAGTGCGTTTTGGTAAGGCCAGGTTCAAGCTCAACAGGTGGGGTCTGTCCACCTGGTCCTCCTTGGGGAAGTATTTTTCCCTCAGGAGCTTTTTGTAGCACTGTCTGACTTTGTCTTTGGCACTTAGCTCTGGCTGCCTTGTGTTATTATTTCCTTGAAAATGTATGCTTAAACCCAAGTTTAGATTAGTCCTTGAGGGTAGCAACCATGGTGTATACACCTTTATATCACCAGAGGCTCATTCTGTGGCTCCTATTCGGTAAATAGCAAGATGCAGGGGAAAGTTTGCTTTTTAAGAAAAGAAGCCCTAGGTATGAGGCCTCCTCTTCTGCTTCTCTCTGCCACCCTAGACAAGTCTTAGCACACTCCCTATGGCCCTCATCACATATTCTGTCTGAACAACATGTTACTGCTGGATGTTTATTGCTTCCATGCTTTGCTTATGTGGAGCCCCATCTTAATGAAAGAAGATGCCTTCTTTCTTACCTGCAGGGAGATACAAATCCAGTAAGTTAGAGTTCCTTCCAAAGTTGAGGCTGGTCAGAGCCTTAAATAGACTCAAGGCAAGGGTTAGTAAGGCCAGCAAGTGTCTCTTAGTTGATCCCAATGTTGTAATTGATATTCATCATTTTTGTCTCTTACCAACCATTCTAGATTTTCCTAGCATTCTGACTGGTCTTGGTAGGGACACCCAGCCTTGTATCCATGAGACATCTAAGTCCTTAGTAGCCCTTGCTGGGCTGTGGTTTCTAGAATTGCATATTATCTCTGTACATGAAAGCACCAAGTGAAATACCTTTAAACACCCTGGGGACCAGACGTACCCCTCCCTACCCTTACTGTGTAGCAGCAACTCTAACTCCTCCTGATGGTTAGGGTAGGTTTCCCTGCCATTAAACTAACACTTCTCTTTGCCTATTAGTTGACATATGGAACCCAGATAGCCAGATGATAGTCACAGCTTTCAGTGGAACCTTTTCTGTGACCCCTGACAAAAGTCTTTGGGAACCAGCACCTCTAACTTGACTGAGTATAATATTGTGGAGTTAGGAAGGACAAGTTCTCTATGTGGGTCACTGGAAATGATGGTGAGAATATCCAATCCTACTTCTACCCCTTGATTCCCATTTCCATAAATTTTACCTATTGGGCCATAACACCATAAGTAGGTCATTATTTCAACACATGAAATGTATCTTGGTGGACAATATCTCAATCCACAGGGTACTGACCCTTAGCTGGCACCTTAGCTAGAGTATTAAAGACCAGTCCACTATTTGATTAGACTGGCTGTTTTGGGGTGATGCAGTACGTGGTTAGACCAGTGGATCCCATGATCATGGTCATGTGCCTATTGGTATACCTCCTTTGACATAAAATAGGAGTTTTTATCCAAAACAGTGTTGGAAGGGAGACCATGTTGATAGGTTAAGCATCCTGTAAGCCCTTGGATGGTGGCGCTATTGGGGGTAGGCACGGAAAGCAAATTCATATTAAGAGTTTCAATTCTTATAAGGACAAATTGATGTCACCCTAAAGGTGCAAGGGGTCTGATGCAATAGAGGGTTTCCTTAAGAAACTGCCCTATCAGGGGTTCAAGGTAGGTTTCTGCTGCTGGCATGTCAGGCAGGTATCACTGGGAGTAGCTAAATCAGTCATGATGGGAGGGAGCCATGCTTTGGGGTCCATGTGTAGTTTCCATCATTGTCACGCTGTCACTCTGTTCATGAGATCATTGCATCAGCACTGGCTGGCTGAGGAGATGGGTGAGCTGGTTTCATAAGGCAAGCCTACCAGATTGTTGAAGGCTGCTTCTATAGTGGGTGACCTCAGCTGAGCATGAGGAGATACAAAGATCTGGGTACTTTGTGCCCACCCCTGTAGGTCTATTGATGTATCTCTTCACTAGGCCTCCTTGTCCCTGATCTTCCAATTGTGTTCCTTCCAGGCTCCTTCCATCCAAGCCATCTGCTACCCAGCTATTCTGTATGTATATACAGCTCAGGTTTCTTTTCTTCCACCTATAGTAAATGATGAAGTATAATATTCCTTATCTGCCCACTGGCAATATTTACCAGTGAGAAAATTTCCTCTAGTCACTCTTGAGTAGGATTTTAATGCAACTGCGATTTGTGGCAAGTACTAGCATATTGCACTTTTTACAAACCAACCTGAGGTCTTTCTTTTTTTTTCTTGGTTGGTCATAGGAACTCCTCTACTCCATGAGGTAAAAAGTGTGAGTAGAGACATCAGGGAATAGATGTAGGAGACATGGGAGTCTGGCTCACCCATTAGTGTGATTTACTTGTATCTTCTTTTTTTTGGGGGGGGTAGAATATAAACACATGCATTCATTTTATGTTGTAAGAAAGTCCAAAGAGGATTTATAATGCAAAGAAAATATGAGGAATGATCTTTGTTACTTAGTTTATTTAAAATTTGATACTGATGGAAACAATTTTAAATCAATATTGTTTTGCTAGTCCTCTTTTTTTGGTAATTTTTAAAAAATTATGTTCAGCCAGCCAGCATATAGTACATCCTAAGTTTTTGTTGTAATGTTCAATGATTCATTAGTTGCGTGTAACACCCAGTGCTCATCCCAACATGTGCCCTTCTTAATACCCATTACTTGTATCTTATTCAATATGGATACCTCTCTCTGCCTCTGGTTCATATGGTCTGATTGGCATGACAACTTGTACCTGCAGCCTGGATGTGCTGCAGAGGATGTTCTTGTTGGAAGCCTTCACAGTCACCTGATAATGGATCAAAACAGTACTCAAGTGCAGCTTATGTACCAAATGCGTGCCTCTCTCTTAGTGGTAGGAAGTATGAGATACAGAACTTAGTTTAAAGAAGATGTCTCTACCTGCCCCAGACCCCCAGAATCCTAAAAACTCCATTATATGGCATGATCCTGAATCTTCATGGAATTTCTTATTTGTTGCACTCGTTTTTCTTACTAGGCCATCTATAGTGTGGTTTGTGAACTGTTTGCTATTGTTATATTTATGAAAGTGTGGTTTGTGAGCTGTTTGTTATTGTTATATATATGAAAGTGTGGTGTGAACTGTTTGTTATTGTTCTGCAATTACATAGATGCCAAGATTGAGAGATAAGCCTTTAGAAAATTCTATAGCAATTTGACATTGCTATGACATCTAAGTTCATGATTAGTGGATTCATCTTACTCAACCAGGTTAGTGAGTATGGGTATTATTGAACTCACACAAGCCATTTATATGTTATATGATAGTTAAAGGCTAGTTTGTCAGGTGTAATCCCTGTGTGTAAAACCATGGATATATTTCTTTTATTAAAAGGTAATCCAAACTTAAGTATAATTTCACAGGATAAACAAAGAACTGAAGAATGATTTTGAAAATTCAGCATCACTTACTTCATTTTGAGAAAAATTAAGTATGCTTGCTTGAAATGATTTTAAAATCTCTTCTTGCATTCCTGGCTACATCCCTCTATACAACTGATTTCTCTACTCTGCATTATATAATTAAGTAAATCATAGAAATGGCTTAGATATACTCATTTCTTACAAGCAGGCTTATCATAAATCCAACCCAATTTATGTAATTTTACAAGCAAGAAGCAAGCATGCATAAAGGTACTTAATGTAGGGGAATCAATATATCATCATAACCTCTGTTTAGTTCTAAATGAAAAATGATAAAACATTTTGAGTGTGATAGTGATTTATATTAATAATCTAATGTACACTTCCAGTGAACATGTGTATAGTTTTGTTATCCTTTTCCCTATGTTATAGATATTTTTCTGATTAAATTTATCAAAATATAATTTTATATCTATTGAATCTAATAATTTAAAAATTGTTTTGTGTGTTTCTGTTTTTTATTTCATTTTTCTAGTAATTCATTTTTATTGAAGTTTATAATATTGCTAGTTTGTGATGAATTGAAAAAAAACAAACAAACTGGCCCTTCTCAGATTGTTTGAAAAGCACTCATCTAGTATACTTGGTACTTCAACTCATGGAGTATAATCATCAATATAGTGGACCACTGTGAAGGTCTGCAGAGTGTCAAAATGAACAAGGTACACTACACTATGGCAGAGTTAACATAGCGCTTGGGAAATTTAGTGCCTGTGTACTGATGCCCTCACCATGTAAATGCAAGCTATTTTTAAATCTTTCCTATTGATGGGAAAGAAGACTTCTGTCACATCAGTAGCTATATTCCAAACTGGGTTTATCTAATCTTGTAAAGATACTGTACCTGCCACATCAGCTGCAAGTGGGGCTACCACCTGATTAAGTTTTCAGCCCTGTACCATCAACTGTTACAATCAACCAGGTCTTCACAGGGCTAAGGTAGGTAATTGGAAAGGGATGTGATGTGGGCTATCACTCCCACATATAATTCTCTGATGGTCACAGTAACTTCTGCAATACCTCCATTGCAGCATTGTTTCTGATATACTGTCTTGGCCAGAGGTGAGAGTGGGGCTTTTTACAGGCTTCCACTTGACTCTTTTTGCTTACCTTCATAACCTTTACTCCACAGGCCAAGGAGTCAATATAAGGGTTCTGCCAAGTGCCAAAAAATAACCACAGAATGGCTTTATAGCTCCATAGACTTGCTATGGATGGGCTTGGGCCCAAACTCCCATTTATTATTTGTCCTTCAAAAACCTCTACTCTAATCAGAGGCTCATGATGCCATTTTGTGTTCCTTGATATCACAGTCAGCTCAAATCCTATATCTAATGGTCCTTGAAAAGTCAAGGTAGTTCCTTTTCTCTAGGACACAATCATTCGACAAATGTCCTCATGTCACTTTGGGTAAGGACTGGTGCAGTACATGCTATATAAACTTGTGGTGACATTGTAGGATCTTTCCACAATATGACAGACACCACGTCATCTGTGAGCTCTGGGTCTGCCCAATCTGAAAGATGGGTGAAGGCCTATACATTTTCATTGTGGCAGCTGATGGCAGCTTTCTGCTTGCCAGCTCTTTATTTTTATTTTTTTTTAATTATACAAGCAGCATGATACCACAGGTATCTTGCTGTTTCTCTATAATCAATTAGTCAATACCACAGATCCCTGCAGTTCAAAAACCCTCTGATGGCTCAGGCCTTGCAAACTATTTTGGTAATTACACCCATCTCACTGCTGATGGTTAAGTGCTGCTACTGTCCTATGTGATTTAAAATCCCATGACCTCCAATTCTGTCAGTCAAAGTTCAATCAGAGAAGTTGATAGGTAGGAGATATATACTGATAGATTTCTTATAAGGAATTGGCATAGATGAATGTGGGGGTTGGCTAGGCAAGTCTGGAATCCAAAGAGGAGGCATGGGGGCGGAGCAGACTGGAACTCTGAGGCATAGTCTGAGGCTGTTGTCTACAGACAGAATTTCTTCTTTGCTTAGGGAAGCCTCAAGCCCTGCTTTTAAGGCCTTTCAACTGATTACATCAGGCCTGCTCAGATTATCTAGGATAATCTTTCTTACTTAAAGTCAACCAATTATGGGCTTTAATCATATCCACAAAATATCTTTATACCACCATCTAGATTAGTGTTCTATTGAATAACAGGACTGTAGCCTAGCCAAGTTGACATGTCAAAAAGACCATCCCAGACCACCACTTGCCAACTTGGCACCCATACACATATCCTTAAAACATACATAATATCCAAATAAAGACAATAACAAAGTCATACTTCTGCTTAACATGATACAACTATCCTGAGAACAGCCAAAAAAACACCAACACTTTCACCAGAAGAGATTGTAAAGTCCTTGGATAGTGTTCACTCTTTGTCTTGTATCTTAAATAGTGAGATATAAAGTTAGCTATTATTATATATCTGATGTGAGATGATAAGAGACCAAGAGAAGGAAGATATTATATATATTTATGTATTAAGTATAAATATTCACATCTATATTAGAAGCCATAATTATAAATTATAAATATATTTATTATAAATATTATAAACACACAATATATTTATATTTTTATTTATATATTTATATTAAACATATAAATAAATATATACATATTTTTCATAACAAAATAAGGAAGAAATACCATAACTATTACAATCCTTGTTTCTAAATGTGGTCACATGGTCATAGAGCTGACATGTATAGCCACCTCCTTGTACCCATCCAACATTCCTTTTGTTCTCAACAAGCACCTTACCTGGTCTTAGTTCTTTGCCTGGTAAAGTGACTCAAAACTTCATTCCTGAAGGGTCTGGCCATTAGCAATCCTGCCTGGATTGAACTGTTGTAGTTTTCCATTGACTTCAATCACAGCACACGGTCATACTAAGAGAAGTCCTAGAGATCTCTTGCATTCTAGACATACTTTTTGTCATCTCTATTGTGTAGTGGCAACCCAAATTTCCCTTAGTAGTGGCTGGATAGTAGCCATCCAGTTCAGCAGAATTACCATTGTGTTTCTTGGTAGAAACATTCTTCCCTTTGGAATTAAGATCTCTAGACAAGACAAGCCTAAAGTCATAGGGAGAGGAAGCAAACATTTAGTGGATCTAGCAGATCCACTAAGCATCTGGTAGATCACTAGGGATAGTAGTTAATGGAGCCATTCCCATTTCCAGTTTTTGATCCCTAGATCCATGAATCCTTGCCTATGGGAGAAACAGCACCACATATTAGATGCTGATTTAGAGCATAGATAGCCTTCTGGAGAACCTTGCTTCAGCCCTGCAGGCCATCTAGTGGGCACCTTAATTGAGTCTTCAAAGGACCTTTCCACTGTTCTATCAAGTTAGATGCTTCAAGATGATGGAGAACATGGTAACACCAGTGAATTCCTTGAGCATGGGTCCCTTACAGCACTTAATTTTCTATGAAGTGAATTCCTTGATAAGAAGCAACACTGTGTAGAATACCATGATGGTAGATAAGGTATTTTATAAATCCATGAATGATAGTTTTGTCAGAAGCATGGGGGGCAGGGAAGGTAAATATTGATCTGAGTAAGGGTCTGTTCTGAGAACAAGCATGCCTCTTCCATGATGAAAGTGGGCCAGTGTAATCAATCTGCCACCAGGTAGGTAGCTGATTATTTTGGTGAATGGGTGCCATATCAAGGACTCAGTGTTGGTCTCTGTTGTTGGCAGTTTGGGCATTAAGCAGTGACTGTAGTCAGGTTAGCCTTAGTGAGTAGAAGTCCATGTTGCTAGGCCCCTATATAACCTCTACCTTTGCACAGTGACCACTTTGTTCATGAGCCCGTTTGACAATGACAGAGAAAGAAGCCAATTGGCATCTGCAGAGTGGTCATTCTATTTAATAGATTATTAAAATCATCCTCTGCTGAGGTCACCTTTTGGTGAGCACTCACACTCACATTATCTTCATGTTCTTGCCCAGAGAGGTCTATTCACATACATCTTTCCCAGATCTCTTTGTTATCAATTTGTCAATTGTGTTCCTTCCAGGTTCCTGACCATGCAGCCAAACCATGGCCATAGACTATGAATTGGTATAGACTTATATGTCTGGCCATTTCTACTTCCAGGCAATATGAATAATCAGGTACATAGCTCAGGGTTTTGCCCACCGAGAGGATTTCTCACCACTGTCCTTCTGGGATGTTCTGGAAAGGGGCTATAAGCACTGCACCTGTTCATTTTCAGTTGGTGCCTGGATACCAGGCAAAACCATTTATAAACTAGGTGGAGTTTCTCTTCCTCAGTTAGCTGTCCATATGGGACACCCCATGAGGCCATAGGTGCAGATCTACAGAAGGAAAGTAATGTAGAAGAAGTAGAGACCATGGGCACTCGAGCTGCTTCCTTGTGAAACTTACTTGTGCCTTTAGGACCTGCTTGAGCCTTATTTCATATATACCATTTCTATTGATAATGGGATGCTGGTTTGCATGCCCAACTTTATGGCTTGGTGAATCAGACAACACTCAGTTCATGATGGCCAGCTCAGGTTGCGTACATGGCAACCTAGTGGCGCATGATTAGGTGCCCAGGAACAAGCCAAAGACAGTTTCTTGAAAGGACAGTAGTTATTCCCAGAAGGGGACAAGGCTTTGCTCCATAACCCTAAGTTCCCTATAGGGGCTCATGAAGGTTCCAAACACATCTCTATTTTCTACTGACACTTCAGGCACCATTGGATCTACTGGATCATATGGCCCACTGGCAGAGCAGCTTAGATGACATCTGGACTGGTTGCAGAGCCTTGTTCCAGGTCCTACTGAAAACTAGCAGATTTTGAGGTCACTTCATGGATGGATTGGAGTAGCACACCCAAAGGAGGAATACATTGCCTCTAAAATTTAAAGAGATCCCCTAGGTGTTGTGCCATTTTTTTTTAATGGTAGGAGGGGTCAGATGCAACAACTTCTCTTTCACTTTAGAAAAGATATATAGACATGCCCCCAGCACTGGACCTCTAGACATTTTACTGAAGTAGAAAGCCTCTGACTTTCTATGTGATTTATTTTCCACCCTCTGACATTTACATTTTACATAAATATCTTAACAATATGTCTAGAGTAGCTGCTACTTCTTGCTCACCAGGTCCAGTCAGCATAATATCATCAATATAATTGGCCAGTGTAATGTCCCGTGGAAGGGAAAGATGATCAATTCCCTGTGGACTAAATTATGACATATACCTGGAGAGTTGCTATATCCCTGAGGTAGGACAGTGAAAGTATATTGCTGGCCTTGCCAGCTGAAGGAAAACTGCTTCTTGCGGGCCTTACTAACAGGTATACAGAAAAAAGCTATTGGCAGTTCAATAGCTGCTTACCAGGTACCAGGGGATATGTTAATTTGCCCAAGCAACAGAACCGCGTATGGAACAGCAGTTGCAATTGGAGCCACCACCTGACTAAGTTTATGATAATCCACAGTCATTCTCAAAAATCCATCTGTTTTCTGCATACGTAGTTAAATGGGGATGTAGTGGGAATCACCATATCTACATTTTTCAAGTTCTTAGTGGTAGCATTTATCTCTGCATTTCCTCCAGGAACCCTGTATTACTTTTGGTTTACTATTTCTATAGATAGAGGCAGTACTAATGTCTTCTACTTAACCTTTCCCACTATAATAGTCCTCTCTGCATAAGACAGGGAGCTAATGTGGGGCTTCTGCTATGTATTCCAGTTATACATTACAGAGATGGGGAAATAATCACAGGATGGGTGGTTAAGGGTCCGTTGGTCCCACTGTGAGAGGCACCTGGACTAGAGCTCCATTGATTATCTGACCTCCATAAGCTCCTACTCTGACTGGTGGACCACAGTGACATTTTGGGTCTCTAGGAAATACCATCAATTCAGAGCCAATGTCTAGAAATCCTTGAAAGATGTGATTATTTCTTTTCCCCTCCCAAACACAATTACCCTGGTAAATCACTGTAGATCCCTTAGGTGAAGGGCAGGATAAGATTAACAGTATAGGATTTTTAACAATGTAGCGGGGTCCTTCCTCAAGTGGATCCAGGCTCCCTTTCATTCAGAGGGTTCCGAGTCTGTAAACTGGTTTAAGTCTGGGAGTTGACTGTGAGATCATGATCGTGTTTTTGTCTTTTATATTATACTTCTGTTCATGAGACCTAGAACTCTTCTGCTTATGTACTAGGAATTTAGCAGACTGAACATCTGTTTATTTCCTAGGGCCACCATGATCAACTAGCCAATGCCACGAGTCTGAGAGTCAGACTCTTCTGATTACTGCTTTGTCAGTGTGCTATCCTTTATAGTAACCCTGCCCCCCTGGTCGCGATTAAGTTCCACCATTTGGGCCCTACTACCCAGTATCTTATTATACCCATTGCATTTATAGATCTCAGTTCAATGATAGCAGTTTCTCACTGTAATTTCCTACCTACAGAGAAGAGTGACTAATGAACTCTTTAATGATGCTGGCACTTCTGTCATTGTTGGTTTGCAACCTCCTTGGGAGTTCTCCAGGTATAATCTGAAACTGGGTCCCATAAACAGAGAGCAGGGAGAAACTGAAGGAAGAGGCAGGCCACTCCAGATTTGTAGGTGGCAGGTTTAATAAGCAAGGAAACTTGCACATGAAGCTTGTCTTGGGTGGCTACGAGATGCGTAGATCTCCACATCTGTCCCCTACATCTTAAAAGATTATACAGAGGCCTTAATTAGGTTCATTCATGTATACCATTCACATGGTCTCAACATCACATCAGTATCTCAAGGCTATGTCCTTGGAGCAGCCTCCAAGGCAACTGAAGGCAAGTGGAACCCACATTCCAAGGATAGAGGAGGGGTGTGGAGCCTCTCATTGACTGGGTCCAACTCATGGGCCAGCCAATGTTCATTTCTTCTTGACAATCTCCTCCAACACCCATAAATATATTTTTCATAGTGGTGGGAAACGTGTGTCCTTTAGACCCTTCTGGGGTAGCTGAATATGTCTTACATGATAAATTCACTTTAATATTCCAATCTCCTAAGTCTTTGAATACCTTACTCTACCATATTACCAAGGCATCAGGCAAAAATGGGCAAACCTCCTTAGGCAGGGACAGAATTACTACTTCTGCAAAGAAGACTTAGCAGAATGTAGGGATTCTCAACTTCATCAGCATCTTCTCGTATGTTCTCATTCCAATTTTCGGGGTCCTGTTTCTTCTCGGTCTATGCCCCACCTTTACCAGAAGACACCCTGCAAGTTTGGGAATACAATTTTTATAGTAATTCAGTGGTTCAGGTATGTCACAGGACACCACTCTGGGTTTGATTTTCAGAAATCTCAGCACTGAGGCTAAGACATAGGGTTTCTTTCAGGAAAGAGAGAAGATTTCAGGATTATATTCTAAGCTCAGTGGGAACTTTGGAGAAGTTTAGGCAGGGTAGTGACATATATTGATTGATAAGTAAAGAAAATTTCTTTAGCCCCTGTGTTAAAGAGGACTTGCAGGGGCAAATGAAGAGATTATTGTAGGATTCCCATAAGATGACAGTGGCTTGGACCAGAGTTGTAGCAGTAGAGATAAAAGTCAGTGGGTCAACGTGGAATATACTTTGAAGGTAAAGTCAACAGGAGTTGCTGATAGATAGGCTGTGGGGGTAACAGAAAGAAACAAAGATGTCATCTAGGTGTTTGGCTTGAGCAACTGGGTTGTGACATTAACCCACATGGGAACTATGATAGTTAGAGGTTTGGGGGTGGGGGATCAATAATTAATAATAACTAATCAATAATTAATGGTGAGAAATCTTGTAGACATCAATGTGTGGATGTCAAGTAGACAGTTGAATTCTGCCCCTCATTCATCAACTCACTCCAAATAGGCTTCTGTTCTTATACAGTCCATAATCAGATTTCACCAAATTTTCCCTGGAATGTCCTTTAGAGCAATTCTTTTTCTGATACAGGGCTCAATCCAGAATCACATATTGCATTCAGTTGTGAGATCGTTTCTGTCTCTTTAATCTGGACTGGTTCTTCTGCCTTTCTTTATCTTTCATGATGTTTACAGTTCTGAAGAGTGTGGGTCACTTGTTATGCAGAATGTCCCTCAGTTTGGATTTGTGTAATGGTTCCTTCATGGTTAATTTCAGATTAAACATTTTTGGCAGGAATACTACATAAATTACCTTGCATCCTTTTCAGTACATCAGATCAAGAGGCACACAGTATCATTTTGTCCCACTCTTGGTTTACTGTGATCACTTTGTTAAGTGTTGCCTTCCAAGCTTCTCTACTGTAAGTTTATCATTTCCCTCTTTGTAATTAATAAGTAATCCACAGGGAAATATTTTGAGATCATAAATATCCTAGTCCTCACCAAATTTTCACTCCATAATTTTAGCATCCATTGACGATTCTTGCCTGAATTGATTATTATTTTGGTATTTGCAAAACAATGATTTTTAATGGAATAAATCCTTCTTTATCCATAAGTTGCCATTCAACTGAAAGGAATAGCTACTAGATAAAATTGAAGTGACATGTGTCTCTCCTACTAGACTCTGAACTTCCTGAGAGCAGGCACTGTTTATTTAACTTGAACACCAATGCTGTATGCATAGTAGATGCTCAGTAAATATGTGTTGAAATAAACTGTACTAAAATCACCCTTCAAATGGGGGAAGACATGAAAAATACCTGCCTCAAAGATTTCTGTGGGTCCAAAATGAGATTTTGTACCCGAGGGAGCTTTGTAACCTGCACCAGGCTTGGCAGATGGTGCGATCCTCATTAGGGGCTCAAGTCATGCCTATCCAAGGGCACACTGTAGTGGAGTCTATGACTCCTTGCTGCAGAAGGAGGGGGAAGTTGGTGGGCTGATTATGAAAATCAATGTTTAAGGAAGTGGATGCCCAGCAGGTTCTCCCCAGAGCCTTTACCCTCCTCTCTCTCCTTTGAATTCTTCGCTCTTCTTTGACTTCTTCAAGGAAGGGCTGGGTGGGTGCTATTTCTTCGGTGGTTCCCTCTCTCCCCTCCGCTCCCTCTCCCTTCTGCCATACCACTCTGCCTATCTCTCCCGCTCTCTCTTTTCTAGTAAAGCAGAAACTTTCCTGCAGCTGTCAGGCTTCTTTCCCTGAAGAATATCTCTAATCGCCCCGCCTGATTGGGTCTCGTTAGCGGGCTGGTGGCAATGATTGTACTCAATCAGCATCCTCCTGCCCAGCTGGGAAAATGTCCCATTTATTCCTCCATTTTTAAAAAAAAAATTTTTTTTTTTTATTTGCGAGAGAGAGAATGAGAGAGAGCACGAGAGGGAGGAGGGTCAGAGGGAGAAGCAGACTCCCTGCTGAGCAGGGAGCCCGATGCGGGACTCGATCCCGGGACTCCAGGATCATGACCTGAGCCGAAGGCAGTGGCTTAACCAACTGAGCCACCCAGGCGCCCTATTCCTCCATTTTATCTACTCTTCCTTCTACAACTATTTTACAGTTTTTCTGGGATTAAAAAAAAAAAAAAAAGCAAGCTCAAAGACCAAAATTTTCTGCTGTCCCTGGTTGTGGGATCTTTTCTGATTTTACTTTGCATAAAGCTTTTCTGCTATGTCTATCCCAAGGAATTTCTGAAAGTTCCCAGTGGGATTTCTGGGGATAGTCACACCCTCCTCCCCAACCTTCACTTGGCAACAATAATAATGAAGATAACAAGAGCAGGCGTTTACTTACACATACAATTGACAAGATGTATTTGCATAGATGAACTCATTTGTGCCTTAAACAACAATCCTGTAGTACAGATATTGTCACCACCACCATCATCCCCATTTTGTGGATGAGAAAACTGAGGTCCCGGAAAGTGAAGGGACTGGCCTAGATCATACATCGAGGAGGTGGCAGACTGGGACTCAAACCAGGCTATGAAGTGTGGTCCTATTCCAATACTACAAGCCTAACGCTTGGTCCAGGTACTGGTAGCTTCACCCTGTGGCAGAAGGTGTTTTGATTTTGGAAAAGCCAGGGTGGCATCATGTTCCCTGACACAGCTGGCAAAGATCACTCTGCCCATAGGTGGACTAAGCAGCCTCTTGGGAGCCCTCATGGACCCCTCAATCCCAATCTCTCCCTTGCTGACCTGACACAGCAGGGAGGCGCGCGTCCGCCTCACTCCTCTGAATTAAGGGACTTGGAGAAATGTACGCCAAGATAGGTTCGTTTGACCCTGGTTGGAGAGAAGGAAAGAAGAGGAGAAGGTTCAGGTCATGATGGAAAACTCCTCTAGGCAGGTCAGACCCAGATGGAGCGCAGGGGACCTCAGGAATCCTTTCTTGCCTCTGGCGCCTGGTACAGAGAGCACCCTCGTGTGCTTTACAAGGCACCAGAAATGACATCTCAAGATCTGGGGTCGACTTCCAGGTTTCCTGCCTGGTGGTTGTGTCACCTCAGGCAAATCACTTAGAGTATTTGCCGCAAATAAAAGTAGTATGGGGATTGAGAGGGTGGAAGCCAAAGACCATCTTAATGTCACAAAGAAAGATGATATCTAAATGTGAGAAATGCAATAGGCACAAGATTCAGAGGGTAGACTGTGTACCATGTCAGAGTTGTAAGTGTTCTATGGGAATGTGAAAAACTGCAGAATTCCTATCAAGATTGAAAAGAAAAATGCGAGCACTTTAGTATGATTCAACTACTCGTGCTTTAATCTAGACATTCCTATGCAGATGGCAAACTGCTTGTGCTCATACACCAACTCTTTTACCCACGTTCATCCTTGCGGTACTTTGTACCATTTGGATCCCTCTTGCTTTTCTTCAGTGGTCTGATGTTTTGTTTACAGCTGGTTATAGCTTCTTTATTGGCCACTGTATTTCAAAATAACGTCAAAACAAATCATTTTTTCCTCCCCCCAGTAAAACTTTTATGTTCCACACGACTGTGACATTACAGAAAGTGGGACTTGTTCCTACCTCCCATCAGCCGTGAGCATTTTAGCTATGCTATTGATAACTTGCTCCAGTTTCCTCATTAGTAAGATAGACTGATAATGCATCTCATGAGGTTGTTATGAGAGTTTGGTGGAGCTACTGGGTATAAAAGTCTTCTTTGAACATAAAAAGCACTATACAGATTTAAGGGATTATTTGTACTTCTCCTATGCATTTCCTCACGTTTCATGTTTCCTGTTTGTCTTATCACTCTCACTTACCTGTAAGTAATTGGGAGATAGGGGAGCCTATCTTATTAATATTCTCAATAGATTGCATATTGTCTGGAACAGAGCAGGTACTTAATACATATTGTGTGGATGCATGGATAGGTGCATGCATGCACAGATGGATGCATGCAGGGATGGGTGCATGATCTACCACCAACCTTTCCTCTTTCTTCCTTTGGAAAGAACAGAGAGTCCCCCTCAAGCCACTCAGCAAACACAAAGTCGGAATATGATGAAAATAGTTTGAATCTTTGTTTTAAAACCTTGTTAAATTTTCTGTTTAAAAATGTTTTGTTCACATAGTGATAGGAGATCTTTTAGAATCGGTTCTGAAGAGCGGTCTTCCTCGGGCAGTCAGTATTCAAAGCAGTTTGGAGAGAGAGCTGGTTGCTAGGGGCAACACTAACTTCAGAGGGGGAAGCTCTGTGTGTGGATATAAAACCAATGCCCTGGGGACCCTGCAGGAGTGGGGTCTTCTCACAGATGAGCCAAGGAATGGAAAGTGGCTGAGAGGCTTCTGGACCCTGCTGGCTGCTCTCTTTTGGTGACTAGCAGGCTTTTGGAGTCATTTGCATGGGGGCGGGGTTATGAGGCCATAACTCAAGCACACAGGTGGCGGCTTTCCTCCTTCTGACAAGGCCACTAGGACAGCAGAAAGGCCTCACGTGGCCACAGTCACCTTCCCGTGAAGCTCTATTCCATGGAACAAGACAGTCCAGATTGGAGCCAGTGGGCGTTGCCTCTCTGATCACCGGTGTTTATTATGGTATTTATTAGAGCCACACTTTCCCCCACCTCTCTTCCTGGCGTCCATCTAGCTGTTCCCCATTGCTGTAGTTTTGTCCTTTCAAGAATGTCATAGAGGGACGCCTGGGTGGCTCAGTCGTTAAGCGTCTGCCTTCGGCTCAGGTCACGATCCTGGAGTCCCAGGATCGAGTCCCGCATTGGGCTCCCTGCTCAGCGGGGAGCCCCCTTCTCCCTCTGACCCTCCCCCCACCATGCTCTCTCTCTCAAATAAATAAATAAATAAATAATCTTTTTTTTAAAAAAAGAATGTCATATAAATGTGCCACCTCTTGAGATGACCGTGTTCTGCTCAGCACACCACCTATGAGATTCATCCAGGTCGTGTGTATCTGCTCGCACTTGGTTCCTTTTTATTGCTAAGTAATACTCCATAAGATGCATGTTCCGTCAGTCCTCATTATTTGTGGGTGCCACGTTCGTGAAGTTGCCTGCTTGCGACAGTTGGCGACCCCTGAGTTGATACACTCATAGTGCTTTTGTGGTTACTCACAGACACATGCAGAGTCGTGAAAAATTTGAGTTGCTTGATGGGCACATTGACAGCTGATGCCCTGCCTTCTTGTTTCAGCTCTCATGCTGTCAACAAGGGTCCTTTCTATGGCCCGTTTAGTGCCATCTTTCTCCGCATTTTTTTTTGTGTGTGTGTGTGTGTGTGTGCTTTTCGTTGGTGATTTTGCTGTTTCAGATGGCCCCGAGCTTTGTGCTCCCTTGCCATCTACTGTTCCTAAGCAAGGAGGCCATGATGTGCCTTATGGAGAAAAATACATGTTACATAAGCTTTGTTCAGGCAGGAGTTATGGTGCTATTGGCCGTGAATTCAATGTTAATGAATCAGCAATATGTATTAAATAAGTTGTCTTTAAACAGAAACTCACATAAAACAAGGTTATATATTGGACAGTTGATGAAAATGTTGTGTGACCAGGGGCTCACAAAACCTAACCCTGTATTCCCCCTGCGGACAAAGGTTTGGCCAATTCAGTGTTCGAAGTGACTTTCTAGAACACAACTACTGTGGATCATGAGAATTGGCTGTAGTGATGGTATTTATTAAGCTGAGCTCTGGGCTAGTTAGAGTGGGTCTCAAAACCCTAGTCCCCGACCTCGAGCTGCTTATAATCAGGTTGTGTTGATAGCTCTTTCATAACTGTGTCACTTAGGGAAATTTTATTTTAGTTAGTTATTTTAGTTAGTTTCGTTTTTGGAAGGAGGGAAGCTGAGAGTCTACGGTACCTGGGTATAGGAGAAGCTCTTCCGTGCAGCCCAAGGAGAAGAATGAGCTGGTTTCTCAGGAGGACAAAGAAGTAGAGGGGGAGAGAGAACCAGCAGAATCTGGGAAGGCTCCTGTCTGCCACGGCCCCTCTCCTGGATGCCAATGATCTCAGGAGTGTTTCTAAACTTGGGAAATGCTTGGTGCACGTGGGTTTTTGTGGACCTTTGACAGAGGTCCTAAGCTTTGCGCCCCGGGGGGTGCAGAGCAGCATGGAGGTAGCGCTTCGGGAGGAGGAGGAAAGACATTGGGGACCAGGAATTAAGTAGGAAACTCATGGAAATTAGAAACAGCTCTGGGTTCCCACAGGCTGAGAATTGGCAATCTTGGTTAAGTTTACCTATGTGGGTAGTCCTCAGCCAACATCTGGCTTGCACTAAACCAGTGGTCAAGTGCTTGGGGAACCGTTTCATCGACCACTAGAGTCTGCAGGATGAATTTAGGGATTATCAGAGTCAGATGTGGATGGGAGTGGTCTGGGGGTGGGGGGGGGTCTTTCACTTTATCCAAGGTCCAGACTGAAAGTAAAGGCCCTTTCCTCCTGTCTCCATAATAATCATAATGGTAATACATTATATCTAGCATGTAAACTCACATTTGAGTGTGCAAGGATGTTTTGTATATATTATTTCCACAATGCTTTACCTTCTCTTTCTGAGATAGACGGCTTTTAAATTTACACAGATTACCAGTGTCGAGGAGACTGGCTGTCGGTCGTGAATAACACCTGTGGCACTAACTATTAGTACCACCCCCGTCTTACCCAGGAAAGGACACTGAAGTGCAAATGACATTGTAAAAGGGAAGATTTTGAGTCCACTCTAGTTCACATATCTCATTTACGGCTGAGAGTAACAAGGCTACTTGCCACAACTGATGCCTCGTGCGGGGTACTGTCATCCCCAAGTGGGGACTTCTGCATTCTCTTGTACGATTTTATGTAACTGCTACATCTAGTACTATTACTACCGTAATTACAGAGATGCGCAACAGTCGTCGGGTCTAGAACACCTGCATGGACCTAGATCAATTTAGAAAATATACTTTCACCCTCACACGCCAGGTTTTCTAGGCTTTTTTTTTTTTTTAAACCTCTTGCAAGTTATAAGTTCTAGTTCAGCAGTCAGGAAAGGTTTCCAGAATCCCCCACCACGCACCCCGCAGATATGGAAAGAGACCATTTCCCCCAGCACCTGCACCTTCCGAATCCTGGGTGGTATGCAGGGAGATGAAAGGCGTCTGATGAGGCCGAGATAGAGGATGGCTGGCCCTGTCCTCTGATTCTGAGAACTCAGGAGGTGAGGGTAGGCACTCGGGGGGAGGCCCCTCTGTGGGAGCACATGCTTCCTGCTTAGTCACTCCTTCTGCGTGGAGGGAGCTCAGTGGGTGCATCTCTTGGCTTTGCTCTCTCGCTTTCCTCTCTCTGCCCCAGGGAATGGAAGCAGACTTACCCACTCCGTGATCTGGGGAGAATCCATGGGGCAGGCCTGCTCAGCTCCTACTGGTTTCATTCCTCTATTAAAGCTCGACGGATGGCGAGAGCCCAAGCTGTGTTCCGCCCATGCCTGACACCCATCACACTGGGGCGGCCCTCCACTGTCACCTCCACGTGCAGAACCTGCCAGGCCTCGGGGGTCCAGGAGTCCCATCTGCCTTTTCACTTGGCTGGATCCACCACCTTAGTCTTTTTAGCACTACAGGGGGCATTTCTGTCTCCCATCCACCACCATTTGTTTTTCTTTCTTAGAACATGGAGGGGAGGAGGGGTCAAAATGGTTGGGCACTCCTCTGCTGGGGACACAGCAAAGGATTTCTTTTCTTCTCTTCTACCAACTAGGTCTGCCCCTCTTTTCCATCCCTGGCTCTAAACTCACCTCTCCTAAGCATTCTCTCTGGATTCGTTGCTGACTTTGGAACCATGGCTATTCATAGACTGGGAGGATCTGCTGAAAGAGACCTCAGGAGTGATCTGGCCCACCTCCTTACCAGAAAGCCATCCTGCTCGGGGAGAGCAGAAGAGTGGTGGGCTTCCACTTAGAAGACCTGGTGTGATTTGGGAAAGGGTCTTGACCTCTCCGAGCATGCTTCCTCACTGGCAAAATGGAGCCAACTCATTTCTGCCCCTCCGGGTTGTGGTGAGGACTGAAAGAGAGGGTGCAGGATGGGGCCTTATCAGTTTTAAAGCCCACGCAAATAGGGGTTGCTCGTCGTGGCAGGGCTGGGCATAGAATCCAGGTTTTCTGGGGTGGGGAGATTAAAAGGGCCCCAGCTTGGGGAGGCTGAGGGCTTTTCCAGGATGCAGAAGAAGGAGGTTAGATAACAGGAAATCCTCAAGAAAGTACTTCAGACCATGGGTTTTGGACCTGCCCAAACTGCAGGGCCTGGGGTGAGGCCCCTGGAGACCTGTCCACAGAGGGGCCACCCTCCGCCTCTGCGAGCTGTGCACCTGCAGGGGGCGGGCAGCGTATGGCGCCCAGGCCCAGGTAAGGAAGGCTGTGCCCCCTCAGGTTGCAGCAGCGCTGACTCCTGAACCCCAGGACCCTGTCGTCAGGGCTCAGGGGAGCCTTCCTCTTGAGACCTCACCCCAGGCGGAAGTTAGCAGAGGCTTGAAACCTCGCATCCCACCTACTTCGGAGTCACACGACTCACTCCCGCCCCGCCCCCGAGCCCGTAGGAACGGATGTGAAACCCCGTGTTCCCCAAGATCAAGCCCTGTTCCCCAGCCAATCAGCCCTCCCCTTCCCCCACTTCCTCCTTGTGACCCTGAGGATCTTATAAAGACCAGGAAATGACCTTCTCTAGGGAGATGGGTGACGGCAGCAAAACCACTGCTCCTTCCTGGGCCTCAGTTTCTCTTCTCTTTAAGTGGAAACAATATACTCTCATAGAACCTGTGGTGCTTTGGTTCACCAGTATGACCATCAGGAAGTTTTTGCGCCTGGTACTGGACCGGGCATCACGGCGTCCACTCCCCTGGAGTGTGTGTGTGTGTGTGTGTGTGTGTATACAGGTTTTGCTCACGTCAAACAAACTTGTTATAGGAACACCTGGGTTCACACTAATGATAAATTAGGGGATGATTATTCACGTTACAAAAGGATTCATGTTAGTATTCCCCTAGTGCGTTTATAATGCGATTCAATTTATACCATATTCAGCCACCATCTATTGTGTGACGGGAGGCCCTCTCTGCATAAACAAGAGCGTGTGTAGGCAGTATTTTGAGCATTATGGAAGGAAAGAATTAGAGATACGGAAGAGGTTTTTACTGCAGATACAATGAGTAATACTAGTGCCTGGGAACAAAGGTGACTGTGGATGGCAGTTTCTGTAGCCTCCCTCTGGAGCACTTTGGTACCACCAGGGCCGGGCAAGAAGTCCAGCCCCCTGCTCATGAGTCTGACCTGGGACTAAAGGGGACCCACGCGGGGGCTTGGAGTGGCCGGGGCCCTGGAGCCAGGAGCTCTGGCTTTGGTATCAGGTGTCACAAAGGAGTGATGAAGAGGATGAGGTTACTTGGTTTATCTTTCTTGAGATCATTAGGTATGGGGTGCCTGAGCTGAGGCCAGTCAGGGAGAAGTCGGGGAGACTCTTAAGGAGGAGGGAGGCGCAGGGTTCCGGCCAATGCTTAGCACTTCTTCTACACCCTGTCCCCGCACCCCAAGCCCTTTCCCCAGGATCATGGGCGGGGACCCAGTTCTGAGTTTTCCTGGTCCATGTCTTTGTCTCTTGCAGTGTTTTGCTGAGCCAGCCGAGCAGAGGACAAGCTCCTGTTTTGAGGCTCCTCAGAAGGTGAGCTGCACCCTCTCTCTTCAGCATCTTTTTCACTCTGTCCCCCAGCTCTCCAGATTCATCACCACTAGAGGAAGACAATGAATCCCAGGTTATAAAGCCACACTTTATCAGGCAGGCAGGCGATGGAAGAGCATCACAGATTGGTGATCAGAGGAGTGATTTGGTTACAGCCGGGTTTCATAAAGATCGTTTGGGGGAGGTGGGGTGGGGGGGACTGCAGGGCTGCTGGAAGGCCCCTGAGTGGATAAGGCTTTGGGGGTGAGAAGGTGGCATATGGAATGTGTGTGAGACCCAGTGAAGGGGACACACCTGGCAGGTGACTGGAGTGAGGGGCAGGGATGGGCCTTCAGATGCTTAAAGACTATCCCTGACCCTTTGTGTCTTCAAGAAAAGCATCCCCATCCCCTTCTCTTGGCTCCAAAAGCTCACTGGCCTCTTCCTTCAATCTTGGGCATGCCTCCGAGCCCTGGTCTTCTGAGCTGGGCCCAAGCAGGAGTCTGACTTGCCACCACTGGATCATGACTCCCATGATATGCTGAGACCTGGAGCCGAAAACGCCCGAGTCCACCCTGGAGTTCTCTGGGATGCCTGCCTTTCCACCCAGATCACAACTCATGCCTGGCTTCAGGGGCCCGAGGAGGGCTAGACAGCCGGCTCAGATCTGGGGACCCTCACCACTGAGCCCCACTCCCCCCGCATTGGGCATCTCCAAAGGAATCTTTGGTGTCGCCGACCAAGTCAGCAGGGGCTGGGAGGGAGCCTGGAGCTTTATTAACTAATCTCGGGCACTTGAGTAATTTATTATGTTTAAGCTGGTGCCATCAAGTCTCTCAGTGGTGCTGCGTGCCCTGGGAAATAAATTAAAGGCTGTCCAGAGATACTTGGATCATCTGTGTGATTGCCGGGCTGGTGAGATGGAGGTTTAAGACTCTCTCTTCTTGCAAATCGGAAATTAGGAATTAATAAGACAGCAGGCCAAAGAGCTGTGGTGGTGGTGGTGGTGGTGGTGACTTGGCTGCAGGGCCAGGACTGGGGGAGGGAGGGCTGCTGCCTGGGAGGGAGGGACCAAGCATAGCTAGCGGGCCAGGGCCGCCTGGTGGAGGGCCAGGCAAAGGGCCTCCGGGGCTGGCCGAGGGGCCCTTGGTTGGCCTGTGCCTGCAGCGACTCTTCCCTCCTGAGAAAGGTTAGGTGGGGAATGGAGAGAGCCTTCGTCTGGGGGCCAGATGACCTGCTTGTGGCCCTGGGCAGGCCCCTGCCTCTTCTGGACTTCAGCTCTCATCCCCCACAGGAGGAGGTCGGGCTCAGCTGCTGTATCCATGCACACGGAAAAAGTTTTAATTTCTTTTAAAGTCAGAAGAAAAGCAATGAACTTTTAGGTTGAAGATAAGGCTTTAATCTATAGTATAAATATATTTTATAAATTTTAGTATGAACGTTTTCATGTGGAGGAAGGGGCCCGTGGAGCTCCCCATGCAGCCTGGGGTGCGCGGGCTGAGCCCCAAGGCCCCTCCTGCCCGGAGAGCATCGGGCTTCCAGAACTGCCCACGGCTCCGGCCTCTCGGTCTATGTGGGCTCTAGCTGGTGAGCTCCTGAGAGCGGGAGCTGCATCCAGCCGTGTCTGTGGGCCCTGCTCCTGCAGCAGGAGCTTTGGGGCCACGGGAAGAACTGCCGTCTGTCTGAGGGCTGGCTGGGGGCCGAGCCAGGCGGGGAGTCCAGGCTTGCAGCCCTTCTCCCGCCCCTGGCTGCTTCCTCACAGCAGGCAGGAAAGAGACAAGCGAGCTGGTCTAGAAGCCTGAACTACCTGCTTTCACAAGCCCCTCCGCTCAGGCCTTGCCCCTGGGCCCCGCCTCAGCCCTTGAACCCAACCTCACCCCTTCCTTCTGCTTTTCTGTGCCTGCGAACTCTTGTAGAAGGGAGCAGCTTAGGCTGCTGGGGGGCCAGTGGGCACCAGCCGGGGGGCCCAAAGCGGACCGAAACCCCCTCAAGAGCCCTGGCCTGTAGTTGGGTGGCCTCACCACCAGGTGGCAGGCTTGCTCTACACAGATGCCTTGGCCGGAGCATTTGCCTGGCAATGGCTGGAGGTGTCAGAGGATGCCAAATCAGCCCGCGGCCAGGGGGGTGTTGAGGCCAGCATGGGCAGCTTCAGAAGCAGGGCTGAGGCCTCTCAACTTGGCACTGGGCTCCCCTTGAGAGCCTGGCTCCAAGGGCACCTTGGTCTCCTTGAAAGAGCCTCCAGGCTGCAGTCAGGTATCTGGCCAGAGAGCGCCCCCTGGAGTCGGGAGGGCTGAGTTGCCTCCCTTCGGATCTGTGTATGTGCAAGGGGGGGATGGGGGGGTGGGGTGGACCGAAATGGACCTGGTATCTTCAGGGGCATTCCAAGGACCCTGGTTCTGGAGAGAAAGGTAACTCCCCATCCCTCTACTTAGACCATCCCTGCTCTGGGCAGGGCGGCCTGAGAGGTCCTCCACCTCTGCCCACCCCTCTGACCAGCCTGGCCCAGACCCTTGGCCCTCCAGCACACTGGGCTCGCCCTGGGGGATCCTGGGAGCCAGGAGTCAGACCACACTTGAGCCAGGCCCTCTTTCTACCAGGAGGGAAGAGGAAAAGATTCAAGCCCTGCTCTAGGGAGCACCAAGGGGCGATGATAAGATTGAGGGACCAAAGGGAGAGGTGGTCACTGCAGGGGAGAGAAAGGGATGCGGGCCTAAGCTTACCGGCGAGATGGGTGGGGGCTCCAGGTCCAGCGAAGGAAGTGGGAGGGCCCAGCTTCGCCTGGCACTGCTTTGTGGCAGGCAGGGCAGGTTCTCCCCGGGCCTGGCGTGCCCCTGGGACTCCTGAGTGGCATCCAGATTGTTCCGTGCTGCCGGCAGCCAGGCCCCAGGCGCGCCCAGCTGCTGACTCACACCCTTCTTTGAGTAGCATCTCTTGCAGGCATCCAGGTCACAAGGCCCAGAAATAAATGCTGGACCTTTCTCCCCTGTCTCCCTCACCTTGTCCGTGCTCCCTCTTGCTTGGGCTGGCTCCTGGCCCTGCTTCCAGCCCTTACCCAGCAATCCCAGTCTCCGCTCCTGTTTCAGGAACGACGGGATTGTACCTGCCGTGGCTTTTGTCCCCCACTGTCCCACTAGCGTCCCATCTGGTGCCCCATGTCAGTGCTCCCCTGGACCCTTCCTCTGTGGGCATCGTGTCTCCTTGGGAAGGCGTGGGTCAACTGGGTCTGGACAGGGAGTCAGTCATGGTGGGGCACAGATGTCCCTGGCTCTCTCACGCTTACAGTTCACAGGGAGCCAGAGCCTGAAGGAGACCAAGGGGAAGCAAACAGAGGCAGAGACAGGAAGCTGGGAGGCAGGTAGACTGTGACCAACAGAGAAAAGATACTGGGGGGATGCAGGGAAAGACAGGAGGAAGGAGAAGCAGAGGAGGAGGAGGGGAAAGAGAGATAGAAAGAGAAAGGAAGAAGGGACAGAATAGAATCAAAAAAAAAAAAAAGAGAGAGAGAAGGATGGAAAGGAGACACATTGCAAACCAAGGAAGGAGGAAAACAAAAGGAAAAAAAGGGAAGACACCCAAAATACCAAAAAGGATAAATACATGGATATACACAAACATGTGTGTGTGCACGCAGATGGGTGTGCACATGCATGCTCACACAACACAGACACGCAAGCACACATGTTGCTTCTGGTCACTGTCCTGGCCACTGGCTCTTCCTCCTTCCGTGTCTCCATCCCCCTGACCTGCCCCGGGTTCCAGAGAAGGGCGTGTTCTCCAGGTAAGGCCTCTCCCGTGACACGCCCCCTGCCCAACCCCCAAAGACCCCTCCACTTAGGCTAGATGCACCAAGGGGGCCAAAGTCTTTACGCCTCACACTTGTCACACAAAATTGGATCTAACCGCCTCTCTCTCTTCCTCTCTCCCTCCTAGTTTCCTTAGTAACTGACAGTTCCCCAGTGAATTCCAGACCCCGGGTGACAGACTGCTGTCACTGTCGGAAGCGCAGGCTCTCTGCTGCCCCTCCCCCACCCCACATGCAGTCACAGACTTGGGCGGGGGTGTGAGGATGCCTCGGTAGGCTCAGGGGTAATTAAAACATGTACCATTTATTCCATAACAGGGAGCAGAACTTTAATTACTCACTCTGAGGGTGAGGGCGTGAGTGAGGAGGTGGCCGTTGGGGGGATTGGGGAGGGGACTGGGGACGTGTCTGCCTTTCTTCTTCCCCTTCCCTAAGCCCAACTTGGATGGGAGAGGTGGGAGGTGAGTCCCGGGAAGCGAGGGGTGCTCAGTGTGTGGGGAGGGGAAGCAGAGGGTGAAACCTGATTGTGTTCATTAAGGCAACACAAAACTGGGAGCCGTAATAATAATTAAATTAATTATAAAAGCAATTTGCTTTTGAAAATTTGATTTGACAGCTTACTAGCGGCTACCCTGATCTAGCAGCTCTGGCTTAAAAATAGTCAGAACAAACCCAACTAGAAGAACCATCAGCTAATTTTAATTAGATGCCAGGATTGGTAAACAAAATTCCGCACCACCCTTTCATGGTGGCTGACTTCGATTTAAGGAGATGTCGGGATTGATTTGGGGAAAGGCAGGGGAAGGGAAGGTGCCTTTTGGAGAGGGGATGGAGGCTCTGGGGGGTCCAAGCAAGGGCCTTCCCTGGGGGCTGCTTCCTCCATCCCCACCCATCTGGGAATATTTGGGGTTCCTCACCGACTCAGAGACTGACTTGCTGTGTGACCTTGGCAGAAGGCAGAAATGGCTCTGCTGTGTGTGTGTGTGTGTGTGTGTGTGTGTGTTGGAGGGGACATCACCCTGACAGCATTCACAGAGCTGGGAGAAACTGCCAACAAGAAGGAGAGAGAAGACGTTGAGTGTTGGCCACCTTCTCTCCCCCCCACCTGGGTTCTAGAAAGCCTGAGGTCTGAGGGAGCGGTATTCTACATATGTTGTCTGGGAGTTTTGATGAAGGGGGAAGGGCTGGATTCTGGCAGGGAGAGGCTGCCATGTCCTGGGGATCTAAGGTCTCCAGGCCCTACTGTGGCTGACCCCTGACCTCCCAAGGCCCCTGTCTCGTCTCCCCAGAAGTGCACACATCCCCTGCCTCAAGAACAGTTCCTGCCTTGGTCAGACTGACCTCATGGTGCTGTCCTGCAGGGAAGCCCCCCGCCCCGCTCCTCTTCATTGGGGTGGGGCTTGATTCATCCCTGGGTCCCCCGCCCAGCCAGTGCCCGGCACGAAATAGCATCCAGGAAACCACTGGAACAAAGGACCAGTAGTGACCTAATGACCTTTCCCAGCTAGCATCTGAAGACCCACCTTCCTCTCTCTCCCCTAGACCCAACATTGCCACTCCCATTCCTTTCCCTCTGGTCCTCTGCAGATGAGGTGCTGCCACGGTCCCCCCGAGATCGCTCTCTTAAAGGTCACTGAGCATTTCCTCACTTTTTACCCATGGCCCCCCCTTCCCCGTTCCCTGCAGCACCTGCCCAGTTGACCACCCCAGGACGGCTGTCCACGGGGCCCACCCCACACCCTGAGCATCCTCGGGTCACTTTCACGGTGACATCATTTGCTTCATTGGGCAGATTTTGGCTGAGGTGTGCTGACTCAGGCTCCGGTGGGGTAGATACAGTGTGGGGGAGGGGGGGCGGGGAGCAAATTTTGACCCCACCTCCAGCTCCAAGTTCAATGCACAGTATAGTCTTTCATAGCCCCCGCCTTGCCTTTTCTCTGCTGCTCGGCCCCATTTTTCTGACCACCCAACAGGCATCTCCCCTTGAAAATCCCTGTGCTATTTCAGAACAGTGTTTGAAACAAGATTTTTCACCCTCTCCTGTCGACACTCACCCCCAGACCTCTCTCCCAACAGCCCTATTTCTGGGAGGGTCACCACACCTTTCCCACCACCTTAGGTTTTCCCTAAGCCTTGGTGTCATCTTTGAAGGCTCCCTCTTCTGGTTTTCCAGGTTATAATCAATCTTGGAGTCCAGTGGCTTTTTCCTCTAAATCCCCCTGCTTTGTGTTCCCTGGCCACCGGCAGCACCTCCCTCCTGGGCCCCAGGGCCAAACCGTCCTGTTCCTGGCTGAGTGTGGTCCTCGCCTCTGGACCCCCTCCTGGCCGCCCTGGGATGGGTGAGCCCCCTGCCTTGGCATCGTATGAGGCGCTCTCCTCTGTTTTCCTGCCATGGTCTCATGCAGCGGCTGGTGTAGCCACACGGAGCTTGATGCAGGGCTGGATTTGAGGAGATGCAGAGAGAGGGGGTGCCGTGTCCACAGCTAAAGGGAGGCTGCACACATCACACCAAGAAGCCTGGAGCCTGGAGGAAATGCAACTGAAAAGGATTTAACATGCCAGGTGTAGGGAGCATGCTGGACAGGGTGGAGTCCCCAGGAAGGAGGCTTCCGGTCTGGGGATGAGTAGGGAGCAGGGGCCTCAAGGGGATGAGCGGGTAGAATGGGGATAAGAAAGAGAAAGGGAACACATGAGAAGACAAGGCATGGAGCCATTTTCTCTGGAGCAAAAAGCAGGACTTATGGTCTGATAAGAACTTTTGACACTGAGAAGGTGCCTGAAAGTTCGGGCTGTGCTCCTATCAGAGGAGTGGGGGGGCTGGCTGTGTGAAACGGGCCCCACAGTGTGGCCGCAGTCGCCACCAGGAGTGTCCCGGCTCCAGGCAGAATATGTGGTGTGGGAGCTCGTGAATGTGTGAGAGTGTGTATGTGAGTGCGTGAGTATGTCTGTGGAAGACTGAATATGCATGTGTATGTGTGTGTTTGCAAGTGCGTGAGTATGTATGTAAATGTGTGTTTGAGTGGGTGTGTATGTGTGCCACGTGTGAGAGTGTGTCTGTGTGCATGTGTGTGAGGGAGTGTGTGTAAATGTGTGTATGTATGTACATGTGTGTACATGTGTGTATATGAGTCTGTGTATGTGTATGTAGGTGTGAGTGTGTATGTAAATGTGCACGAGAGTGTGTGCACACGCGTGTAACTGTAACTGTGTGTGTAACTGCGTGCACACGTGCAACTGTGAATGTAATTGTGTGCGCACACGCGTAACTGCATGTGTGTAACTGTGCATGCACACACACAACTGTGCATGTGTGTGTAACTGCACGCACACGCGTAACTGCATGTGTGTGTAACTGCGTGCACACGCGTAGCTGTGCATGTGTGTAACTGCGCGCACACGCGTAACTGTGCATGTGTGTAACTGCGCGCACACGCGTAACTGCATGTGTGTGTAACTGCGCGCACACACGTAGCTGTGCATGTGTGTAACTGCGCGCACATGCGTAACTGTGCATGTGTGTGTAACTGCGCGCACACACGCGTAACTGTGCCTGTGTGTAACTGCACGCACACGTGTAACTGTGCATGTGTGTAACTGAATGTGTGTAACTGCGCGCACACACGCAACTGTGAATGTGTGTGTAACTGCGCGTGCACACGTGTCCGTGAGTTGTGTGTGCATGTGTGTCAGAGTGTGAGTGTGTGTAGTGTGTGGGGTGAGGAGGTGAGGGACAGAAGCTGGACAGTTCCGACCTCACTGACGATGAGCTGTATGACTTGGGACGATTACTTAATTTCCCTGAGCCTCAGTTGCATCATTTATGAAATGAAGATAATTACAGCCAAAAACTGTTGCGAGGATCAAAAGGAAGAATATGTGTGAAGCCCCGAGCCGCGTTGCCAGACTGACCCCGTGTTTAAGGAACGTTACGTTACGCGTGTTACTCACACCGGCCCTTCCTGCGACTGCAGTTTCCACTCCTGCTACCCCCTCCGCCCGAAGGGGCCGAGCGCAGCGTGGCCCTTCCGGGGGCTCTGGTCCCACCGCCTCACTTCAGGGACGGGGGGCCGCCATGCCCAGATTATGCAGAAGGCCCGCCCAAGGCTTCCCTGTAGCGGGTTCAGGCCTGAGGCTCGGGCCCCCGTGCCAGTGCTTTCCCGGTCCTTCGGGTGTGCGAGTTTGGAGATGAGGTTAACGTAGGAAGGAGCTGATGAAGCAGGGGCTGCAGTGAGGTCCAGCGTGTGGGGCAGGCGGGGGCTGTGGCGGCTCCTCCTGCCAGTGCCCGCAGCCTGGCATTGTCTGGGCAGGCTCTGCCTGGAGGCGTGAGATCCATCCCGGAGCGCTGTGAGGCGCTTACAATCTTCTGGCTGAAAATCCTTCACACATCTCTGGTAATGCCTGTGAGGGGAGAGAAGAGTGCAAACTTGCCTCTCCCTTGAAATCCGTCCATGCCCCGATTCCACTGGCAAGAAAACATCATCCACCCCAACCCTGCCCGGGAGGGTCTCTGCCAGGGAGAGGGGAGCATGGGCTGGGCTCAGCCTGAGGCAGGTGAGCTCACCATCCGGCACCTGGGTCCTAGCAGAGGGCGAATCCTCCTTCCGCCTTGCTGTGTGATTTTGGACAAGGCACTTGATCTGTCTGGATCCAACATCCCTCACATGTGAAATAGGGGGATCAGAGAATGTCTAATAGTCTAGGATTCTAAACCCAGCTAATCCCCTTCCTCAGAACCCTCTCCACTATCTGTGGGTGGAGTGATACTTAGGTCAAGAAGATGGGTCAAAAAGCTCTGCAATCATTCCTCTGCAGAGAGCTGTGCTTATGAGTGAGGGTGGATATGTCAGGAAGAAATGGAGAGCCAGAGCTGAAAGGGAGGGCGATGACAGAGACAAAACCCACGGCCCCTTAACCAAACTGACGCAGGTGATCACGGGAGGTCCGAGGTGGGTGGAGTGGAGTGTGCTCTGACCACCTGGCCCCTTGGTGATCACATGTATCTAGAGCTTACTATATGCCAGACACTGTGCTAATTTTTTACATACGTTATTTTATTTGAAATTGCATATCCCCCAACACATACACAGATTTTTGTTTTTTTGTTTTTTGGTTTTTTTAAATACACCCAAGTGTATTGTTTTGTGGCTTGCATTTTTACTGAATGTGTCTTGGAGATCTTTCATGGTGTGTCAATTTCTCCACTTCACTCTTTCTAATGGCCCTGCAGGATCCCAGAATATGTCTGTACCATGGGTGATTTCATGTCTCCCTCATTCATGGATACTTGTGAGCTTCCATTTTTTGTTATTATAAACAATGCTGAATTGAACATCCTTATGCATTTGACTTTTTGCCGAGGAATTAAGGGTTTTGCAATGTAATCCTTTGAATGAAACTCTGGATCAAAAAGCAGGTGCACTTCTTAGCTTGTGAGATCCTGGCTCATTTGCCTTGAGCTTAGATGTTGGGGTTTGAATGGGGGTTTAGTTCTGCCTGAATTAGGAGGGGTAGAAATTGACTGAGCTCTGGCCCTTCTATTCTGCCCTTGGGTTAGATGACCCGTAGGTGAAAAGCGACGGGGAGTGAGGCAAAGGGAGCTCACCTCCACTACCAAAGCAGTCAAGGATGCTCCAGCCGAGGGACCTGGAGGCAGCCCCGGGGCACTTAAATCCTCACAGCCCTACTAACCAAGGCCCGTGGAGCCAAAAGAAGCTGCTTTGCTGGAGGAGCTTTTGATAACTGCATTTGGAAGGCAACCTAAAGCCAAAGGATAATCCACAATTAGTTTTGTCTTTGTTTGGAATTTACAAAATTAGATTTTCAAAAGAGATTGACCTACCCTTAGATGCTTGAATTTGACGGAGATTAAAAGGGTTTATTTGCATCCTCTGAGCACATCCCTGTAGTAGTAGTCCCGTGCCATCCCGGGGAAGGGGGTGGGTTGTGGTGTTGACCAGCCCCACAGGGCTGACCCGCGTAGGTGCCCTGATGGTGGAGACTTGTTTGTGTTTACGGCTATACCTCCAGTGCCTGGAACAGAGCCTGGAACCCACAGTGGGTGCTCAATGCATATTTACTGAATATATACAAAGCCTTTTGGGGCAACAGAAAGTAACTAAGAACCCAGACTCTTGATTCAGACACAGACCTCACAGACTAGCTGTGCGATTTTGAACAATTTTTAGAGTTTCCGTCTAAATTTCCATTGTCACATCGGTAAAACGGGAATAGTAATATTTCCTAATACTGCCAACCTCATAGGATTGTTAGGATAAGGGAAATTATTAATACCATTTGTTATTTTAATGACAATAAACACTTAACTTTGCAGGTTTTCCTTCTTAAATCCTTTCTAACCTCTCTCCCAGCTCATCTCATTTCACTTGAACATTGTAACTGTCCTAGAATATTCCCCATATTGTACTTTCTGCTTCTGTCTGTTGGGCACCAAGTTCAGAGTGTGGTACTCTTTAGAGCAGTGGGGGTATGAAACCATGGGAACACTGCCGCCATTGCCATCTGTTCTCTGCAGAAGGTTCCTTGTTCCTCCACCCACGTGTCCTTGTGCCTCCTGTCCTGCTCCTTCATGAGTCTCTCTTGCTCTGATTTCAGCCTGCCTGGGGCCTTCTTTGGGCCGAGCATCTCCAGCTGTTGAGTCTGCCCCTTCCTTGGTAGGACCCGATTCTGCTTCTGTTTCCATCATTGGGCACTAGAGACCCCGGTTGGCATTGATTGAGCCAAAGAATCTGTGAGCAGGATGGGATGACTCCTTGAAATTCATTCTAGAAGACAGGGAGGAGAGAGTCACCATGACTGAGCACCTACTGTATGCCAGCCACTGGACTGGGAGGGTTCACTGGTGGCCATGACCTGATTCATCATCTGAGGTGGAAACATGACAAAGAAGGGCAAGTCTCTTGAGAGTCTAGGTCACAAAGCCAAGGTTACACAGCGAGGTGGTGTCAGAGCGAAGGGTGTGACCGGCTGTTCTGGGGTGCAGAGGTTTGCCCCCTGCCGCCCTGCTTGCCAGGCACCTCCTTCCAGCCTTGGCTATCTTACTTTGGCAGCCCATCATCCAGCGCTATGAGTGGCCCTGGAAGAAGAGAGGCTGAAATCTTATATAATTACCCAAATCATGGCTCCTAAATGGTCTCTGATTACAGCACTAAAGCCCCTTTCTGCAGTGCAGCCCCGGTTCTCCTGAATAGAGCTGTGCCCACTTTGTGCGGGATTTTTTTCTTTTAGCGTGAAAGAGATGGCTTATCCGCATGCAAAGTAGGTCAGAACCTTAGCAAAGATCTTTTCAAACACTTGGCTTTTTTGAAGTCCTGCTACGAAACTCCTTTTGTTTCTCCTGCCTTTGCCTCCTTCCTCCCACCCTGCTCCTTTTTCCAAAAGGCTCAACGACATCAAATGGCTCTAGCCGACAGTGACTGCCAGCGCTGCACACGATAAGCTCAATTATAAATAATGCCCGGCTAGCCCAGCTGGGCCGAGAGTGCCCACTGCAGCCAGGCTGCCTCGGCCCAGCGCCTCCCACACCCTGGCCACCCGCACAACATTGCGGGCTCCTGGCTGATCTGCCAGAAAAATATGTGCCCTTGTCCTTGGTCCCGCCAGCTCAGGCGAGGCTTGGGTGGACTGGGATTGCACCCAGGCCTGGGGGCCATTGGCTGGAGTTTGTGGTGCTCATCATTTAATCCAAACTTGCAAAAGGTTTTTGCTCCAGCGGGAAATCAGTTCAGCTGGAACGGTGCAGTGCTTTGCCTAATGGCCTTCTATCTTGGGTTTTTTTTTCTCTCCTATTTGCTCTTGCTTTTGCAGTCCCCCAGTCCCACCCTCACCCACGGTGGGTAGGAGTCAGCAAGAGCTGTGGAGGCATTAAGGATGCTTTTCAGCAGGGTGATGTTTACAAAGGTGGCCACACCCACACCCTTACCACCTGAGAGCCTCACCCCACTCTTGAGGAGCAGGTAGGATGAGGAGGCACTTTTGGCCCCATTTCACAGGGAAGAAAGCCAGGCTTCCAGAGCTGAATGAGATGCCTGCTGGCCCTGAAAATTGCAGGGACTGATGGCTCAGGGGCTGGAACCCACGTGTGTTGACTCTGGGGTTCTTTTCCTTAAACCTCGGTGACTTCGAAAGGAAACAGAGGGGTGTGTATGTGTGTGTGTGATGTGCGTGCACATGTGTGCAAGATAAAAGACTAGTGAGCAAGATGAATTTGCTCCTTGCACGGTGATGGTGCCGTCAGGAGTTCAGTGGGATTTCCACCTAAGAAGCATCTCCCCGCACCTATATTCTGTCTTCTCTGGACCTGGCAGGAAAACATCCCTACTCTGCTCTCCCTGTCCCCTCTCTCCTGTCAGTCTCAGTCTGGATCCAAAGGAGAAGTAATTTTCTAGGAGGGCTGGTGTCTTCAGAGGTACTTAGAAGGGGCATTGCTATGGGCACCGCAGGGAAGTGTGGGGAGGCAGGCTTAGGGATGTTTCTGTCATTCAATGTGTAGTTACTTAGGGCCTACCATCTGCCAGGATGCTTCTAGGTGCTGAGAACAAAACAGACAAACCCCCAGCCTTCATGGAATGTGCACTCCAGGGAGGGACACAGACAGTACACTGCATGAATGAGTAAGTAGAGGTGGTCATGAAAGCCAAGACAAAGTAAAGCAGGAAGAGGGGCAGGGAGTGTTGGAGTGGCTGCTGTTTTAGGGAGGGTGACTAAGAAAGCTCACTGAGAACAAAATGTTGAAATATGGGCCCAGGGGAGTGAGGTCTGAAGACATCTGAGGAAAGTGTTCTGCCCAGAGGAAATAGCAGGTGCAAAGGCCCTGAGGCCCAAAGGCACTGGTATGTTTGAGGGGTAAAAAGGAGATGCTGCAGCTAGATCAGAGCAAGTAAGAGGCAATGTCCCAAGGGATTTCAGAAAGGGAATGCGTTGGAGGGGTATGTTTGTAGATCCTACAGCGCTTCGGCTTTTTTCATGTGTGAGATGGGAGCCATTGCAAGCTCTGAGTAGAGAGCTGTCAGGATCTGACCCACACTTGTAGTAGCAAGTGCTCCCCGCCCCCAGGCTCCCAGTTTACTGCTCTTTGCTCAGGAGCTAGGAGGGGCTGGGCCAGACTGGAAGGGAAGCTGGGTCCCTTTTTGCTCCAGGAGAAGGCAAAGAAAGAGGAAGAGACTTCAGACTGGACAGGGAGACTTTGCCTACTGGGTGTTCCTGGGGCTTTTGGAGTGACAGTGGTGCTGGTCCATTTGCCACTCCAAGGATTTTGGCCATTTGGGGACTGGACAGCCTCAGGCTGGACCCCATGTCTCCCAAGATGTTCAAGCGCACGTACATCTGTGTGCAGCCCTTCTCTTCATTTTCTCACCCTTCGGGGTGTCCGGCTTCCATCCTTCCTGTGCGCTAATGGCTGTGAGATGAGGTATTGCGCACAGACAAGAAGCCAGCAGTTTGGGCAGGTCTGAAGATGCTGGAGTTCTCACCTCTCCCGCCTGCTCCCTCTCGGGGTGCCTCTCCCCCTCCCCTCTTCTCACCCCTTTGCAGAAGAGAATGACAATGCATGTGTGAAGATTGCTTGCTGGCTGGAGATGCTCCCATTCTCCTCCCTTCCCTACTCAGAAGCAACTGTCTTCCTTTCTACATCCTGCCCCCAGCCCTGTCTGTTTCAGGGTATCCTGGCACCCCCATCGTCTCTCTCCTGTTTCCCTCTCCACCATTCAGAGGATATCCTGGCCCTTTCGTACGCAGTCAGGATTCCCTGGGCTGCTGAAGTGGGGAAGAGCTGCATCGGGAGGCTTAATCCATGACGCACCTGTTGAGTGGGGAGGCTGTTGAAAGCCTCCTGGTGGACCCAATTTGCATTATTTACCCCATTATAAAAGATTCAGGTCTTGGAGACAATTACATAGGTTGTTTGCGTTTCAGAACTCCAAAGCAAGTGAGCCCCAAAGGTATCAACTTACATTCATGCCCATGGCTCTGAACTTGCCTCTCCATTTGGGTAGGAGAAGGTGAACTATGCTAGGTTTCCGGTTGGTCCCTCCATTCCCTTGTAGGGATGAACATGCCACTGTAGACCTCCAGGCCCAGCCTTCCCCCTTCTCTTAGGAGGAGACCATCCACCATGGTAAGGGCAAGCCCAGCAGCTTCCTTCCAGGGTAGGGTGGGGTTTGTTTGTCTGTGTAAATTGCCTCTTCTTTTTGAGAAAGAACAAGCAGAAGAGAGAAAATGAAACACTTTTGCCACCTCCTCGTTAGCTCCGAGTCCCAGGTGAGCTAGGGAACTCACAGCTCCTTTGTGTGGCTGGCGGTCTGGAGCGTCTCCATGGTGATGCCTTGACGCTTCTCTCAGAGCTGGGGACCAGCCTCTCTCAGCAGCATTCCCGAGCTGCTGGCCTCAGGGATAGGTAGGGAAGAGGGGCCCATGGGATCAAGGGAGGACTGGGTTGGGTTGGTCTGGGTGCTGGGTAGTGGATTCTTGCCCCTCTGCTTCTTCAAGGCCAGCCCCCGCTTGGAACCTGGGATCCACTCTAAGAACACACCCATAGTGGGTGACATTCGTGGTCTGCTAGAACCTGGTTTCATGCTCCCTATCCAGGTTTGTCTCCTGTGGGTCCTCTGCACACAGCTGCTACGTGAGCCTGGCCTGGTCTCTTCACTTCCCACCAAAAGAGCATTTATTTCTGCTGCTGTGCCTCCTGCCGGGGACCTTTCCCTCCCTTAGTACTTCTCTGACTTGGTTCCAGAGCCACCTTCTCTGAGAAGCCTTCCTTGATTAAGACCTGAGCCCTTGGGGCTATCCCCCTCTCTAAATCCAGACACCCACTGCCTCTCTGGGTCTGGTTTTCTCTCGGGAACACATAATGGCTTCTGTTATTAATTGGCTTGCATGTGAGTGGCAGGTGCACAGCGGGGAAGGCCGGACCCGGCGTCTGTGATTCCTGGACTTGAATCATCGCTAATTTGCTCTCCTAGGATGAGTGTCACTTATTAGTCATCTCACAGAACTGGCAAGCAACCTGTGAGCCTCAGTTTCTCCACCTGCAAAGTGGGAATCCCAGCAATTCCCTGCAAACTTGTGGGGATGACATAAATTATGGTAGGGGTGCCTGGGTGGCTTAGTCGGGTAAGCATCTGACTTGATTTTGGCTCAGGTCGGGGTCTCAGGGTTGTGGAATGGAGCCCCGCGTCGGGCTCCGCGCTCACTGGGGCATCTCCTTGTCCCTCCCCCTCTGCTCCTCTCCCGGCTCATGCTTTCTCTCTCTCTCAAATAAATAAATTAAATTAAATGAAAAAATAAATTATTGTGCAATAATTTTACTTAGGCGGAGGTGGAAGTGCTGCTCTAGGGTCTGGAGAGCAGCGGGCACGGCCCCTGCCCTCTGCCTCTTCACCGCTCGTTTCCATGCTGCTGTTTGCTCCCCCGGCACCCTGGATTTCCCCCTTGCAGTCCTTCGCACATGCATATAATTAATGACTGATTTGTTGTAGTGATGTACTTGATGTTTCTTTCGGGGGAATTGCAGGCAATGGGCGTAGTGTGCTGTGTCCATCACTGTCTCCCTGTGCTTAGCACAGAATCTGGACAGGGAAGTGCTCAAGGAACATTTGCTGGCTGACCATCTGCACACAGATCAGGGCCCCTCCACCACTAGACCATTTGCTCCTAGAATGCAGGCTCTGTTTTTTTACTGCCTTGAATCTCCATGGAGCCTTGAATATAGTAGGTGTTCTATAAGTGGCTCATTAGAGAACAGTCTTTGGCTGAACATTTTGCCATTCAGGAGCCAGTGACCACAGAAAGACTCTCCTGGGTGACGCTAGGAACTGAAGAGGGGCCCCCTTCTGTAGAATGGCTTAGGGAGGGAGATCTATGGTTTGGAGGCAGAGGGGTAGACCAAACAAATCCCTCAGTGTCGCTTCTAATCCTGGGGTTTATGGTCTGCAGAAAGCCGGAAGCACTTTGTTCCAGAACCCATTAGTCAGCCCCAGAGAGACCACACCTTTGGGGCCAGATGGAGGAAGTGGGACCTTTTTCTCTCGGAGAGCTGGGCCAATAGGCTGATGGGCTAGAGTTAATTCCCATGAGCATTGCTGAAGTTGGGACAAACTCAATTTTAAGTTAAGTGGAAATATTTTTATTTGAGTTAATGTACATTGGATCTGGTAAACACACAGAGTATATTACTATGCGCTCTGGAAATGTGCAGTCCGATCAGCAAACAGATTAGTTTTAAGTGAAAAGACACTGGCAGGCGCTTAAATTCATTGACTTGTTGAGAACGTCTAGATTTGGATACAAATGCACTGGAACGCTACATCAGTTTGGTGTCTCAGCCCATCCGCACGGAGAAGCTATTGATTTTGGTTGATATGCATTGATTCCCAGAAAACAGGGCAGCTTTTGAAAATGAACTTCCAGTAATTTCAGGGAGAAGCTGGTGCGTTTGTCTCCACGCGAGGCTGACTTGTTTTGTTAAACGTGTCTCTACGCCTCGAAGGAACGGAGCAGCAGACAAATATCTTCGTATGAATTAAAATGCATTGATTCTTGGAGGGAAATGATGGTCTCTGTTAAAAGCTTTTTTGGAGATGTTAGCACCCCTTCCTCCCTGCCTTCTGCTCTCCCCAAAACGGTGGCAGTTTTCAGAGCCCATCTGAAGCTGGAGGTGGTGGTGGGTGGGCGGGGTGGGGAAAGGAGGAGGGAAGCCTTGCACTGCCAGTCCCCTGCAGCGTGTGGGCAGGAAGCTGCTCTTCTCCAGGGACAGGAACAGTGCATGGGTTCAATGCTGTTCACCTCCTAACCAGACCGAGACAGGTGCCCAGGTAGGAGCTGAGAGGAGGGGAAACAGAGCTTCCATTGATAAGGAAAATAGTAAGGAAGAGGAGGGGCCTGAGGGTCAGGGGTGGGATGCCAAGATGAGGGTGCATGTGCACTTTCGGCCTCATGGTCAATGCACTTTCTCTGCATGGAAACGGGAAATGAGTGGTTGATAATCACCAAAATGATGCAGGCGTGAGTTATCTCACTTTCTTACCTTCTGAATGAGCTGGACGTGAACCAGAGGTGTAATTTAGGCATTTCTCACCCTCATTAATGAATAGCTCCCATGGGGTGTGCAGACAGCAGGGCTAGAAAAATGATTCCAGGAGCCAGGAAGGAAGCAATTGGCCTGGAACTTATTTTTCATGTGCTGAGACTCCCTGGATCTCTCTGGATCAGAGCCACTTGGGACAAGTTTGAGGGCCGATTATGGACTTAACTCCTCTTTAGCCATTCCTAGCTCCTCCTCAGCCCCCCAGATACACCCTGGGTGGGGGATTAAATCCATCTGGGGGGTATATGTTGGCCGCGGGTGGGCTAGAAAGTGCTGACCAGTTATCCAGGTAACACTGTCCATGGGAGCTAAACCTTCTCCAAGGGTAATGGAAGGGAAGACTGCTAAGAAAGACCTTGGAGGGAAGGTCAACTGTGAAGCCACCTCTTTTCACCTCTGGTTGCAGGTGTTATAAATCAAGGGTCATAGGTCCGTATCTACTTACCCCGGACAGTAGATTCTCTCCCCCTTCACTTTCTCCTACTCCTCTTCATTCTCTTCCAGTTGTCCCTACTCTGCTTTGGAAAGGGAAAAACTTGAAAAGCATAAGATCAAAGCACGAGAAGGGATTTTATGAATCCTTCAGTCCAGCCCCCATCTGGTGCTTTATCCTCTGCCTCTGCAGTATCCTTTGCCAAATATAGTATTGGTTTAAATGCCTCTGACCATGGACTGTACGTCATCTTCCATGTGTCTTTTTCAAATAGTTCCAGCCAATGCCAAGCTCCCCCTGCCCCTAGCCCGCCAACACCAACACCAACACCAAACCTAAATGAGCCTCAGTCTGGTGACTCTGGTTCTGTCCTCTGGGGTAGCACCTAGGTGGTCTTATTCTCCCACATGGATGTCTGTAGACATTTGAGGTTGGTTACTATGTCCCCACCGAGGCTTCCTTTCTCTAGGCAAAACTCCCTAGGTTCTTCAACTGTTTCTAATATGGTGTGGTTTCAGATCCCTCCACTGTTTTTAGGACCAGCTACATAATTTGTGTGAGCCCCCAGTGCAAGATGAAAATGCAGGGCCCTGTGTTTGAAAATTATTAGAAATTTCAGATGACATTGGGACCCTTTTGAGTGACTGTACAGGGTTACACACCCATAAGGCAGCCCTGACCATAGGGGACCTCTTTTTCTAGATCTCAGTCTGCAGTGTCCTTCTAAGTGATGTTGCAGGGTTGGTCTGTCCAGAAGCAGAGTGACAGTCACTTTTTTCTGGATAGATCCATTAGTTTAGCGAAGCAATTGACGATCACATTAACTTTACTGGCAATCAGATCATACAGGTGAGTCATGCTCAGCGTAACGTCCACTCTAAAGTCTGGGTTTGATTCATATCTACAGAGGCCGAGCCACCTCTCTCACTTTGGGGCAGTTGCAAGAATTCGTAGTGGTGAGCTTTGCTGTGCCCATAGGATCCATCCCAGGGCTTAACCACATTATTATCTTTAGACCATTTTTCACTCGTTCAATCCATACAGAAACATTTACCAGGTGCCCACTGTGTGCTAAGGCAGTAATAGGAGTTGGGATACACCCTTGAATAAAACCTGACCTTGACCTTAAGGAGCTTTAGTTTAGAAAAGATATTTAAACAATAATGACATGAAAATGTACTAATTCCTACAATAGGAGTTCCTACTATGGGAGTGGAAATGATGGGAAGTCATGGAATGCTTCAAAGAAGTAGCATTTGAGATGGCTCTTGAAGGATGAGCAGAGGTTTGGCGCGTGGGAAAGGGGGGTGGGAAAGCCTGGCTTACGATGGCCTGGCTTCCTCCCCAGAAACTCCCACCTCATTTCTTTTGGCCACTGTTCTAGGGCAGCACAAAGGAACTTGGCCCTGGTGGCTCCCCACAGAAATCCACAGCCTGTTCCATCTCTGGGGCCTCTCAGGCAGACCCCATGCCTTGATGAGAAGACATTGCTGAAGTTTTTGCTGCAGTTTTAATTTCTTGACATCATCTGGGTGCGTTGGGAAAAATGAGATCTAATAATGAATGATTACAACTCTCAAGTTAAGTCTAGTTGGTTGACTAATCAATTTGGTTAAGTGAAAATCCATAGCAAATGAGTCGACCGCAGTATGACATTTCTCCATCCAATTTAAATTAAAATCACCAACCATAATAATTTCACAATTACTCAGGGAGGGCACACTGGAGACTTGACCCCCGGAGCAGAGAAATTGCAAATGCCGCAGAGGATGGGCTAAGAGTGGGGTGATGAGGAAGTCACTTGAGCTGAACTCTGCTTGAACTGCTCAGCCTCGTCAGCTCGTGGGGGTGGTGGGGCCGCAAAGGATGCTGAGCAGCAGTTTTATATTCTTGCATGCAGCCCTGTGTCTCCTCCCCTGGGGAGGCAGGAGTTTCCAGCCTCCTGGCTAGAAAGCCTGCAGAGAGCTCCTCTAACAGGGGAGCAGGTTTTCTCTTCTCCAGGTAGCAGGATGAGGAAAGAGGAGGATGTTATCTTTGCATGTTAAATCCCCAGATTTAAACTATGAATTCCTGGACAGTGGATGCCATGTCTGTTTATCTTGAGTGAAGAGTGCTAAGTGGGTGTAACAAGCAATTAATAGGTTTTTGATAATGAGGGCGAGAATGACAGAGCAATGGAAAGGATTAGATTTTATCTAATATGATAAATGTTTATTTGCTGAATGTCCCCTTTGTACCAGGCACGGTATTAGGCCCCAGGGAGTGAGAGATGGCTTAAACGTATAGCACAGCTTCCAGGAGCTCCTAGCTCCTTGTGTAGCCTGAGAGATAAACACTTAATATGAATACAAGGCCAAATGTCATTAATGTTTAGTAAGGAACTTGAAAGATAAGAATGTTTTTGGATCGGGGAATTTCATGCAAACATTTTGTCTGCCAGTTCCCCCATCTGTAGAGGGCATTTATTTTTTGACAGTACTAGCTCACAAAGTGGTCAAATGAAGGAGGTGGCCAGTACTGCTGGTGGTCCCTCAGCCATTTTTATCTCCTTCTACAGCAATAAAACTCCCCAATGTCAGTTGAACACATGGCTGCCTGGAATCAAGACTGCATTTCCCAGGCTCCCTTGCGTGTGTGGTCACATGACCGAAGTCAGGCCAATGGAATGCAAGTTCATGCCTCTTCTAGGAAGTGTCCTTAAAGGGCGGGACCAGGTTCTCATCTTCCCCCTGCTTCCTGCTTCCTTCCTCCTGGCAGGAATTCAGGTGGAGTGACTGGAGCTGGAACAGTAGTCATCTTGGAACATAAAGTGACTTTGGAAGTGGAGGCCATGGAGGCAGAGCAACAAGATAGAAGGAGCCTGGGTTCTGACCACTATGATGTGCATACTAGCCCTCAGTGCTGAATTTGGAAGTGAAATAAACATCTGTCTTACTTAAGCCACTTTTATTTTGGGGTAACTGTCACTCTAGGCTGAGCCCAATTCTAATTAACTCAAGTGAATTGTTGCATATAAGGCACTTAGAATAGTGCTTAGCATATAATAAAGGCTCCAGAACTGGTGGCTTCTATTAGTATTTTTGGTTCTTACTCTAAAGAAGACAGAAGACAAAGACTGCCCACTGAGCCGCAGGGCACCTGCCTTATTTTTCCATGGGGACTCTTGGCTGAGATGCTCACCCTTCTGTGTCATGGTCAAGGCCCAGCTCTGCAGCCCCTCCTCCTCCCACAGTCCACTCTTCTTATACTCTCAGCTTACCATCCCCACCCCCCAACTTAAATCCTGCTGTCACCAGCTCAGCCATTACTTACAGAGAGAAGCAGCAGTGGCCCAGGAGAAGTATGGGCAGAGTCAGGTCCTATGGATCAATTTGTAATTTTTCTTTTGGCGGCAAGAGGAGCATAAGCGATGTATGCACTAAATCTCCAGCATGACAGCAGCATGGCAGCATGTCTTGGCTTGAATTATTTATCTTTGCATGGGACTGGGGCTTTGGAAGGAGGGGGAACGCTGGGTGGATATAAGTGCTTTCCAGCCCAGGCCGTTACGGGGAGTGGGGGCAGGGGCAGGCTGGCAATGATATTGGTCCTCGACACCCAGCTGTGAGAGACAGCAGAGCAGTTGTCTGTGTAGGTGGGCCAAGGTGCTTTCAGTTTCTGGGCAGCAAGGGTTGTAAAGTCACCCCTTTGCATTGCTGGGAACCATAGTAGAAAAATGGTGAAGTTATTAGCTCAGAAGTAACAGTTGGCTCTTTGCCTGTTGTTGGGTGCGTACATTGAGAAAGTGCAAGTACGTATCCCATTCCTTAGAGGGGAAGGAGAAGGGAATGTGGAGACTCTCCTGGCCTCGGGGGTGGGGCGAGGTGTTATGGTTATTAGAAGGAATGTCACTTACCTGAAGGTATGAGTTTGATAGACATTACTAGTGCTCACCAATATTTCCAAATCTCTTCCCTTTCTTGTTCACATGGAAGAATTAATCAGTATTGTGGGGCAAGTTCTGGGCAATGGAGTGTAGCCAGAAGTGACATGTGACTGTTTAAGAGTTGCCATGCATTTTTCTCCATGTTTCTCTCTCTCTCTTTAAAAAATCCTGAGATGGTGATGTCACAGTCTGGTGGAACATACAGCAGCCTGGGTCCCTGAATGATGGTGTGGAGCAGAGCCCCAGGCCCAACAGCATTGGGTATGGAGATGAGTGAGAAATAAATTGCTTATCTTAAGTGACTGAGATTTTAGAATTCATGGTAATTGCAACACAGTATAACCAATCCTGATGAGTGCTGCCAAAATCAAAGGAGTGGGTGCTTCTGGTGGGAAGTCAAGGTTAGCAAACCAGGAATTGGAACCTGGATGGGTCACTAGATCTTATGCATGCAGCTGGGGCTGAGAAAAGGCCAATTACAAATGCTCATACATAGAACTAGGAATGGGTGAGGCCAGAGCAGTACCAGTATGGTCAGGGTCAGGGGTACTGGGGTGGCTCAGTCAGTTGAACGTCTGCCTTCGGCTCAGGTCATGATCCCAGGGTCCTGGGATGGAGCCCTGTGTCTGGTTTCCTGCTCAGTGGGGAGTCTGCTTCTCCCTCTTCCCCGGTCCCCATCCCCCCCCACTCTCTCTCTCAAATAAATAAATAAAATCCTTAAAAAACAATAGTGGCAGGGTCAGTTGATGAGACCTGAGAATACCTGGGATAGACGCCATTGCCACTTCTGATGCAATACGGGTCACAGGGGGCAGATCTTCAAACCAGAAGATCAATCCAGACCTTATGGACTGAATTATGTTTCCTTTCCCCAAATTCATATGTTGCAGTCCTAACCCCCAGTGTGACTGTATTTGGAGATAAGACCTTTAGGGAATTAATTCATGTTACATGACATCATAAGGGTGGAGCCCTAAATCCAGTAAGGCTGATGTCCTTATAAGAAGGGGAAGAGAGACCAGAGATCTTTCTGTCTCCAAGTGCGTGCAGAGAAAAGCTGTATGAGGACGCAGCGAGAAGGCAGCCATCTGTAAGCCAGGAAGCGAGCTCTTCCCAGAAACCAACCCTGATGGCCCCTTGATCTTGGGCTTCCAACCTCCAGCATGGTAAGAAAACAGATTTCTGTTTCTTAAGCCCCCCAGGCTGTGGTATTTTGTTATGGTGGCCTGAGTTGACTATTACAGACCTTGACCTAGGACTTGTTCCCCGATGCTCTCTTCTCCACTCAACCTCTGGCTTTCCTGGGGGCAACTTTGTATATGGCGTCAGATATTTTGAGGTGGAGAGGAAAGAGAAGAGAGGGGAATAATGCAAATATGAACACCTCCTTGCACTTCTAACAACATGCTTTTCTTTCCCAGGTATTACACTAGACTGCAAGTATAGCCCTGTAAAATAGGGATAATTATCCTAGGCTTACCAATTTTATTCATTTGCTCAGCAACATTCTTGGAGCATCTACTATGTGTTGGGGCATGATGCTGAGTTTTGGGGTGCAGAGTTGAAGAGGCAACAGCTCCTGCTCTCAAGGGCCTGAGTGAATTGAGGCCCCTAGGATAAGCTGCTAGTTCAATGAGAAAAGGCTAGTAAGGACTCAATCTTGGATTTTAGCTTTGTGCCTGGGCTCTTGGCAGAGAGAAGCAAAGCAGAAAATTCTCTGTAAGAGATGCTGGCAGTCTTGCATCCCAGCGAAGGCTGTTTCTTCCTTGACCCCAAGGAAGCCGAAGGTCAGCATCACACCTAGGCAGCGTGTCCAGCTATTGGTCACCTGCAGCCCAATCAGTCCCCACCTTCTTCTTTGCTGGCAGAACCTTTACTTCTTCTACATCTCTTGCACCCACGCACCTCAGGGAAAGCTGGCTTCTCCCAGTCCCGAGGGTGAATCATGTAGGCAGCAAGGCAATCGATCACACTCAATCTATTTATTCTTCTTGCAATTCTAATTAGTGAAACACAATAGAGCCTGCAGGGATTCTTGGATTTCTCACCCAATAATGAACACAAATGAGGGGCATTCTGTTTTTTTGAGAGGTATTACTGTGTGAATATATGATGCTGGGAGCTGCTGTAGCCACTTTATGACCACGAGGAGATAGGCTGAAGCACAATTGCTAACAGGCTGAGCATGGCAGAGCAGAGGGAGGGAAAGAACTTGTTCTTGATGTTGATCAACTGAGTTAACAGGGCTTCTTGTTATATCTAATAATAAATATTCTCATTGTTTAAGCTCTTTTGGATTGAGCATTCTATACTTGCAGCCAGAAGCTTCTCAACATATACAGGCAGAAACAATCAACAAGCATGTGTATACTGAGGTCCCTCTGACTCAGTGTGTGACTTTGGGCAGGTCTCATGACATTTCTGGACCCCAGTTTTCTCCTCTGTAAAATAAGGGTCCTTTCTAGATCTACCCCTTCAAATTACACACTGTGCTCAGCACTGGGATGTGTATGCTGGGCAGGGGGAAGGTGCAAAGAAGAATAAGAAGTTCCCATTGGAACCAGAGAGAAAGCCATCTCTGATCGGGCTGGTGGAGGGAAGAGGAAGGTGAGGGAGTGGGGGGATCTCTCTCCTCACTGTCTGAAGGAAGGAATATGTGTGTGAGAGAGAATGTGTGTACTGCCTGCTGAGGAAGGTGTCTGGGTTACACACCGTCCCTTCAGCCATTCCGGGATCCCTCCTCTAACTTTTCTCTGGCCGCTGTCAGCCTGCACATGGTTTACTCACAGCCCTTCGTGCCTGGTACCTCTCACTTGGCTGGATCAGCTCTTCCTGCAGGGGTGGGGGTGTGGCAGATCTTGCTGGAGTTTGCTAACTCCCAGGAGGAGAGGGGGCATGGGAGCCCACGAGAGGCCCTGTTTTCTGCCCAGTCTCAGAGCCACCTGAATCGGAACTGCCAGGATCCCTGGGAAGAGCAGATGTGGCTTCCACCCAAGACCTAACAATTTGGCTCTGCTTTGTGCTTTCTTTGCATCACTGTCCCTTGTCATCTTCACACTGATGCTGGAAGGTGAGTGCTTTAGGGCCTGCATTTTACAGAACAGGAAACCGAGGCTCAGCAAGGCACAATGCCTTGACCAAGGTCACACAGCTGGTAAGCGATGGAGCTGGGGCCCGAGCTCAGGTTTGTCTGATTCCTTCTCAGTCCTGGCCTGGCCGGTGAGTGAGGCCTCAGGTCACCAGGGTCCGCTTACCTCTCTAGCTTGCTCGCCTGCCCCGATCCCATGCTCAAGTGGCCCCAGAGCCCCCAGACTCTCATGCCTCTGCAGGGCCGCTTCTCCTGGTGGGCAGCTTCTTCTTCCATCCCTGCCTCTTTCTGTGCAATGACACTTCTGGGCTCCTTCAGTGTCAGCCACATGACTCCCTTGACTTCTAGACCTCTTAGGACATGGGCCCTCCCTCTGCTCCCCACCCTCCATGCCAACCAAAATATAACCTAACAAACAAAATCTCTTTTCATTATACTTACAGGCCTTGATATCCATTTGTTTTCACTCAATATTCATCAAATATAATTGAGCACTTATTATGTGCAGACATTGTTAAGTGCTAGAGATATCAAGAGTGCACCTAAATGGATATGGGGCCAGCCCTCACAGAGTTATGGTCAAGTGCACTTCGCACACTGAATCCCATTCTCCTTCTCTCCCTGTATATATCAGCCCCTCAGTGCTGTGCTGCTGGTGATAGGAAACCAGGTTTTTGAGTGCCCAGGACAATGTCTACCATTAGTAGGTGCTGCGTGGAATAAATAAATTAATGAAATGGGGAAAAGGGTCACGAAGGGCAAGGTGAGTACAAGAGGCACATTTCAAGGAGGTCAGGCGGGCTGCCTTCTGTTGCTGCATCCTCAGAAGATGCTAAATTGTCTAATAAATGGTTTTCCAGCCCAGGGCCCCGGAGAGGGCAGCTGACGTGCCCAAAAGCCTGAGGCCGGCGCCCAGCCCAAGCCCATGTTGGGAGGATGCATTATGAATGCAAGGTGTATGAAATAGAAATTATTAAACTAGCAGATAGGGACAGAAATGCCTTTGTGCGGCTGCAGAGTTGGGAAATGGTGCTAAAGCCATGCATTGCAAATCAGCCCGCGCTCGGCAGAGAGGGGCTTTTATTCTCCGCGCCCCGAAGTTCCTTTGGCATCTTTTGTGTGCAGCCGAGGAAGCCCTTCTGGGAGGAGAAAGAAACCGGTAATTTCGTGGCTGATTGGCAGACTGTCCAGAGCCAATAAAGATATTTGTTTTCTTGCTGAAGTGCTCACAAACCCAATCTCCACTCCTCAGTTTTATCCATCTCTCTTCTGGTGATCCTCCCACTTCTTTTCCATGATGGAGAGAAATGGAACCGGGACTGCCTTCCCCGATTGCATGGCTTAGTGTGAATGCCGCGGGGATGGGGCTCCCATCAGGGCGACCCGTGAGGACAGAGGACATTGACCCAGGGTCTCTGGACTTTTTTCCAGACATGCTTTGGCGCAATCTACATAGATTTACTGTGCCACTTTGGTACCTTTGGGGGAGCTTGATGTTTACACCTCCATGAATCCATCCCATGTCCCTGAAATGTATTATATTGTTTGCCCCAGTTGAAGGATGAGGATAGGTGACTTATCCATGGTCACAGAGTCGTAAATCATGGCACTGGGATTTGATTTCAAAGTCTGTGGTCTTGGGTTTCTGGAGTGTCCCCAGTGACATTTTGGTATTCAAAACACTCCTGCTAATTAAAGATGCCCTTTCTGGTAACTGGGGACTCTTTTGCTGGATTCTCTTAACTGATCAATCGTAAGTCACAGGGCCATCTTAAAATCATAACAGAAGTGTCTGGTTTGGAAATGGAATGGACTTTTTTTCTTAAGTTTTATTTAAATTCCAATTAGTTAACATACAATGTAATATTAATTTCAGGTGTACAATTTAGTGATTCAGCACTTGGTGCTCATTACAACAAATGCCTTCCTTCATCCTTATCCCCCATTTCCCCCCTCCCCCTACCTCTCGGCTGGTGACCATACATCTGTTCTGAGTCTGTTAAGAGTCTGTTTCTTGGTTTGCCTCTCTTTCTTTTTCACTTTGCTCATTTGTTTTGTTTCTTAGATTCCACATATGAATGAAATCATATGGTATTTGTCTTTCTCTGACTGACTTATTTTGCTTAGCATAATACTTTCTAGCTCCATCCAAGACATTTTAAATGGCAAGATTTCATTCTTTTTATGGCTGAATAATATTCCATTGTATGTATATACCAGAGAATATATATATTCTTTATCCATTTATCAATCAGTGGACATTTGGGCTGTTTCCGTAAGTTGGCTACTGAGATAATGCTGCTATAAACATCGAGGTCCATGTCTCCCTTTGAATGAGTATTTTTGTATCCTTTGGGTAAATACCTAGTAGTGTAATTGCTGGGTCGTAGGGTAGCTCTATTTTTAACTTTTTGAGGAACCTCCATGTGGTTCTCCAGAGTGGCTGCACCATTTTGCATTCCCACCAACAATGTACAAGGGTTCCCCTTTCTCTCCACATCCTCACTGACCCCTGTTGTTTCTTGTGTTGCTGATTTCAACCATTCTGACAGGTGTGAGGTGATATCTCTTTGTGGTTTGGATTTGTAGGAAACTGAATGGACCTTTGAGACTATGTGATTTATTCCCTTTCCCTTTGTACCCATTTTACAGATCGTGAAGCTTAGGCCCAGAGACTAGGGACTGGCCCAATGCCATAGCCAACTCTAATGTCAGGCCGAGGATAGAATCTGTACTTTACTCCCCATCCAGCATTCTGTCCACTTCATCTGCAGTATCGATTAGGACTAGGTTTGGTTGGAAATAACAGATATCCCCAAAACAATGACCTCACTCCCTGATGTAAAGTAAATCAGAAACAAGCAAATCAGATGTAAAAGATGTCAGAAGAAGGTCTGGCTCCATAGTGTTAGGGACTGAGACTTTCTATGTTGCCACTTTTCAGTGTGTAGCCACCTCATGGTCCTAGATGGCTCCTAGAGCTCCAGCCATCACATCCAGCAGCTGGACGGAGGAGACCCTTCCCTTTTAGAAGATTTTCTGGAAGTTTCATGCAACACTTCTGTCTCACTGGCCAGAATTTAGTCTATGGCCGTGCTAGTTAGATAGGAGGCTGGAAAATGTCTTCTTTTAGCTGGCTGCCTAGTTAAAAGTCAGGACTTGCATTCTGTTACTAAGAAAACAGAGGGAAGCAGCTCCTGGGAGGCCAGGAGTACCTTCAGTACAGCCTCTTCATCTCTAAACTGGTTGCCAACACCATTCTCCCAGTCTATAGCTCCAGGAATTCCCAGCTGAGGGGGAAGCTGAACCAGCAGATATTGACTGGCAGGAAAACACGTTTGTTTGTTTGTTTGTTTTCTCTTCCTCTTTCAGATAAAGGCATCGCCCTTTAGGTCTGCAAGAGATTTCATCGTGGGACTTTTTAATACAATGCCATCTCGCATAGGTTTTTGATACTCGTCTGTTTTGGTCCAGGCCGAGGACAACTTCGGTGCAGCTTTGGTGCCTTCCTGGATTTTGTAAAACACGAGGGTAGAGGCTTAGGTTGACAAAGGAAGATGTGCTGGATATGAGTGTGTCAGTGCGCGTATGCATCCTTCTAGAAGGGGAGGGGAGCCTCCGCCCCTATGTGTCCTGGTACGGTTCCACGTCTCAGGCTGAAAAAGTGTGAAACACTGATTTTGCTCGTGTGCCGATTCTCCCAGTAACAAGGAGCCAAGGCTGCTTCTTTGAATGCCTAGCGGCAGTTAGGGCCTCCAAGTGAGAGACATGGCGTGTGAAGCAGCCTCAAGGTGGGAGAGTCCAGCTACCTGCTTTTATAGATAAAAAACCTGGGGCCCAGAGATGTTACAGGTTTGCCCAAACTTTACAGAGGTGGGACAAGGATCCCACCCTTCTGACTCCAAAGCTAAGGCTTTTTTTGGCCTGTACCTGTCGTCTCTCTGAAACCTGTCTATTTGAAGGTCTCTCGGTGATGCTGATGTACAAGGGGGCATATTAGAGGAGGTGGCAGGAGGAGGTATAGGGCATAATCAGCTGAACTCTACAGTGGAACCTCCAAAAGGAGGAGACCAGGTAGGAGAAGTGAGCCAGCAGGTGCCGGGTTATGCTGGACTCACTCCTCACTTTGCAGACGAGGAGACAGAGATCCAGAGCAGTGGGAAGCTTTCCCAAGCCTGGGCTGCCACTCATTATGGAGCACGGTGGTTCATACCCCTACCCCTCCCAGCCCGGCCCAGAGCCACGTTCATTCAACCCACCCCCTCCCTCTGCCAGTTGCTCAGTCGCCACGAAGCGTTTACCCAGCAAGCGATGAGAACAAGAGTCTTTGTGGCTGTGGGCGACTCTCTTCATTTGTGTGCCGGAGGAGGTCCGGCTGTTTCCAAGAGTGTTAATTAGGAAGCTGCCTGGTTCTTCTTTTAGCTTGTCTTTCTTCTTGCTTCTGAGATGGGCAGGCATGGCTGGGGCTTCCGAGAAGAAGTGGCTGGTTGTGGTGGTAATAGTGGGGGTGGAGGGAGGTCATTACTCTCCACCTGTGTTTGGAGGTGGGGATGGGAACAGGGGCAGAACTCCACAAGTGACGGGGCAGAGGTTGGCAGGAGGGACTAAGGAGGATTGCTTCTGTCGGAGCAGGCTGAACAGGGCAAGGGATGCCCCAGGGTAAAAGGGAAAGCCAGCAGCTGCTGTCTGTCTGCAGTTGGCTCCTTGGCAGTGGTGAAACACATTGCTTGTTCGTTGTCTTCCCTTGGGGGCAGTGGAGTCCAGACTTGTCCTGTTTCTCTTCTTATTCACTCCCACAATCCCCATTCTCCTTCTTGGAATTCCTTTTGTCGGTATATCTGCAAAAATTTGTTCAATGTCTGTTTCTTCTGACAAACACGGGCCTCCTCGAGGGTCTGGCTTGTTCCCCACGTACCCCCAGCGCCTTGCACAGAGCCCGGTCAGCAGCAGGCATTTCATAAACATCGGTAGGTGGTGCCCTGGGCTCACCGAGGGGAGAAACACTCAGTTGGACCTTCGGGATGCGGGTTCTTGCCTGATTCTGTCCCTGATGCTCTGTGGGATCGTGATCAAGTCGCTGTCTCTCCGAGCCTTGTGTTTCGCCAACAACAACAATAAATAAAGCTAAATTGCAAAAAGCATCACAATCTGTTTCTCAATATCTGAATCTTATCAGATGGGACATTTAACGGAGTTTCGGGGGTCCCGATTCTAGTTCCAGATCTTCTACTTCCTAGTCCTGCCTCAAGGGAGGTGGTGGGGGGTCAGTCTGCAGAGCGGGGGCAAAGGGACTTAGAGAAACCTCGGCTGGCCACATACTTGGATGGTTTTATTTTTTTTTTATTTTTATTTTTTTATTTATTTTTTTATCCCCATACATTACATCATTAGTTCTAGATGAAGTGTTCCATGATTCATTGTTTGTGCATAACACCCAGTGCTCCATGCAGAACGTGCCCTCCTCAATACCCACCACCAGGCTAACCCATCCTCCCACCCCCCTCCCCTCTATAACCCTCAGTTTGTTTTTCAGAGTCCATCGTCTCTCATGGTTCGTCCACCCCTCCGATTTCCCCCGCTTCATTCTTCCCCTCCCACTACCTTCTTCTTCTTCTTTTTTTTTTTTCTTAACATATATTGCATTATTTGTTTCAGAGGTACAGATCTGAGATTCCACAGTCTTGCACAATTCACAGCGCTTACCTGAACACATACCCTCCCCAGTATCTATCACCCAGTCACCCCATCCCTCCCACCCCACCCCCCACTCCAACAACACTCAGTTTGTTTCCTGCGATTAAGAATTCCTCATATCGTGAGATCATATGATACATGTCTTTCTCTGTTTGACTTATTTCACTCAACATAATCCCCTCCAGTTCCATCCACGTCGTTGCAAATGGCAAGATCTCATTCCTTTTGATGGCTGCATAATATTCCATTGTATATATATACCACATCTTCTTTATCCAGTCATCTGTCGATGGACATCTTGGCTCTTTCCACAGTTTGGCTATTGTGGACATTGCTGCTATAAACATCGGCGTGCACATACCCCTTTGGATCCCTACTTTTGTATCTTTGGGGTAAATACCCAGTAGTGCCATTGCTGGGTCATATGGTAGCTCTATTTTCAACTTTTTGAGGAACCTCCATACAGTTTTCCAGAGTGGCTGCACCAGCTTGCATTCCCACCAACAGTGTAGGAGGGTTCCCCTTTCTCCGCATCCCTGCCAACATCTGTCGTTTCCTGACTTGTTAATTTTAGCCATTCTGACGGGTGTGAGGTGGTATCTCATTGAGGTTTTGATTTGGATTTCCCTGATGCCGAGTGATATTGAGCACTTTTTCATGTGTCTGTTGGCCATTTGGATGTCTTCTTTGGAAAAATGTCTGTTCATGTCTTCTGCCCATTTCGTGATTGGATTCTTTGTTCTTTGGGTGTTGAGTTTACTTGGATGGTTTTATTTATGCAAGGGACGGCCCCCATTTTTTTTAACTAAGGACAGAGCAAAAAGTCTATTCAAGAGAGATTTGAGACATCAGCCAGAACTCACACAGGTCTATCTGTGCTAACTGGGGATGAAGAAGGAGATGGTATAAATGAAAGGAAGCAGGTGTCTAACTTATTGGGGGGCTAGATCAGAGCTGGTGTGACCTGGGTGAAGGGTCTGGATTACAGTCTTTGGGAGGATTTTGTCGATCATCAGGGTCAATGGCTGGATGAGGCTGGGGACAGATTTTGGCTCCTTTGCTGATTTCCCTGATGCGATAGGTAATGGCGTTTGTGTGGCTGTAGATTTGCAGCGAGTACCCGCTGAAGCCCTTGCCTTGGGAAAGGCTCTGGCAGGATCCGGGAGCTTTGGGGAAAAGCCTGCCAGGCTGGCACCTTGCTTTGCTCCTTCGGGTAGGGCCCCCAAGTCCTCACTAGCAGAGGGACCAAGGACCCAGGTGTCCCCTTCAGGCCTTCCAGGCCCCCTCCCTCTGCCAGTTTGGGGCTTATCCCTCTTGGCTCTTGCGTGGCTCGGGAGGGACCCAACCCAAATCATCTTGGCTCCAAGAGAGAAAAGGAAGAACATCTGTTAACACAAATGCTTTTCTAATTTCTTTTTAAATCTCACTCAGCATCTGCGTTAAACAAGGCTGATCGGCTTGTACAATATTTAATTTTGGAACCATTTCTAAAGGCACTTGTAAGAGGGGCGCAATGGGGAGAGTAGCAGCCTCCTAAATCTTTAATAGCATGCCGGTTAGGAGCTTCCGCCAGGCTCCGTCCTAATCACACAGAGGAGAATAAGCAGAGACAGAATTTCTTAATAACAAATACCTTTGCAGCACCTCATTAAATCACTGCATTTCAGAGACACAGCAGGACACTTGGGTGAATAAATAGTGCAATCTCCCAGTCTGAAGGATTTTCACATCTGACTTATTTCTCTTGCATATGATCAGTTCCTTTTCTCTCTCTCTCTCTTAAAAATTTCCACAAATGATTTTAGCTGATGAGTTCAATTAACGAAGACATTAGAGCAAAGTTGAAAAGCGTCTCTTTCCTCTCTCCCTTTCCCTTCCCTTGCTCCCCCCCGCCCCCAACCATAGAGCCGGATTTTGTGTGTTTTTGCAGTTTAACAAATATCACTGCCAAATGAGAGATGAGAGAAAGAGAGGAGGTGGGGAGGGCGATGCTGGCTGATGGGAAAACAAAGCATTCCCTGGGTGGTGTTTATGAAGATGGTGATAAATGGAGTCGGGGAGGGAGAGGCAGGAAGGCATGGGGCTCGGAGGTGCATCTGGGCTCCTGACCTCCTGTGGATGTGGGTCCCTTTCCATGGGCCACACCCAGTCTCCAGTAGGACTGGCAACAGGACAAGGCAACTGAGGAAAGCCTTCTGTTTTCAGCTGCTCTTAGGTGTGGTTGTGCACTGACTGTGTGCCAGGCCCTGTACTAGATGCATAGAGTTAACGCTGTCATGAAAAATCTAAGCCAAGTCGGCTCTTCCTACATCCTCTCTTACTACAGCAGAATCAATCAATCCATTGCTCAATACATCAAGATTTTAACGAAGAGGTCATAAACAGGCGGTCCAGGGACTAGCTCAAAAACGGTTTTTGTTTGTCCTAAATACTGTTGGTTGCTTCTTTTTAAAAATAGAATCAATTGCTCCAGTGCAGTGTTTTTAGAACTGTGATTTATGACCCTTTCGCGGGCCTCGAAATCAGTTTAGAAAGGATCCCAAGTTGCCTATTCTTACATTTTGATTTTGGGAAAAATCTATCTCTAAGTAAGTCCCTAAGTGGTATATTTTCTGAGTCTTTCAATGCATGGGGGATATTTTCTCTTACTTTCATAAATAAACATCGCTCTAGGAATGAAAATGGAGGGAGGGGAAGGAGGACGGGATAAGATAGAATGGAATGGGATAGAATAGACAGACACGAGAAGAAATAAGAGGAGAGGAGAGACAACTGTCAGCACGCATGGCACACAGGCGACGACTGTTGCGAGTTCGTGCTGTTTCTACGCTCATCTGGGACTAAAATGCACCTGTCACTGTGGGTCCCAAACAGCAAAGCTGGGAGCCTCTGCTCCCATGGGGAATGCCCAACACTCAAACATTTATTGCAGAGCATCCCTCGATGTGCTCCTTGTGTCAGTGAAGAGGTCAGGCCCCGCACACTGACCGCCCCACTCGCCCCAAGCTTCCGTGCAACGCATGCTTTCCATGTGACCTCCGTGTGTTGGAGTCCAGGGGCATCGGTGTCCTAAACAAAGGTCCCTGTGGTCTGGAATGGCAGGCTCTATCTCTCTTGGATCCTGCCTATTTTCCAGCTTTTTTTTCTTAGCTTCTCCTCAATTCTCCTCAGGTCATCAAGCTGCTTCTAATAAAGTCTTATTGTCTGCTCACGATGGCCAGAGTTGGCTTCAATGTTTGCAACCAGGAAATTAGGAGTTTTCACATAAAAGGTTGAATTTTTAGTTTCTTTCGGACAAAAAAAAAAGGAAAAGAAAAGGGAAGATGTAGTTTTAGGTCTGTGTTTCCCTCTAGCAGGCCTGGAGATGGTACATTAGTCTCCTGCGGCTGCTGAAACAAATTACCACAAACTGGGTGGCTTAATACAACAGAAATTTAGTCCATCACGATTTTGGAGGCCAGGAGTCTACAATCCAGCAAGGCTGTGCTTCCTCCGGGGTTCAAGGAGAGACTCTGTTCCTTGCCTCTTCTAGCTCCTGGTGGCTGCCCTGTCATTCCCGGGCTGGTGGTCACATCACCTCAATCTACCTCTGTCTTCTCATCATGTCACCTTTTCCCTGTGGGTCTATGTCATCTCCCTTTGCCTCGTTCTTGTAAGGACACTTGTGATGGAATTTAGGGCCTGCACTGATCATCCAGGATGATCTCTTTATCTCGGGATCCTTAACTTTACTTCTGCAAAGACCCTTTTTTTTTCCAAATAAAGGAACACCCAGAGGTTCTGGGGATTATGAGTGGACGCATGTTTTGGGGGGGCCACCGTTCAGCCCACTCTTGGTGGAACTCCACACTGTCCCCCAGACAGCTACGTTCATTCCCATAGCCACCTGGGCCTGCCAGAACGTGAGAATTTGACCCCTGACTTAACATAATGCCTGCTCCCTACCCAGGCACAGTGAGGAGATGCAGGAAAAGGCAAGGCATTCTTTCCACCCTCAGTAACCTGTCTCCCTGAGCACACGTATCCAGAGAAGGCTGGGGGCAGTGATGAGGGGCTTCATGGGGCTGCTGGGTCTTGTAGAGGTCTTGAGGGATTTGGACGAGTAGAAGGGGGTGGCGACTCACAGTCTCCTCGTGTGAACTGCTCCAAGTGCTGGGGAGGTGTCAGTGAACAGAACGAAGTCTGTGCTATTTGGAACATAAGAAACAAAGGTGTACGAATGTCAGACTGTAGAGGTGTGATTGAGAAGGGGGGTGTGAATACTGAGGGGCGTTGCTATTTTCCTAGGGTGACCAGGGAAGGCCAGGGAAGGCCTCTCCAATAAAGTGACATTTGAATAGAGTCCTAAAAGAAGGGAGGGAGCCACATATATAGTTCTAGGAATGGCAATCCAAGCAGGGGGACAAGGATGGGCAAAGGTCCTGAGGCAGCTGCCTGCTTAGCATGTTCCGGGAGTGGCAAGAAGGCTGATGGGGTGGCTGAAAAGGATCCAGCAGGCAAGTGGTGGGAGATGAAGACCAGAAGGGGGCTGCAGTCATGGGCAGGACTTTTCAAGAGCTGAGGATCGAGGCAATATTCCTTAACAAGTCTTTCCAGCAGGGGATCATGAGCACAGATAAGGGGAAAAAAAAAGTCTTCAATTTTACTAACTGGCGTTTAGCATTTCCTTTGATTACAAATGTAGGCCCCATCCATAGCATGGAATCCACAGTAATTTTGGCAATACCTGTGACTTTGTCACCCATGGAAATCACAGATATTTTTTACATCATATTACAGTTATTATACTTAATCTTGAAATATTATTTTCTCCCGGCACTACTTCAAAATTATGTAATTAGACCCACCACTAGAACTTATTATTTACTGCATTAATAAAAAGCTCATATATTACTATATCGCAAATTAGTTTTTAAAAAATATTTTTATAACTGCACTTCAATAAAATTTATTTTCTATGTAATCCTATGTGTTTCATTTTATGCATTTAAAGACATGATTCTGGGAAGAGGTCCAAAGACTTCACCAGGCTGCCCGGGGGTCCATGCACATGAAGAGGTGAAGGACCTCTGTCTTCACGCCTTTCAGATGCAGCCCCAGCTTTGCCCTCTGGCCCCATTTCTGGCCACCCCTGCCCCCCTGCCCCCGTGACTCTATACTTCATCCGCGCTGAACTACAGACAATTGCTCCGGATCTTGTGCTCTTCCTTCCCGCGAGCCCTTGCAGATGCTGCTCCTTCTGCTTTGAACACTCCTGCCCTTTGCCAACTCCCGCTGGTCCTTCGAGTCTCCGCTTTGCTGGCACTTTCTGCAGGACACCTTCCCTGACTCCCCCCCTTCTGTGGGAGTGTCGGACGGCTTCCTGCTCTGTTCTCCTCTGAACCACCTGCTCCCTGAAGGCAGGGGCTCGGGGCAGCTGCCTGCAGGCTCCCCCGGGCTTAGCCCTGGGCCTGGCACGCAGTGGGGCTCAGTCCACACAGAGTATCTGTGGACTCAGAGAATGAATCGTCTTCCTGACTTCTGAGACCATCTTGTGATGTCGTTGGTATTTGCTGCCTTTTGTACATGAAGAAAGAGGATGAGGAGGAGGAGGGGTTAGTCTGTGAAGGAGAGCAGCTGGAGGAAGGGGCTTGGAGATTTGGGGCCAGTCCAGACCCCACAAGGAGCAAGGGCACTGCGGGGAACAGAGGGGGCCGGGCTGCGAGCTCAGGGCCTGACGTGGTGGGCGGCAAGAGGAAGTCAGGCCTGTGGTCCCTCCTGTCCTCTGGGGCAGAAGACCCGGAGACCTTGGTCACTAGGTTTGGTAGCAATTCTGACCATGCATACTTCAGTGTCTTCTTTGAACTTGGAATTCCTAGCTCTTTTCTGCCTTTACCACCTGACTGATGTCTTGTTTCTTCAGGCAGCATAGGGGTCCCGTCTTGGTTTAGTAAAAAAGTCAAATGAGATAGACTTGACTTTCCTCTCCAGCGCTCATTAGCTATGTGACCCTGAGTAAGTTTCCAAAACCCCGAGAGCACCTGGTGCGTGTTGGTTCCCCACAGACTTGTGCTCCTGGCAAGCCCCCCTCCTGAGTGACACCTGGTTTGCTTTTACCCTCCCTGATTTTGCTCATCCTCTGCCCTCTGCCCATGGGTTGGCCCTGCTCTCAAGGCCTCCCAGGCCAGCCTTCTGTTGGTAGGAACCACAGCCATCTTTCCAGGCCCAGATCAAATGCCACCTCCTTTTGTGAAGTCTGTGATGCTATGTGGCACCAGGCATGTTATTCAACCCTTCTGGCCTCCGTGTCCTCACCGATAGGGAATCGCTGTGAAGGTCAAGTGAGCCAACATACGCGAGGGGGCTTCCACACAGTAGACGCCCACCACAAGTTGACTTCCTCCCTTGCCGGGGTGTTCAAAGCAGCAGGCTCTGTGTGCACGGAGGTTCTGCTCTTGCCTCAGTTAACACGGATGGGTATGGAATCACCTCTCTAAGATGTCCTGTCCCCAGGCACGTGCACTTTCTTACTCTCCAGCTTGCCTTCCTCTGGCTATGTCCCACACGGATCTCCTCTATAAATCTTTCACCATCTTCTTTGTAAGAAATGAGGCTGCAGCCCTGGGTTGTATCCACATCGAAGGGCTGTTTTGGGAGCTGGATGGAGTTCTCTTCCGAGGTAGCTAAGGGGCCTCTCCATTTGTGCCTTTGGGGGCAAGGCTCGGGGCTACCTGTTTTTATCTGGGCTGATGCTTTGGGCAAAGAGTAAATGCCACCAAGTGGGATTTTTAAACGCTGGTCTGCAAGAGTGGTTAGGAGGGACGCCTGGCATTTACAGAAGGTCCTTTGGGATAGGCATTTCTTAGCCGTGTTTGGACCCTTGCACTTCTCTATTCTGTGTGGTAGGTATTATCTGACCCCATTTTACAGATTAGGAAACTGAAGCCTGCAGGGATTCAAGAGTTCTCTCCAGGTTGCCCAGCTTGTGAGTGTCATAGCCAGGAATCAAATTTTTTGTTGGTCTGCCTTCAAAGCCTAAATTCTTCCCATTCTGCCCCTTTTTCTGGGCACCCCCGCCCCCTACCACCAGTAAACAAGAAGGCAAGGTTGCTGCATCCTTGTGGGGGCAGGAATCCGGCTGGCTCATCCCGAGTAAGGTGCACAGAGATGCCACGGGGCTACACCTCTTCCAACCTGCACAGCAAACACAGGCCAGGAGTTCTGTGAAGGCTGCTGTCCAAAGGGGCCAAGAGCGAGCGAGGAGAGCATCTGGGTTCCCGACCTTGTGACCCGGGGTCCAGAGAACCTACCAGGGGTGCTGTGGCATCTGGGGTCTGGGGTGCTAACCAGACCATTGAAATAATGACATCATCTGCTGGCATGAGCCCTGCCCAGCCTGCTCTGGCTGGCGGGGAGCTCACAGAGCCTGGGACACTGCCTGGGTGCTCTGGGAGGGGACTCTGACATGCAGGCTAGAAAAGGCCTCGGACACATTTAGCTGGACTTCTGATTACTGGTTCTTCTCAGTGGGCCCACTCACTGAGTTTCCCGACTCTTCTCCCGCCACCTCCCCCTCTTCTGTCTTCTCATCCTGTTCTCAACCAGAACCTCTTCAGCGCCCCCTTGTTCATTTTTGTCCCAGAGCCACAGTTTGAGATTGGGCCACATATAGTTAAGAGCATGGACTCTGGAGCTAGACCCCGGGCTGACTGCAACCCCACTTACTTGCCGTGTGATGTGTGTAACCACCCTGTGCCTCAGTGTCTCCATCTGTCCAATGGGGATAATAACGGTGCCAGCCTCATCGCCTCTCCCCTGTGCCCTCACGTGTGTGTACCCTGCGGTCCAGCCCCCCTGCACGCTGCCTGCCTGAGACTTTGATCAATCTGTGCCCTGCTGGAGCGCCCTCCCCTGACCAGCAAGCTTCTCATCCTCTTCTGGAAAGCTCAGTGCACATGTCTCCCCAGGAAATTCTGCCTGCACCTTGAACCTGGTCTGTGAGCACCACGGCACCCTATGGGACACTGCATCCCTTTTCCGGGTCTCATCTTTGAGTTTGAATATGTGCCTTTGATATAGCAGGCACTCAACATTCACGTGTCAAATTAAACCTAGGTGCTCTTACAATTTACTCCTTCTACGTAAGTGACCCTCAATGACAATTTTTTTTTTTAAGATTTTATTTATTTATTTGACAGAGAGAGAATGAGAGAGAACAAGCACATGAGAGGGGGGAGGGTCAGAGGGAGAAGCAGACTCCCTGCCGAGCAGGGAGCCCGATGCGGGACTCGATCCTGGGACTCCAGGATCATGACCTGAGCCGAAGGCAGTCGCCTAACCAACTGAGCCACCCAGGCGCCCTGACAATTTTTTATAATTCTTTATAATGTTATGGTGGAGAGTGCTCACTTTCATATGAGAGTGCTCATAGACAGTATCCAATCTCATCCTCAGAGCATCTCTATGGAGGAAGTTATTAGCCCATTTTACAGATGGGGAAATGAGTATCAGAGACGTTTCGTATGTTGCTCAAGGTCGCATGGCTAATCGGTGATGAGCCGAGACTTCTGACTCTGAATCCCGGTCTCCTTCCCCTTCCAGACAGCCCCTTGCTTCTCCCTGTTTGGCGTAGACACGGTGAGCACCCCACATTGACGCAGAACAGTTCAAAGCAACAGCTTTTGTTCTAGATACCGACGGGGAGGGTCATGGGTCTCTCTTTCCCGGGCCTGAGGACTCTCCTCCAAGGAACTTGAGTGAAAAGATGCTGCCCAGAAAGCAGATGTGGCGCCTGGGGTCCCCGACCGACTGGGCAGTACTGTTCAGTGGTTTGGAGCTTCACGGATCTGGGCTTAGAACCTACTCACTGCGCTTCTGTTTCCACCCGTGCGAAACGGTTTACTACCACGCGCCTGGTGTGGTCGTGGTGAGGGACAAATGGCACATTTGTCAGTCCTCTAGCACGGTGCCTGGCGCACCAGCAATACCCAGTTAATAGTAGCTAATCATAATAGTCAACACTGGGCATTTACTTTGCACCAGGGACCGTATTATTTCCACGCTTAGCTCCTTTATTCCTCCCTACAGCCCTTGCAATAAGGTTACTACCTCTCTGCCTCCTTTCTGACAGATGAGGAAGCTGAGGTTTAACATGGTACATAGTTGCCAAATGCCACATCGTTTTTAAACACGGCCACCAGGGCAAGGCTGTGGCTGTTCATGGAGGCATCCCTAGGTTTTATGCCTGGATACGGGGCCCACAGTTAGAGGCTATAGATGGGAATTGTATTATCTGACTGTGGTGCCGGCAACCAGATCTGGAGGGCGGTTTTGACATGCTTAGCCTGCCAACGCGGGGTCGGAAGCTTGAGCTTGGAAATGTGTTGCTAGGGCTGCGATATGGATGCCGGGGGGAGGTTGGTGCTGGGCGGTGGCCGCTGCAGGACCACACAACAGGGGGAGAGAGAAGCCCCTTTTCTTCCCCAGGCGCTGGGGCTGGAGGCAGAACCCCGGGCTGCTGTGCCTGCAGTGCCCGCTAGGATGCCCCGATGTACGGACTCTGACCGAGTGCTCTCGTGGGTCCCAGCACAGGGCCTCCTACCGCCAGCCAGCTGGGGCCCGAGTCCAGCTGAGCGGCTGGCCTCAGGCGAAGACAGACACTTTGTGCAAACAATGTCTCCTCCCTGGGGGCTCTGTGTCCCGGGGTGTCCTCTGAAAGAAACGGGAGTGTAGAGCGGACCACCAGCAAGGCCGGACCGCAGAGGCTGTCTGCCCAGGGCGGCCCTACCAAGGACAACCATGGCCAGTCCTGCTCAGTCCCGCTCAGGTCAGGAGGCCTCCGTGGGCTCTCTCTGTTCACCCAGCTCAGGAGTGGTGAGGGGACCATCAGAGGTGACACTGCTTGGTGGTTTGGATAGAAAACCAAAGACATGGAAGGCTGTTCTGGCTCTGGGTCCAGGTCCTCGACACTGACACCCCCTCTCCCCACCTTTAGTAATACGATGGCCCACTTCTTTCAAGGACTTAGTGAAGTCTAGCCCTGCAGGGGTCTCAGAGTTGCCAAGAGGACCGTCTCTGTGAATTTGAAATAGTGCTGTCGCTCGGGCACATTTCCGGGGGCTTGGCCAGCAGATGATGACTTTGTGAGGCTGTGATGAAGACACATCTCTTAGGGGGGTATCGCCTGTGCCGGGATGCAAGGCTCGGTGAGCGGAGAGGGGCTGCGACTTCAGCCCCGACTCGTCCCCTTGGGGAGTTCACATCGACAGCCTGGTCTACGAGGGATCTGATAGCAACCAGGTTTCAGCAGCTACCGGCCTCCCCTCCTGCCCACCTTGTAGCCATGTTGGCTCCTTTTGTGGCCCCTTGCTGTCTTGGAGCCTCTGCATCGGCAGCTCTCTCTCCCTGGAACATTCTGTCTGTTCTGACCAGGGTAACTGCCACTCACCCTATTGGTCTCAGTGTAAATGTTACCTCCTCAGGGCAGCCCTCCCTGACCTCTCAGGCTGGAATAAGACGCTATTGTACATTCTTGTGACAAATTGTTGGCAGTGGTCATTAACTACTTGTGTATTTGCCCTCCCCTTCCCACTTGCGGCGTAGAAGCAACGTGAGGGCTAGGACTATTTTGCTTACTCTGGTATCTCTAGCATCGGGAGCGGGAGCAGTGCCTGGCACATGGTAAGCACTGAATAAATCAGTATTTGTTGTGTGACTGAAAGGCCTTTCCCTGGTTTACTGGCCCTCCGGGAAGCTTGGGGCGAGCTTCGGTCACAGTGCTTTCAAAAGGGCAAGTGCCCGCCATGGCAAAACGGCTCATGTGGGCATCTGACATCGGATGCAGTTCTTCTGTCCCTCCCATCTGTGCTGAAGGGCTCACACATTCAGACTCCAACCAGCGGCCTGCAAAGTCTCTCATCTTTCCCATAATTCTTTGCCCTTTGCTTGCTCGCCAGTGTCCTGGGGAAGAGGGCTCCGGCTATCTATGCACTGAGCTCAGGAAAACACAGCATCAGCACCACCTTATCTTTTATTTTTAACCAGCAATTGATCTTGATTCCAGCAGACTTCTTTTTAGTGTAGGGCCCGTGGGCCAGGGCTAATTTGCATCCCTGGCTCTGCCCTTGGTTGCCGAGTGTCTTAGATGGTTGTCCTGAGATACAGAGACTCTCCCTGACCCCTTCTTATTATACAAAGTCAGAATGGAAGTGTTGATTGCAAAAAGCAGAGTCTCAGATGAGGAGACAGAACCTCAGAAGCAAGAGAGTAGAGCGATGGGGACTGCCTCCATCGGAGGCAAAGGCCAGGCCTGAGACCCCAGCTGTCTTCCCTGTGATCTAGACTCGGCTGTGGAGCTATGTCCAGCCCTTACCCCTTCTTCTAAATATGTCACAGGCTCCGCTTATACTTTTTTTTTTTTTTTTGGTACTTTATTCTTTCAACTAACATTTGTTGAGCACTTACTTAGGTAAGTGCATGGTTCTAGAAGCTTGGATTGGGGTGGGATGACAAATGGACTTCAAAGACATTAGTCAGCCCTTGCCTTGCTTCAGAGTCACAATCTGGGGCGAGGAAAAAGATTTCAAGATAAGTATCTATAATTGATGTGATAAGTATAGAGTAACAAAGGTGGGCGGGGAGAGGAGAGCTAGTTAATGTGCCTAGAGACCTGTTAGGGAAGGCTTCTCGGAGCTTGTTGTTTGCACTATGTCTCTGCAAGCCGAGACCTTGTGGGGAGGGAACAGCACTCGTGACGGTATGCAGGCCAGAAGGTGGACAATGAACTTGAGAAAGAGCCTCTTGAATGTGGCTAGAACATAGAACTCAGGACAGCAGGTGGTGAAGGATGAGGCGGGGAAGACAGGCATCTCTGCCAGTTTGGAAAGGTCAGGGCCACTTCTGAATTTTTACGTGCTGCCTGCCTCTCTAAACAGACTGTAGGGGCCTTGAGGGGAGGCACCTCTGATGAGTGGCGGCGGCCTTGGCCCTGCTTCCTAGCTCCATGGCTCGTGGCTGCAAGCACATTGTATTTAATTAACGTCCAGTCTCTACATGTGCAAGGTGGTCAACAGCCAGGTACTTGAGAATGGGTGGCTTTGCATCTCTCTGGAGCTGTCCCTTACTGGCTTGCAAGAGCTAATTGCTCAGTTTTCAGGGATTTTGTGAGGCGTTTTCGATCCTATTGACAGCTTGAAATCAGTCCTAGTGGGATTCCTCCCACCTAGGTAACTGGCAAGCCCTACAAAGCAGAGCCCCACTCCCACCCTACCCCCGTCTGGTTGTTAAACCATTTTAGCAATCCGTACCACCAGAGAGTTCACACAGGGGTGGGGGGGCCCCTTGGCAGGATAAAAATATTATTTAAATATTTAAATTGATAAATATTAACGATAATATTTATTGATCACTTACTATATGCCAGGCACTGTTCTAAGCACTTTACATATATATACCCATGAATGCGCTCAACAGCCCCATGTGGTTGGTGCTTCTTGAGCCTAAGACTGTGCCCAGAAAGCTGAGACTTGGAGTCAGAGCTGGAAGAGATTATTAAGTCCATCCCCATTTCCTTGTTTTACAGAGGAGGAAATTGATAGCCAGAGAGGGGAAATGTATTGGCCAAGGTCAGGGGCCAGGTGATGGGTCTACTGACTTCCCAGCCCGTGTCTGTTCTCCTGCCCTTATTCTTCCAGCTTGACAGGGTATAGCCCTGCCTAAGTCCAGGCAAGAGCTGAGCCCCAAAGCTGGGAGCTGACCAAAGGAGGCTGCCCTAGGCGGGAGTCCATGGAATGAGCCCAGTGGGCTCTGTTTGTGCACTGGCTGCTGGATAGGATTTGACTGCTCCCTGATGCCCGCGCTCCATCCAGACCTACCACTCCTTCCACTCTGCCATTGTCTGAGGATCCCAGTGGGAGCACTTCAGACTTCAATCTTGCAGCAACAATCATCTGGAACACCAAGAAAAAAATAAATAAAAATAAAAACCCAACCCAGAGTTCTGCCTTTTAGCTCAAAGCCTTAGCTGAGGGGAGTGGGGAAGGAGATAGATGGACTGAAACTTTCCCGGCCAAATGATCAACCCGGACAAGTCACTACTAACTGTATAGGGGTTCAAGGTAAGCCCGGTGTGGACTGGGGTTAGCTCTGTAGCTTGCTTTGATGATTGCTTTTGGTATGAAAAAGGTGGCCTGAGTTAAGGAAAAGAGACTCAAGATGAAAATCCTCTCAATTCTTAAATATATAGGCATATTCTAATGTAGACTGCATTCTAATATGGTAAATATTCCAATGTAGACTATAGGATCAGGTAGTCCCAGAGCTGAAAGGGCCTTCTAGAATGTTCTCCCTGCCTCCAAGCTGGGAAACCAACTATCTCCTAGGAAGAATGAGAGTGTGGGTGCTTTTCTGCAGAGCAGGGCCCTCCCACGCAGGGACAATGGAATGCTTTCCCACGTCCGAGGGTGTTGCTGGCAGGTGGGTACTGTAGAATAAAGAGGTTCTAGGGCTATTATGTCTGGGCCAACTCGCACAAATAAATTCACCTTTTGAGGCTCAGTTTCCTAACCAGTTAAAGTAGAGGTTTCACACTGTGTGGTCTCCCCTTCCAGTTCTTACATTCTATATCCTAAACAAAAGGGAACATTTCAAAAGATGGAATTAAACACACACACACACACACACACACAAATTGACAAATAGGGAAAGCTTTCAAAAATCTCATTCAAATTATTGCTGGATTTGTCTGTTACTGAGATTTGTTTCTTTGCATGTGCTAATTGGTCTTGGCATTAATTAATCTGATTTCATTATATTCTCTTTAATTTGTCAAGATATCATTTCGTTATTGGGTGACAGAACACTTTGGGGGATTGTTAGAATTGGAATCATTTCCCCCCCTTTTAAAGTTCCTGGAGAAAAGTCGTTATCAATTAAGTTAATTTGCATACACATTAGGTTAATCGTTTTAGTTTAGCCAAATTTGTGGAAATTTACATAGCAAATTGACCCTCCACATTTCACTTAAACATATGTAGCACACGGAGCAGTGCATTTTGAGTTGCTAATGAAACTGGGGTTATTTTACACGCTTCTTTTAGTAAAAGAGGTCCAATTAGACCAAGTAATTTTTTATTTCATCCGTAATTGCAAAACAAATACGCTTCTTGGCATTTTTTTTTTTCTAACGGCAGCATCACACGGACAGGGACGTTAATAGGGAAGTCATGTTTTCCTAATTAAGCCCGGTTTGATTCCTGCTCACTGTTCCGGCGTCAGCCCTCTGCAGCCTTCTTGTAGGTGCTCTTCTGCCTGAGTTGCTAAGCCTCCTGGTATACCTATTAATAGAAGACTCCCCCGCATGGAGCCAACTGAATTAAAAAATGTAACTGGGAAGGCAGGGTGGGAATTTTGACAGATTTGTTTTTAATTTTTTTTTTTTTTTTTTATGCCAGAGAAGAGAAAGTTGAATACAGAAAGGGGTCTTGGTTCTCTCCATCAGGGGAAGAAAAGAGAGAAAAATAGCTTTTGTTCTCCCCCAGAAAAGAAGTTGGCATAACACATTGCTGGTGCTGCAAAAGTGACTCCAGGGGCTAGCTTGTTCAGTGCTGGAAAACTGGCTGCCATCCCCCTTCCAGGACTGTGGAGTGGTAGGGAGCTTACAGTAATGTGGGATAGTTGCAAAAAAAAAAAAAAAAATGAGATCTGGAATCCGAGGTTTTGCTGAAGGGACAGGGAGAGGAATTCTGGCCTCTGTCCTGGAGAGGGTGGGAGTTGGAAGTGAGGGCTGTGCTGGGCGGTGGGGGCGGCGGGGAGGATGCTGGTATAGTTATACAGAAGCTGAGCTCCTACTCTCTCTTCTGACTCTACACCAAGGATACAGAAGCATTTGACTCACTGTCCTATGCTAGTTTTTTTTTTTTTTTTTTTTTTTTGTCTAGCACAGATTTTTCTGAATTGTAGAAGAGAAGACTAGAACGGACAGTGGGAGAGATTTGGGCAGATCGAACAGAACGGGGTGCTGTACCTTCAGCACGGAGTCAGGAGACACGGATTCCAGTCCTGGCTGAAGGTGGCAAAGCCGGATCGCAGTGCTCCATTTCTCTGTGTCCCCATCCTTTGCCACATGACACTGTAGCTCTTATCATGAAGAAGTGGAGTCTGTCTCCATCCTCCCTGAATCTGGCTGTGCCGTGACTGGCTTAGGCCAATAGAATGCAGCAGACGTGTTGACATGCCCGTTCCAAGCCTAGTCCTCAAAAGGCTTGCCTGCCTCTGTTCGCTCTCTGGGGATGCTGCTGCCACCCGGACCAGCCAGCTGGATGAGATGGGGAGAGACACGTGGTCCAGGTGTCTCCATTGCCCAGTTTACAGTCTGTCCCCAGAAGCAGGGCTGTCTAGCTGACCTGCAAGATGTCCCCCATTGCAGGAGGCTTACCAGCTGAGCCCAGCCTAAATTTCCAGTCTGCAGAGCTGTGAGCTAAAGTTGCTTTTAGGCACTGAGGTGTGGGGCGATTTGTTAAGAAGTGATAACTGATACAATCATTAACCAGTTGTATTAACAGTGTGTCCTTGGGAAAATTCCTCTTCACGTCTGAGCTTCCAGCCTCCTAAATCTATAAACCCAGAGGAGCCCTGAATTTCCTTCCAGCCTTATAAAGCACTCAAATATCATCTTGCTGGATCTGAGCCAGCCTGGCATCTCTCCAGAAAGGGGTCCAGTTAGGGCACTCTGGGCTGTGATGGGTACTCGTGTATCAGAGGGATTTAGTTCGTCGGCTCCTCTCTGGATGAGAAGAGGATGTGATGGGTATACGTGGGAAGGAGAACGTTGTCTATCTTAAGACAAAGGACAAGAGCAAGAAACAGTACTGGGGCTCTGGGACGTGATGTGGTGATGAGGTTTTTGAAGACAAAGTTATGAACCCCCAGGGGTCAGCGGAGGGAGCACGCTTTGAGTAACTGTGAGTTTGTGGACATCAGTTTTGTGGCAGGTTATGGAGCTGGAACCTCATCAAGGTAGGGCACCCAACCTGGAGGCTGCAGGCCCATGGCCATGGGGCAGTGTGAGCTGGGGAAGGAAGTGCCCAGCCAGCCTTTAGAACTAAGTTTCTCAACCATGTTTCACCATCATATGTATAGATGCCAGGTCCATACGGGACACTTCTGTGGCCTGCCCGAGTTATGCACAATACCTGGGTGGTCACTACCTTTTCCTTTACCATCAAGAGCACACTTAGTGGTGCAATAAGTAAGAATGAGAGGTATAGTACTTAGCTTCTATAATCAGGGCTTAGTATTTGTGAAATGAATGAATGGCCAATGAATCAATGAACATTATTCTGTAGGTAACTTTGAATTCCCTCTGATTTAATCAAGCAATTTATTTGCAAAGTTTAATTTTTCTTATTATTTGGAATGCATTACTTCTGAAATATCTCTCAACTGATAGAGACATACTCCTCCAGAAATTTCCGTTATAGGAAATTCCACCTATCACGCTGGGGTCACTGGATATCAGCGCAGGCTCAAGGTAGGTGTGCTTTCCCTGTTCTCTTGGATTTCTGAGAACCCCACGGACCCCCTGAGTTTCTGTTATCCCAGCCACACTAGGCCCAAGCTCTTCCTCCTTTCCCACCAGCCCTTGATACCAAAGTCCCAGCATTCTTTTTTTTTTTTTTAAAGATTTTATTTATTTATTTGAGAGAGAGAATGAGATAGAGAGAGCATGAGAGGGGGGAGGGTCAGAGGGAGAAGCAGACTCCCTGCTGAGCAGGGAGCCCGATGCGGGACTCGATCCCGGGACTCCAGGATCATGACCTGAGCCGAAGGCAGTTGCTTAACCAACTGAGCCACCCAGGCGCCCCCAAAGTCCCAGCATTCTTTGTTGTCCAAGCAGGACCGACTCAGGGCAGAATCTGGTAGCTTGTCTCTGAGTTTCCCTGATGCTAAGCCAGAGAGGACAGACACTCAAAGAAGCATAGCTACTGTGGTCAAATGCTTGAGCTGGTAAGGCGAAGCCCTGAATCTTGACGTCAGAAGCCCAGGCACCGCCGACGGGGGACGGGGGGGGAGTGGCTGAGTGGTTGGAGCAGGGTCCTGAGCCAGTCGGGAAAGTCCTTGTGTTTGAGTGCCCTCCCACCTTCAATATGCACCCATGTCTTCATTGTCACCCCCCCCCCGCCCCAGGCTGCCATGTTTCCACGGCATCTTTGTACTCACACCCCTGGCTTATGATATGATTATTTTGTCTGTTTTCTGCGACTGACGACATTGCTGGAGGGAAAGGACCACACTTACTCATCTTCTGGTCCACCCAGTCCCAACAGACGGCCTCGGACATAGACTGTAATACGTGTTAATGGCGAGCCATTTCTGAGCATAGGGTGCTGGTTAACATCCCAGAGATCATACTCCACAGGTGCCCCCCCACCCCCATATAAACACAGAACTGTCCTTAGGTGGCAGAAACTTCATGCAGGGGACAAACTCTCGAGCCAGGCAGGGAAGGGCATGTGTGAACGGATCAGTATAACACGGTAGGGGGTGGGGTGATGCGGACAAATGGAGAACGTGCACCACGCCTAAGACATCCAGACTTCTTTCAAAACACCTCTGGCCAGTAAAGTATGTGTCGGGGCTTCCGCACAGGACTGCTGCTACAGGGTCAAACAAACCTTAACTCTCCAACCCCGGGGGGCAAGTGACTTTGCCTGCAGTTTCCCCAGCAGCTGCGAGGCCAGGTGGTACAGCACGGATGCATAGTCAGAAGGAAGGTATTCATCTTGACTCTATCATTTCTAGCTGTGTGATATCCAGGCCAAGCGTTTCGAAGCATTGTGCCTCAGTTTCCACGTATGTGGAATGGGTATACAAATGACAAAGTAAGGTAGGCAAATGCAGTTTGTAAAATGTAAAAATTGCTATACAAATGCAAGGTACTGCTCTTAAGGTTCTTAGTAGAGTCCCGTATGACTTCTCTTGGGAACTGCCCGGGCCCTGATCTCATCATCGTTGGGCAAGGATCAGTACCCGTTGGGTGTGCCACCCCTCACCCCATGGGCCCCACCCCTTGTCCTCTTGCTGATCCAGGAGCAAAGTAGAAAATGGCATTTCTGAATGAGGCTGACAGTTCACCAGGCATGAAAACCCACCCAGTTGTGACTCAGAGTTTTGGAGGCGCAGATAGAATTAAGGAAATGTTAATGTATTCTCATTGCTTGCCTCCTGCCTACACGAGCATAAGCAGTAAGAAGGGAGGATGGGGTGGGAGAGGGGACAGGGAGATGGGGAGTTGTGCTGATGGGCTCTGGGGGTGGGGGCTGGTGGGGACTGCAGGGTCCCAAGGCTGCCTGGCTGCTACAGCTGGGCCTGAGGTCCCCAGGGGACAGGGAGGGATGTGTTGGCATCTGGTCTCTGCCAAGCGAGTCCGTGGCTGGGAATGCAGTATCAGCTGAGGCACGGGGCTAGAGCAGAGGGGCTCTGGGGTGCGTCGTGAGTGCCCGCGCAGGGGACGGAGAGGGGGAGGGTTGCAAGCTGGATAACCCAGAGCTGTCTGCCTTGGTGCTGCAGCTTGTCAATGGCAAACAGCCGTTTAGAATCAATGTCTTTTCCAAATGAGGGCCCTGAATGTTGTATGCTGAATAAGATCTATCTGTCTATCTGTGCATTTATGCAGGGAGCTGGCTCCCCAGGGCATGGCAGCCAGTATGCTACCTCAGCGTGGAACAGCCCCCTGGGAAGCTGCCTCTTTTTCTCCCCCTCCTGTGGGGGGCTCCAGGACCAAGCCCCGAGGGGTTGGGATGAGTGGCTGCCAGTTTGATGGGTGTATATATAGGTGCCTTGTATCACTGACTGTTAGTTCACTCTTTATTCCCGAATGCAAGTATCTGTTGTCGCATTTGCCAAGCACCAACCGGGTGCTAATTGAGGATGCCAGAAAGGTAAAGGAAGCAGAGCCCCATATCCTAGGCTCACAAGCTACCTCAATTCTAGGTCTGTGGTCTCCCACGAAAGCTCTCTCCTCCACTGCCTAGTACCTGGCTATGGAAGGTGCCCAATCGCTGTTAAAGGTGCTCTCCTTAATATCCCGCCAGGCTCAGGAGTGGGCGCTGTTCCCTTCAATCACGGGGCCGCTAGGGGGCTCCCTAGGCACCGCTGGGAGTGTAGCGTGGCTGGACGTTTTGGGTTCTAAGAAGGCAGCATGCTCTACGATTGGTTCAGGGTGGCTTCCTTGTAGAGCAGGGGGCTCCAGCAAATGACATGGAGTGCTTGTGCTGGGGACATTCCATCTTGTCCTTCCCGCTGACGGCCTTAGCATCATCCCACTGAGCCCCAGAGCAAGGGCCTGGTATAGGAGCCGTGACCCCAAGAAGAAAGAGCAGAGGAGGAACTCGGTAGCTCTGGGAGAGGAGGCTCAGCCAGCAGCATCAGGCCCGGGCTTCCAACAATCCGGGGTGGGACTCCTCCCTGCTTGGAGAGAGGCTGGGAGGCCTTTCAAACTTACTTGCCAGGAAAAAGCGGGGTTCTTACTTTCTCTGCCCTCTCCTCCCCTTCTCGGACCTTGAATGTTTTAAATGCCAGTCTTCATGGTTTGATGGAGAATTTTACACTAATGCAGAGTATTACCTAGTTAATTTGACTAGAATAGACGGTGATTTTACACGGTGAGGCTGTTGCCTCCTGAGCTAACAGTTCCATTACCGTGGGCTGGGCAGCCCGCTCTCCTGGAATCTGATGAGCGGAGGGCCAGCTGCAGATGGGCTTCCTGGGAGCTCCCCGGGAGGGAGGCTGGGGAACAGGAAGGGGCTGAGGATAGGCCTGGGATGATTGACTCCTTCCTTCGGTCATTCACTCGCTGATTAGTTCCTTCCTTTACTCAGTAACTGACTCATTCGTTATTTCTTAATTAAGTTCATCCATTTCATTCCTTCCTTCAACAAGCCTGTAGCGTGTGTCCGCGAGGTGCCAGACTGGGTATGGGGATGCCTGAGCCCCACTCCTTTCCCAGAGAAAACAGTTGCAAACAGCTAAGGATACCACCAGAGGCCCCAAATTAATCCAAACCACTGTGAGGGTCCGGAAGAGAAACTGGCAGCTTGGGAGGCTAGGGCGGACTCCACAGAGGGCTGAGACCTCATGACCCTCAAGATCTTCCACCCTGCAGGTGTGTTAGGGGCTTGGACTGGCAATGAGATCATCAACTGGGTACAAAGAAATGCTAAGAGGACCACATCCTAAAGAGAGGCCCCAACAACTGGGGTAGATCAGGCCCTGTCACCCCCCTCCACAGCCACCCTAGAGTGCAACATCCCAGTCTAAGGAAGAAGAGAGAGGGGCCAACCACTGATTTTGTGGAGACCTGTTTAGAATTCTCCCTCCCTCCCCAAAGCCAGGTGAGAGGTGCTCTGAGGGAATTATTCAGGGAGGTTGGGAGTGCCTGTAGGAGGAGAGATGATGCCTCACTCCCAGGACAAAGGGGATGCTCCGGTGCTTTGACTGGAGGTGGGGACAGCGAGGGGTTCCTGCAGAGGTTTGACTTGTATCCTCCACTTGCTTCTTTCCTGAAGATTTCTGACTTGGGAGCTGGGGCACGGGGAGTGAGGAAGGTGGTGGTTGAAGCCCAGAGCAGCTTGGGCCAAGGCCAGAAGGAACTACAGTGTTGTGAGTCTGTGAGAAGGAAATGGGGCAGGGGGAGGGGGTCTCCCCAGTTCTCAGAGAGTACCAAAGAAAACCCACAACCCAAAATGGATGTGGAAGGGCAAGGTGTCTGGAGGAGGGGCAGTTGCCACGAGGGCCTGTGTCCACTACAGGAAGAGATGGCCCTCCCTGGTGGTCGACCACTGGCAGGGGCTTAATGCAGCCATGGCTGCCCTTCCTGACATGATCCTCGGCCCTGGGGGAACAGGTGAAGCCAACGCTAATCTAAGACCACTGTGTGTACCCGCACATGGGCAAAGCCACCAGCAGGGGATGGAGCCAGGCTGACAAGTTAGAGACCAAGGCTTACTCCACGGGCTCAGATTACCAGTTTGGCACAATGACCCCAGCCATCATTCCTAAACCCCCTCCCTGTCCTCAGCACCAGAGAATCCAGATCCAGGAAAGTGACCGGGTATCTATTAATGAGAGAATCCAGAGAACGTGATGGAAGGTGTGGCTGGAAAAAAATATGTTGTATTTATGCCCCACTGAGTTTAAACAGTTTAATAAACCATTTCATAAACCAGTAAAACAAAGAGAAGTAGGAAAAACATTCCAGGCAGACGTAACCATGAGAACAAAGTCACCGGAGGGGTGCGAACCCATGGCAGGGGAGTCCGAGTGGTCTGGTGAGATGGGGAGGTAAGTGACGGGACAGAAGAGGATGGGGCTCGGGAAGCTAACGTGTGCTCTCAGAAAGAAGGTGGAAGTGATTCAAGAGGTTCCTGCCCCCGGGCAGCATCAGGTGGCCTCCCAGCATCATCCCTTCCAGCTTGACATTTACAGCAACATTCTTCTCTAGTCAAGGGGAGAACTTCTCCTGCATTAGAAAGCCTCACCTACCCCTTAAGCCCTCCATGCTAATACAGTTATTAAAGAACATGTGGGTGCTTCTGTTAGCAGGTTCCAGTGCTCAGCGTTGGTTTGGGGGGACCTGTAACCCTAAATATCCACTCTTGGGAGATGCTTGTTCCCAGGGAGATGCTTGTCCATATCTCTTGCCCTCTGGTCTTGAAACAAAAGGTGGCTGAGTTAGGTTGTCACAAACGTGATGGATTGCGCTGTTGCCTACATCAGGGAGACAGTGCTTTGGGATGGGTGGTAGGGAAACTGGGATGTAAGCAGTGGAAATGCTGAGATATAAGACCAATTAATTAACTTGTCAAATCCTTCTTCTCAGATAGCACGGTGCAATAGATTCTTTCATAATGAAGTGTCCATAGTGCTGAGCATCCATTTTCTTGTTTTCTTTGTGTTCAGATTCAAATTCATTAATTAGTGTGGTATTTGCAATAGTTGCATGTAAAAAGTCAGAAACACTTGCAATATTAAGCAACTCCTGTTTTGCTTAAATTTGTATATATGTAAGTCTAGATGTAACATGCATAAAGTGTCCTACAGAATCTCTACATGACTGTGTACTGTGAGAAACGGGATGAAAATCAACTATTTTATATTATTTTCTGAAGTGATAATTTATCACTTGGGACCACATGATAATGTTTGGAAATAAGTAAAATCCAATGCTTATTTCTGAATACATAGATGTAGGGCTCTAAGAATTTTATTGTCATTTCTAATTTATCCTGCCTCTACAGAGAAGTTTCTTCAAGTTGAAATTAACAAAAAAACTGTCTAAGAACTACAGTGACTCGAGATGTCTAAGTTGGCATTAATCTCTACAGAACACAAATTATGTAAATGTCTCGATTATGACAACATAATTAGGGACTCTTTAAATAAAGGCAAGAAAAATAATTTTGGAGTAAACACACAATAGTTTTTGAATAATTTTATCTTTGTTTTATTATTCATCCAAACACTGTCAGCACCCAAACATGTGCAATAATAATTAAATTCATCTATCTTTAAGAGTTGCCAACTTTCAGTCATATTAAAAGAAATCCACGGTTTTACACTTAGATTTTTTTTTTTATTTTGTCCTCATGAAGGTTTATTTGTCAAGCTAGGAGGGTAAGCATATTTTATTAGTTTGTTATATTAATTTTGCCTCTTAAGTATTTAGAGCTATGATCTGTGGGCCTTCTTGGTTGCCCTGCCTCCCTCCCCACCAAACCCAACCCCAACGTTAGGAGAGGGTCTGCTTATCCCCTGTGCCAATCTCGGTTGACTTCTCCCAACCTCAGCCTTTATACTGACATTGTAGCCCTTGAGGGCACAGGGAGAAGGGTTGGCAGATGGCCTAAAGCCTCTGCTGGAAAAGCACAGGAACTTTAAGATTTTCTTGTCCTACAGTAAAGAAAGTTTCAGTGGTAAAGAAATCAAGTCAGAGAGGCCAAGTGTCTTACCAAGGTCCACACACCTCTGGAAAGTCACTCTTCCCAGAGGCCCCGGAGTTAGGGACTGTCTGTGGAGGGAGTGTGCATGGGGCAGGCTGAAGAGACCTTTGCACAAAACCCCTGCACCTCGGCAGCCCCCAAGGCTTTAGCACCTTCTCGTGAGTGGTGCTCCACAGAGTTGGTGCAGAGGGAGGAGTGAGAAGGTGGCCCTCCTTGTACATGCTGCCTACACGACCTCCTGGTCTCAGTGATGATGGTGTATGTGTGTTGGGGGTGGGGGAGGCAGTCTGGGATACAGCCCCAGCCCTTCGGCTCACCTACTCTCTCCAGGTCTGAGTAGAACGAGCAGCCAGGCAGGATGACCTCTGAGATGCCTCCAGCCCCCGACATCCTATGTCTGAATGATTCCCCAGGGGCTGCAGGTTTGTGGAACCCTGAGAACTAGATTTGGCCTCAATCCACATTTCTCCTTCATTTCTAAAACCACATGCACTTGCTGGAACACTAACTCCATCTGGTCTTCCTTCCCTTCCTCCTGATTTCGCTCCCTGCTGGAAAGCGCTGCATCACGCCCGAGGCACCTTAGGGAGCTGCTCTCACCAACTCCCTGGTTTTCCTCCCCTGAGGCTTAGCAAGTCAAGCGTTGCCAAGAGCTCCCTTCCTTCTACCTCAGCAGAGAGGGGCAACCACTGTCTGGGGGAGCAGGCTTCTTCCCTTTCCCACTGGGGAGGCTGGCACGATAGGATCACCGGCCCCCCTCCCTCAGGTGCCCGGGGCCCCACTTGCCCTCCTCGGCCTGCTGCTCTGTCTCCAGAAAGTCCAGCCTTTGGCAGCTTTGCTCCCTCTTCCCATTTGCAGCTCCCGCTTGCCCACCTCCAACCCAAACTCCTAGTAAATTCTGTCCTCTTGCTCTTCTACTCCTTTCTCAGGCAATGGAGTGTCGTGGTGAAGACCATGTCTGAGTCTGAATCCAGCTCCCCTGTTCATGGGCTATGAGGCTTTCTTCGAAATGATTTTCTTGTCTGTTGTTTGGCCATAACAGTTCCTGCGTAACGGGACGGTTGTGAAGCAGGGACCCAGTATGGAGCAATGAATCGCGTCTGTTAGTCTTTGATCTAATGAGCATTTGTGAAGCACTTTGTCTTATGTTCTTCATCACATTCCCCAGGTTTCTTCCAGATTGTATTCATAGACCTCACCTTTTTCTTAATTTCTAAATAAAATAATCGGAGTCAACATCCCACACACCTTTGGAGAGTCATTCTTCCCAGTCGTTTTAAGGATTCTCTGGGCGGCTAATGTTCTGCTGGTCACTCGTGGTTCTGCATTCCTGTCCCCACTCAATTCTGGAGTCTCCTCTTGATGTCTGGCCCTATGGTGTAGCCTCATTCTGACTTTTAAATGTAGCATGTGCCCTTAACCTGCTGCTACATGACTGGAGCCCAAAGTTTTGCCTTCGCCTTCAATGTCTATGCTGCTGGGCAATGCATGGACCTCCTTCCTCTTGCCCCGTGCTAAGCGCAGCCAATTCTGGGGAATGGTCTTATATCATACAATGACTGATAACAGGTGTAAAGGCAGATGGGATTAATATGCCAGGGTTTTGGGGCACCTGGCATATCAGGAGATGTGCGCATGGTTAAGCATCCAACTCTTGGTTTCCTCTCAGGTCATGATCTCATGGGTCATGGGATCAAGCCCTGCGTAGGGCTCTGTGCTCAGTGAGGAGTCTACTTGAGGGTTCTTTCCCTCTGCCCCTCCCCCACTCGCATGCACTGCCTCTCTCTCTCTCAAATAAATACATAACTCTTTTAAAAAAATAAAATACCAGGGTTTGAAGCCTGACTCCACCTACTTATTAGTGGTGCAGGGTACATCCTTAGGAGTAGATTGGTACATCCATCCATTGGTACATCCTTGGGAATGGTTGTAATCTCTTTGTGCCTTAATGTCCTTATCTGAATAAGCGGGCTACAAATAGGATTTGCATGTAGGATTATAGTGAGAACTGAATAAGATAAAGCACATAAAACATGTAGATGAATGCTTGGCACATAGGAAGTGCTCAATAAATGTTGTTACTATTTTTACTGCCCTTTCCAGCTCATAAAGCAGTCTTAGCAACTTCGGTGAATACCCCTCCTACGCCCCTAGGAGAGATCCATTGTAAGTAAAATGGTCCCTCAGCACATTCAGATTCAAATACTATTATTGATGAGTTCAAGGCCAGTTTTTTACAGGCTAAACTAGTTGGAGAAACTTGACCCAGAAAGTTGGTAAGAGTTGCTAGTGATTGGGAGGACGGGACGCAAACCTAGATCCTGGGTACGAAATCCCACTGCAGTCAGCCTATTTGATCTTCTCCCACTCAGGATGACAGTACCAAAGGCATCACAGACAAGGACCCTCGTGTCTGAGGCAGAGTCCGTCTCACACACGCACTCCTGTGCACACGCACGCACACCAGCATCTCTGACCTGAGTTCAGGGGACAAGTTTCTCAGTGATACTTCTGTCACTGACCAGTGTCCAGCTCATGCCATGTCAGGAGTCTGTCCATCTGCAGGATGTTTCTCTTCAAAGTGATTTTCTGCCCTTATGCCCAGCACCTTCTCTTGCTTTCCATTGGTCTGCCTTCCACAGTTAAAACCCCGAGCTCTTAACTTTCTTACATCGCCATCCTCATGGAAGAGGTCCCAGTATGTCCCTTAGTAGTTCCTCCCACAGACCCTGCTAAGCCACAGCCCAACTGACATGTGGGGTCCCTGCAATTTCCAAGGGGGCAGTAGTGAGTCATCCTACGAGAGGACGTATCCGGCATTTAGCGCAAGTGAGGGTTTCAGGCATGGCTCTGGGTGGGTGGACTAGAAAAGATGGCCTTGGCAGTGAAGGCTTTCAAAGAACCTGCCTCAGCCCATACAGCCACAGGACTAGCCTGGCCCCCATGACCACTCACCCCTTAACTCGTGTCCCACTTCTCCCATCGGGGTTCTAAGAAACAGACATCTCGTGGATAAAGATTCAGATCCTGCAACGCCCTCTCAACCGCGCTCTTCCCAGACCCCTGCCAGCTCCCAGACCTGGCCCGTGGGGCCACCTCACTGTGTCTCTGCAAAGGTTTCTGGGGAGACCACCGCTCCAGCAGCAAACAGCTGCTCTGGCTAAACCATTTTCTCTGTGCACTTGCAAAATACATAATTAAGAGTTCTGCTGAGGGGGGAAATAAAGCACACCATTAGATTTGTTTAGGATATTATGCCAGGTCTAGTGCCGGCCTGGGCCCCACTGCCACACAAGACATTAAGGTAAGACTCCAAAAACAGCCCCAAGGTTGCTTGATGAGATCTGTTCCGTGTTAATTCCGAGTAAATATTTGCTATTCAGGTTTTCATATACTTCACCATCAGTGGGGATTTTGAAATGTGGGCTCCCCCACAAACACTTTTCATTTAATTATCAGACCACTTAAAACCAGAGTTCCTAAGGCTCTCCCTATTTGCCTTTTTGTTTTGTATTGCATTTTGCTTGCTTTCTTTCTTTCTCCTGATCCTGCCTTCTTTCTTCCTGTTCGCTTCTCACTTCTCATGCTTTTATCTGGGTCTTTGATGTCTAGATCTGGGAAACAAGCCCCTGGTGGGATAGGACGAACAATGAGTGGGCACCAAGACTCTTGGATTAAGGGTGAGGCCGAACCTTGATGTTCTCCTTTGAATCTTCTGCATGAGAGGATCAGGCATGGCCCCTTGGACACCACCTGAGGGGCTGGAGAGGAGAGGGGCTGGAAGACTCAAAGGAGAGATGGAAAAGTTTGGAGCTTGAGAGGAGAGAGCAAGTGGAAGAAGGTTGGGGTCCAGTGTGAGAAGGGAGGAGGAGGTTCTCAGGATCTTCCAGGAAGCCAGTTGGTATGGAAACTCATTTTCAATGGGTTTAAGTATGAACCCATAATGACCAGAGGAGCGGTGGACACCCTCACAGCACCCTGTGACAGGAGCTGTTCGTGGCCCACCCAAGGGCCAGGTCGGGAGAGGTCACCGTCCCTTATGTCTGTCACAGGGGAGCAGAGGATGCTGGGAAGGGGAAGGGAATGTTGGCAAAGCTTTGCTTGATGTGTCATCTTGAGAAGGTTTGGTGAGCCTTACACTTGGGCTCAGAAGTCATGTAGGCCAACCCCAAGCATCAATCCCCTCTCTCCATCCCCAAAATGACGTTCCTTCGATGATATGGAGTGCACGAGGTTCTGTGGTGAAGAGCCCATGGTAGTGCAGTGCTGAGGGCTAAAAGCTTCTCGAATCACCGAGACAGAGTCGTCCTATGTTTCCGGTGCTGTCCTGGTCTCAGGTCCCACCTTGGGATGTCCAGAGAGCTTGTCCAATCCTTTTGCCGTGTCATTCCCTCACATATTTGAGTTCACCTGTCAAAGTACTTCTAAGTTTGTTTTCCTGGCTTCAATACTCCCCATTTTTTCCTCTTCTCAGCATTTATCACAATGCTTACTATGCAGTCCTTGGGTAAGCTGTGGTTTAATGTCCTCCATTAGGCTTGTTTGGTTCAGGAGGACAGGAGCTACGTTCTAGTCACTGCTGTGACCTGGTGCCCAGCAGTGTCGGCAGATGGGAGGCATTCAGTCAGTATCTGTGGGATGAATTAAAGAAGTGGTTTGGATCCCTTTCCTTTCTTTGTCTTCTCCCTCTGCATTCTGCAGTTTCTCTATTTACCTCTTAATATGTATTGGGTTGTTTTAACCAGAGAAGACCAGAGTAAGACTACCACCTCCATGCTTGATGCCAAGTTGGCGAACTTCTTCTGTAAAGGGACAGATAGTAAATATTTTAGGTTTGAGTAGCCATAGTCTCAGCTGTAACTACTGAATTCTGTCATTACAGCCCCACAGCAGCCACAGACAATATTTAAACACATGGGTGTGACTATGTTTCAATAAAACTTTATTTACAAAAGCAGATGGTGGGCCAGATTTGGCTTGTGAGGCACAGTTGCTTGACCGCTGCTCTGGACACTAAAATTCTAGGAATTCAGAATGGAATTGGACTAGCTTTAAAAAATAATCCTAAAATTTGTATGGGACCAGAAAGGCTCTGAATAGCCAAAGGAATGTCAAAAAAGAAAACCAAAGCTGGTGGCATCACAATGCTGGATTTCGGGCTCTATTACAAAGCTATAATCTTCAAGACAGTATGGTACTAGCACAAAAACAGACACATAGATCAATGGAACAGAATAGAGAGCCCAGAAATGGACCCTCAACTCTATGGTCAGCTAATCTTCGACAAAGCAGGAAAGAATGTCCAATGGAAAAAAGACAGTCTCTTCAACAAATGGTGCTGGGAAAATTGGACAGCCACACGCAGAAGAATGAAACTGGACCATTTTCTTACACCATACACAAAAATAAACTCAAAATGAATGAAAGACCTAAATGAGAGACAGGAATCCATCAAAATCCTGGAGAAGAACACAGGCAGCAACCTCTGTGACCTCGGCCACAGCCACTTCTTGAAAAACATGTCTCCAAAGGCAAGGGAAACAAAAGTAAAAATGAATTATTGGGACTTCGTCAAGATAAAAAGCTTTTGCACAGTGAAGGAAATAGTTGCCAAAACCAAAAGACAACTGACAGAATGGGAGAAGATATCTGCAAATGACATACCAGATAAAGGGCTAGTATCCAAAATCTATGAAGAACTTATCAAAGCTCAACACCCAAAGAACAAATAATCTAATCAAGAACTGGTCAGAAGACATGAACAGACATTTCTCCAAAGAAGATATCCAAATGGCCAACAGACACATGAAGAAAATGCTCCACATCACTTGGCATCAGGGAAATCCAAATCAAAACCGCAATGAGATACCACCTCACACCAGTCAGAATGGCTAAAATTAACAAGTCAGGAAATGACAGATGTTGGCAAGGATGCAGAGAAAGGGGAACCCTCTTACACTGTTGGTGGGAATGCAAGTTGGTGCAGCCTCTCTGGAAAACAGTATGGAGTTTCCTCAAAAAATTGAAAATAGAGCTCCCCTATGACTCAGCAATTGCACCACTGGGTATTTACCCTGAAGATACAAATGTAGTGATCTGAAGGGGCACCCACACCCCAGTGTTTATAGCAGCCATGTCCACAATAGCCAAACTATGGAAAGAGCCCAGATGTCCATTGACAGAGGAATGGATAAAGAAAAGGTGATGTGTGTGTGTGTGTGTGTGTGTGTATAATGGAATAATACTCAGCCATCAAAAATGAAATTTTGTAATTTGCAACGACATGGATGGAACTAGAGGGTATTATGCTAAGCAAAATAAGTCAATCAGAGAAAGACAATTATCATATGATCTCACTGATATGTGGAATTTAGGAAACAAAACAGAGGATCATAGGGGAAGAGAGGAAAAAATAAAACAAGACAAAATCAGAGAGAGAGAGACAAACCATAAGAGACTCTTAACCATAGGAAACAGTGAGGGTTGCTGGAGGGGAGGGTGGGGTGGGGGGACGGGGTAACTGGGTGATGGGCATTAAGGGGGGGCACATGATGTAATGAACACTGGGCATAAGACTGGTGAATCACTGACCTCTACCTCTGAAACCAATAATATGTTATATGTTAATTCATTGAATTTAGATTTTTAAAAATGGAAAAAAATAAAATTCGTTATAAAATGAAAGAAAAATAAATGAGATAATAAATGTTCAAAAAAATAAAAATAAGCCTATCAGAGAACTTCTAGAGCCAACTACCCAAGCAAGGAAGAGCGGGCAAGAAAGATCCCTTGGGCTTGTCATGGCAATAGCAGTCTCTACCTGTAGAAGGCAAAGAGTGGGGAGGTAACTGCAAGGCCTGTGGCTTGTGTGAGGTCAGGCTGAGAATGAAGTTGGGCCCTTGTTGGAGAGACCATTCCCTGCACCCAAGACTCTGTCACTGCTGGACTAGGTACTCCGCGAGCAGCCCAAGAGGGGACATCCAGTCCAAGCAGTGATAGTGCGCATGGGAGAACATTCTCGCCCTACCAGCAGCTTTAGAATGAGAGGGGAACACAGTGGGGGGCTTTTTAAGCCCCTATGTCTGATTGAAGTGACTGATCATGGTTCGAATGATGGGGAATGGGCACAGTAGGCATGTGTGTGAATGTGCCCATTTGTTGCTGTTAATCTGGAGCTGCCGAGGATGTGTGCTTGTGTGTGCACGTAGTTCTATGGCTGAACTCACCACTCTTCGTTACGACTGTCTGCTTTCTTGTCCGTTTCTCTTCCTAGACAGAGAGCTCCTTGAGGGTAAGGCCCTGCTCCTTTTCATCTCCGTATTTCCAGCACTTAACACAGAGTCTGCTCCAGGCCCAAGAGTTTAGTTGAGTCTTAATTACACTGAACTGATGGTGGGCATTTGATAGAGCCACAGGACGTTAGAGGGAGTCGCACATGGCTGCCTTTGCACGTGACGATGGCGGACTTGGGTGTATCTCGTGCACTGGGGGACTCTATAGGCAGATCTGGAGTTACTGCAGGGCACACGTGCATGCACACAGAGTCAGGCATTCAGGGGTGTGCATTTAAGATGTGCGTACAGACAGGAAGATGTCAGAGTATGAGTATAGGCAGAATTGGGGTCTTCTATGGGGACATATGACGTGAATATACAGATGGTAAAATATTGTGGCATGTTTACATGGAATATACATACAAATAGGGGTTAAGAGTTTATATGCATGGGATATGAGCATGTAGAATGGGATAAAGGTTGTGTGTGTACACAAGGTGTTGACAAACATATCTGAAATATACATGAGAGGCTGACTTGCAGATTGGCTGCTGGGAATGTTGGTTTATAGGAGTATCCCACAGGTCTGGAGGTTTGGGGATCTACCCAGGAAGTGTGTATCTAGGACGTGCACATGCAGACACAGCCTGCCTCCAATATATGTGTGTGTAGATGCAGGTTGCTGAGGCTGGGTGACTCTGGGGTATGTGCATGCAGACGTGCCCTGTTAGAGGTGCGTGCACATTAGAAGCGGGCAAGCAGGGTTCAGCTCTTGGTAGTGTCTGTCAATGGTTGGGGGGTGTGCATGCAGAAATAGACAGTTGTGGGGGTACCTGTAGGATTGTGATTAACATCAGTACTAAAGGTGCATCTATGCGGGGATAGACATGGATGATGTGGTATCTATAGGGAGTGAATGTACATGTGGACAGTTAGGGGTGGGCTGCCTTGGGAGTGTGCATGAGGACCTGTGCCCTTGAGAGTGTGTGTCTATGAGGAGTGTGTGTGCAGCTGGAGAACGCACCTCGGGGAGAGGTACCTTGCAGGGTGTGCATGCACTCTTCCAAGCATAAATCCTCAGGAATACCCATCTGGAATGTGGAGGTTTTGAGAATGTTTGTATGGTGGGGTCTGGACAAGCAGAAGTGGATTGCTGGGTGCGTGCATGCGGGCGTGGGGTTCTGGAGGTGAGGGTAGGTGGAGGTGTGCACGGTCACGCCAGCTCAGGATGGCGCTGGCAGCGTGCCTGGCCTGGTGGGCAGTTGAGCATGTGCGCCCAGATGACATTGGTGCCGGGCATCTGGCGAGTGCTCGAAGCCATGTGCCTCTCTTCCTTTGTTGGACTGAAGCTCTCTCTGGGCTGCCACTGTCCTTGAACCTGAGTGTCCCGGGAAGGGACACATGACAGAACATTCACTTGGCAGAGGCGGCTGAGCCTTCAAGGAAGGAACTTCTCAGGAACTGGCTGCCCAGGAAAATGATTAAAAATAAATCAATAGTAATGTTCCTAGGGACCCTTTAGCTGTTTGGGGAGGTGCGCGGGGTGGGGTGGGGAGGAGGTGCAGGCTGGGGAAAGAGAGAGACTTTGACAAAAAACAAAAACAAAAAACACCAGGAGAGGGAGAGGAAGAGGGAGGAAGAGAGCGAGCTGATGAGCAATTTAGTTGAGCCCAAGGCGGGAGAGTAGTGTGGCCCCGGCAGCTGCTGATGGGCGGACACGTGGTGCGTATTTTACATACCCATTACCGCACTTACTCAATAAAAGATTCATAGCTACCACCACCCAGACTTGCCGCTGCTGGAGGAGGCTGGCCCGAACTGCCCGCCTCCAGTGTGGGGGGCCCAGGGAGAGCCACTGTGGGCAGCAGGAAGGAAGTCACCAACCCGAGAAAGAGAGAAATTCGGTAGGAGCCCAAGGATACCAGGCATCAGCATCGCACACGCTCCAATCAGCTCTGTCTCTCGCGGATTCTTCTACAGGATTCTTCTATAGCTTCTCAAGGGACCTTGTCTTGGGCTGGGGCTGTGCTGTGTTCTTAGGGGAAGGGGGGGGACGGGAAGAGGGGTGAAGAGCTGTGGACTCAGTCAGCCGGTAGGGACAGAATGGGCCGGGGAGCTGGGAGTGGCCGCAGGAGGATTAGGGTGCTAGGCTGGGCTCCGGCTCAGGCCGGTGATGGAAGCAGCCTCCGCATAAGCTCATTTCCTTTCGTGAATAAATGAGCCACAGCCAGGTATCAGCTAAGGTTGGACCCACATTTCAGTGTGTGTTGCTAACTCACCTGCACAAAATGAACATCACCTTGGTGTCAGGGATTGAGTAAACACCTCCCGTGTACGCCGGGCTGCTCTGGGCGGTTGGCAGGGCGTCCCAGAGATGTGGGACGTGGTCTCTGGTCTCGGCCGAGGGCCCTCTGGAAGGACACAGGTGATGAGCAGGATATGCTAGAAAGAACTCAAGACAGGGAGTCTTGGATTCTGGTTCTAGCTCTGTAACTTTCTAGCTGTGCGCCCTCGGAAAAAGATTTAACCCTTTCTGGGTCTAGTTTCTCCGACTCATTTACCTTTCATTTTCCTGTCACAGAGAAGAGATACACCCAGCTTACACGATCAAAACAAACACTGATTCATCAGCATTCAAGTTACTAATGGTATCTGGCGTCTCCTTAGAGAAAACTAACAGGTCCATAGTGATATTTCCCCGGAACAAAGGGCCATCTCTCCATAGTTCAAGTCACCCTGCTGACAGATGGGGCAGGTCATCAATCTGCAGGCAGACGACTCAATCTCTCTGAGCCCCGGGCCTCATCTATAAAGTGGAGGCGACGATGAGGGTTCTTACCTCATCATCTTGTGAGGCTTAAATGAGATAATATATGGAAAGCTTTTAGCAAAGGGCTTGACACCTAGTAAGCGCTGAATAAATCTGAGCTGTTAGAGCTGTCATGAGCTCTTGGAGGATCTCCGGAGTTCTTTCCAGGGATGTTCTGGTATGTGGATGGCCTCAGTCAGAAAGTTTTAAGGGTGCTAGGAGGGCAGGCAAATAGGCCCCTGGATGAGCCAGCCAGGATGAGCGAGAGAGGGGCTCACTCTCCTGGAGTCTGGGGGCACAGGGGGCAGGGTTGGATTAACGGCCCCCACAGGGGTGAGGGGGAGAGGGAGCATCGGCTGGCCATGGGTCCTGGCGCCGAGCTACACAGGCAACAAGATCTCACAAGAGGTGTGGTAGCCCTGGATGGGCCACGCTTGGCTTTCTGTCCTCCCTGCTGGGCACTGTCCTGCCCATTTGTTACACGGTCGGGGGTGGGGGGGGCTTGGACAGCCCCACAGAAGCTGAGCTGGTGGAGGGGAGGGGGCTGCTCCTGTCTACTCCTGTCTACTCCCCTTTCCTGGCGGGGAAGACATTAATAACAATAGTAACAATTAGTAGTACTAATACTGATGCTATTGGTGAGACCACCACCACATTTAGTTCATGTTTATTACATGCCAGGCACTTTTCTAAGTGCTTTGCCCGAACAAAAGCATTTCACCCTTATCACCACCCCATGAGGTCAATACTATTACGGTCTCCTTTTTATAATCGAGAAAGTAGAGGCACAGGAGTTAAGGAAGGTGCCCTGATCACCCAAAAAATCATGCGCTAGAATCCCTTCCTCCCCCACGCAGGGGGGTCCCTTGTGAGAAGGAGAACACTTACGGGTCTCTGGTACAAGTCCAAGGCCAAACCGGAATTCAACACCTGTAAGGAGAAGTGTTCACGGTACATTCAAATGTCAATGGTGGTGGATGCAGGTTGTGGCCTCCCCTTCTATTTTTTTTTTTACATTGTCCCTATTTTTCATAAGTCTGTTTGTTGGTAACATGAAAACATGAAAGCAAGTTCTGTTGCAACAGTGGAGATGTGCCTCTGCTTCCCAAGCTTTACACAGCTCTCTGGGGCCCGCGGAGCTGCAGGAAAGCTGGACTCCAGGGTCGGGGGGGAGGGCCGGCAAGAGGCCTGGGCCCTGCTGAGCAGCCGGTTGGTTGCTTTCACCATCTCCGCCAGTTAGGGTTGTTTTCTGGAGTCAGAGGCCAAACTCCGGGCTCTGACTTGCTGTCGCTCGAGGGAGTTTGCCAGGAGGTTCAGGCCGAGGCCCCCGGCACTTTACCCTGCTCCTTCCTGAACAGGCTCCCGTATGAGAGAGGAGGCCTCGGAGCTGCCCCAGGGCCTGTGCGGGGCCCCTGCTTGGCTCCGAGAAACACCACGCGGCCTTGAAGACTCAGGGGTGGATTAGAGGTAGAAGGACTAAGGCTTTGGTGGTGTAGACCCTCCTCATCCACCCCTACACTTCCTTACCCTTGACAGCACCTGTCTGCCCATCTCCCCCACTGCCAGTCTTCTGGTCCCAGGCTCACCCCTGTCTGGAGTCTCTACAGGCCTGGAGGGTCCAGGGAAGAGTCAGGGAAGGAGGGAGCAAGAGAGGGGAAGGTGGGAGAGCAGGAGCTTGCCAAGTCTGGGCAATCTGGGTTTAGGGGGCGCCCAGCACAGAGGCCAGGGCCTAGGTGTCTGCATTCCTTCCCCTGGTTGCTGAGACCCTCCTCCCATGCCCACCTTTCCTCCAGAGGGAAGGGGGCTGCCCCCCAATGAAGGGGTAAGTGGGGCTGTAGAAGCATGCTGCCGACCCTAGCCAGCTGGGCCCCCTCGTGCCCTCCCCGCCAGCCTGAGCCTGCCCCTGCCCTCATGGGGCTGCCTTCCTCCACCGCCCAGGCTGCAGGGAGAAAGGAGATGGCTCAGGGGGACTGAGGGGGTCCCCTTTGTCCCCCTTAACCTCCAAGTTCACTGTTGTTGTAAGGTGCGGGGGCTCCCTGGGTCCGGGCATTCTGTGCTTGAATGTGTCGTGTTTATTATGCCTGGTTAAAGATCATTAAAGCCTTTGTTGGGGGAGCTGACTGACAAGGAGAGTGGATTAATATTAGAACACCCTGTCACAACTGGTGAAAAGGCAGGATTGATTTTATGGGGAGTTTAGTCAGAGCTGCGTGTAAACCCCCTGGGGTTGCTCTGGAGTGTATCCATCTCCTCCATTAGGCAGTCCCTGCGGGAATATTCCACTGCCGTGTTTATTACAACCAAAGCTGCATATCAGAGATAGAGTATTAGCTGCTTTTCTTCAGCTTTCTTGCTCTTGATTGCCCTGGCTCCTAGTGGCTCAGTCCTGTGCACCCAGGTCAAAGGAGGCAGTCGTGGGCTGGACCGGGAAGGCACACAAGTGTGTGCACGTGTGTGTGTGTGTGTTTGCACGCACACGTGTGTGCTCACATGCGTGCCAGGGTGGAGGTGGGGTAGCTCCAGAGCTCCCCCTTCTGGGGGGCGGTGGGGAGAACCTTTGACTGTCCCTGCTGTTGAACTGCCCAGCAGGGCTCATAGATTTCCTTAAGGAACTATTTGCCTAAGAATTCACCGAATGCTCCTTTGACAAGATGAAGTAGAGTGATGGTGTAGACCGGGTGCCGGGCCAGGAGTTAGCTCCACCACTTACCAGCTATGTGACCATTGGTCAAGTCAACTAACTTCTCTGGGCTTGGTTTCTTCATTCGTTATATCAGGACAAGGAAAACGGTACCCATCTCACAGATGTGTTCTAAGAATTAAAGGGACGTTACGAGGCAAAGTACCCATCATGTAGTGCGCACTCAATGCAAGTTAATGCTGTTGTATCATTAGCTAATTATTCTGATATATTCTAAGTGGGAATCAATTTACAAGCATTAAGTTCGGACAAAACTTTTCTGGAACATCTTTATTGCAGAAAACATGGCCTACTTAGGGAAGCAAAAGGGTCATGGAGCATTGTTCACCAATCCTTCCCCAGTGGGAGGGCTCATGGCACACTGGGAAGAAGCCCAGACCCAAGCCGGAGAGCTCTGGGGCACTTGGCGGGCTGGGTCTGAGATAATGTGGGACATGATCTGGGCTTGCCGACCCAGCTAGGTGGACATGGGGCTGGAGACCAGCCTGGCAGATGTCAGTCACTCAGAGGGGAGGCTAAGTCTAAGTCACAGATGTTGTGTCACACCAGGGTGGAGATAAAAGCAGAAGGTTGGTTAGGTGAGCAGCAAAGAGGAAGCGGGTCACCTACCTGGGTCGCATGCGGGTCAAGAGTCTGAGAGCCAAAAGAATTCATGACTCACTCTTGCTGAACTCCTGAAGTCTTTCTAAAAATGTCTACCACTGCACTCAGCAGATGGCCTCCTTTTGGTGTTTACGATGGATGTTTCTGGAGCCAGGTTACCCCCAGATTCTCTGTGACCTTGGGGAAGCTATGCCTCGGTTTCCTTCTCTATAAAATGGATATAATAATCGTACTAACTTCACAGGGTTATAGTGAGGGTTAAATGAGACAATCCATGCAAAGTATCTAGAACAGCGCCTGGTAGTCACAGACCTTCAGTGTCAGCTGCCATCAGAGTCCCTGTGGCTCCCTCCAGAGTAGAGACCTAGACTCACAGTTTCTGAGTCCACAACAACCAGCCCAGGGCTCGAACACATAAGGAGCACACAGGAGGTGGTGTTTGAACCGTTGGATCAAGTGGAATAGAGCACTGTCACACTTAGTGTGGTAGAGATGACTTGAAACTGTCAGGCCAGGATGAAAGACAGAACAAGGTCAGATGCCAAGTTTGGTCTTATCAGGATAAACAGAGTTGAGGGTAGGAGCAGAGGCGATGGCAGGGATTTCCATGTCTGGTGAGCACCCTGTGGTTGAATCAGAACCTAAGAGACAAGTCTAAGAAAAGAGCGGCAGAGGAAGGCGAGGGGCAAAGATCAAAATTTGCAAGTGCCCCTGCTCAGCCAGGATGGAAGTGTGTGAACACCATCCTTCTGCAGGTGGAGGGGGGGAGAGGCAGATCTCAGGAGTCCTGTGCAGGTAGACTAGAGCATGGAGCCTACCCACGGGCTTGCACCTACTGTGATACCCCAAATTCGGCAGGAGGTGACTGGGGTTCTTGGGGGGAAGGGCAAGAGCAAGGTGAGAGAGGTTAAGATTGCAAATGTTGACAGGTAGGACACAGAAATCCAGGCTCTCAGGATGTGCTAAAAGAAAGAAAGTAAACAGCACTTGTGAGCCTTCCCTAACAACAAATATTGCAAAATGCTTTTTGTTAAATATTTAAATAATACTAAAAATTCAAAGAAGAAATTAAGACATAGAATCCCACCTCCAAGAGATAACCACTGCTAATATTTTGGTAAACACCTGTCAGCAGATGGAGGTGTTCCTAATCTCCATCAATGTCCCTTTCTGCAATGCCAAATGAACGTACATTCTAAGAAAAAAAACCACACGCGAAAACTTGGTGGTTGGTTGGCAAATGCAGTTTCAAAGCGAGTCCTCAATCCTCTCCCTGCCCCACCCCCAGACCAGACTGCCACCTGTAAGCCCCTCCTACCTGAAGTAACAGTGCTTTGGGCATTTCATGATCTCGATACACATACAGATTTGTGCATTTTTGTGCAGATCTGTGCAATTTACATAAATGGGCTCAGACTTTGCATGCTGTTCTGTTATCTGATTTTTTTCACTCCACAAAATATCCAAGACATCTTTCTGGTCAATGCATGTAATTTTTAATGACTGCATACTGTTTTCCCATTTCGCAGGTCTCATACTTATCTTAAGCATTCCCCTATTGACGGACACTTAGGTTGTCACGAAAATTTTGCTATTCTAAACAATGCTTCAGCAAACATCTTCGTACTTCTATGTTTTCATGCTTAGGTGGTTACTCTCACAGGGTCAATTCCCAGAGATAGAACTAGTAAGTGAACAATCATACACATTTCATATCTCGATACAAAACACTCTTCCAGATAGATAGATTCCAAGCCTTCCAGCCATGTAAAAGATTGTCCATTTCTTCATCCAGGTAATGAACTAGATTGTGTCAGCTTTAAAAAAATAAAATCTATGCTAATCTGGTATGTGAAAATAATACCGCATTGCTTTCCTTTGATTATTCTTGAGGCAAAGTGTGTTTCATAGGTTTGCTGGCCATTTGTGTTTTCTCATTTGCAATTTTCCCAAATATTAAAAATCATGAGAAGAATAACTTTCAAGAAAATGCCATGTTGCAGAAGAATATCCATACAAGAAAAAACGTTTACAGTGTATTCCAAAATGATTAAAGTACAAAGTATAGAACCTTATTATAGTATAACATTTTTACTTAAAAATATATGGATATGCAAACTCTATAGACCAAAAAAACACGTTCCAAAGTTAATAGAAATTATACCTGGGTTGTATTTGAGGTGTTTGTTTGTTTAATGCTTAGTCTCGGTTTTCAAGTTTTCTGCCAGTAGAACGATTACTTTATAATTTGAAGAAGATCCCCAGAAGTATTCATAAAACCACAAAATATCCTTTATGTAATCGACACTACTCTGCTACTCCTTATGTGTAAATAGTCATAAAATGGTAGACTTTTTGAACTCAGAAGAACCCTGAATACCGTATCTGCCCTGCACCCCATGGTAGAAATAAGAGAAGCCCAGGGCAGACAGGTGAACTGACCCGGCCAAGGTGTGCTGGCCGCCAGAGACCGTGGAGAAGCCAGGTAACGTTCTGTGAGACACCAAGAGAGAAGGAAGGACACCCTGTCCCCCCACTGCTCCCCTCCTCTGGGGGCCCTGCCCCAATGCGGGACCAGGACCGGGTTGAAGCTGAGCAGCCCAAGTGTGAGTGAGGCTTTAGACGTGATCCCAAAACGGGCGGTGGAATAGGTTACCAGGGGTCGGAAATCTGGAGATTGTAAAGACTAGGAGAGCCAGGGTCTGGTGGGCCTCAGTGTAGTCCACTGGAGGGGAGAGAAACAGGTGGTTCTGAGGCCCAGGGATCCGAGGTGAGGGGCGGCAGGGGGAGGTCAGCGCATGCCAGCGCCTTTGGGAGGCTGCCTGCACCTTCTCACAGAACGGGGCCTGCAGGGTGACCGCACAGCCCGGCTCGCTTCCCCCCGGACTCCAGACCCTCCCCAACCCGCTTCCCTGCCTCCCTTCCTCTCAGACCTAGGAACCAGGGCTTTGTTTTGCAATTTGTTGCAGATTTTTTCTCCCCTTCCCTTTCTTTCAAAAGCCTGTCTGGGATTCTGCTGCACACGGAGGTTGGCAAGAGCAGCACGGCTGCCTCTGGAAATCTTGTTTCCCCTGCCACATGACATCAGTGGGTTATATTGCAACTTTCCACATGGCTGCCCAGACACAGACAGTTGTGTTTATGAAAATCCTCTTGATACCGACTTGGAACCTCCCTGGCACTCAAGGCTCCTTCTCAGGCTGCGGGTGGTGTGTTCTGCTTAGAGGAGCCGCTGACAAAGGGTGGTTGGGAAAGCCAGCTTCCCGGCCAGGTGCTCCGTGTTGTGGGGGACAGTTCCCCTCCATCCTGAGCAGGAGCATCTCTGCTGCCACGGCGCTCAGCTCCAGGAGGCTCCAGTTGCCTAAGATCAGGGTGTGCTGGGCAGTGGGCCATTGCGGGGGGGCAGGGAGGGGAGCAGCTAACCTTTGGGGAAGAAGGCCTGGACTGGGGTCAGAAGCCCTGGTTCTGCCAGTTCTGTTGCTGACCTGCAGGGCTTACCCAAAGCCCCTTCACCAGTCTGGGTCTCCGCTCTTACTTTCAGTTCTCTAAAACTGGACAAGTGATTGAGGTCCTCTCCACCAGTGGTGAGGATAGGGATTCAGTGACAAGAAATGAAGGGACCCATTTGGGAGAGAAGCTCAGCAGACTTAGGAAAGCCATTTCAACTCTCTGACCTTTAGCTTCCCCTCTATAAAATCACTGGTAAAAATGTTCATTCCTAAAGCCCCTCTAGCTCTAAGAAAAAAAAAAAAATGGCTTTGTGATTTTTTCAAACCCCCAGCCATGAACACTAAAAGATCCTTTGGTTAATACTCTGGGACCAAAGGCACCTAGGAAATCTTAACCATGCATCAAAGCTTGGGAGAGTTAATTGAGGGTAAATCCAGTGAATCGTGGCCCTACCCTCCCTCGCCTAGCATCCCTTGGGGCCTCAGTCCCATAAGTGTTCCCTCTTTGAAGGGCAGGGATGTTTGGGGGTATCTGGACACTCCCTAACCTCAGACAACTGGTCTTTCCCTCCCAGAACTCCTGCTGCTGGTGGCCTTCTGGATCCACCTGTGAGTTCCTGCTGCCAGGCTGGCCCATGGAACATTCTCCCTGTGATGGCTGTCCTGGCTGCCCAACTAGAAGGTAAATACTTGGGGTCTTTGCATCCCCCATACTCCCATACTCAGTGCTACTCGTTCGTTCGTTCATTCATTCATTCATTCATTCATTCATTCATTCATTCATTCATCCTAGGCCTTGGACACATAGGGAAGACATGGTATAGTGGAAAGTGAACATTCCGTGTCCTTCCTGAGCCCCCCTACCCCTAGCTACCCACCCCAGTGAATACTAACAATGGAGTAGCAGCTAATATGTGCTGGGGGCTGCTCTGAGAGCCGTATACGGATGATTCTCACAATGATCCCAAGGCACGCGCACTCTCATTATCCTGTCCTTTATAGTTGAGGACACTGAGGCACAGAGAGGCTAGGCAGTGGTCCAAGGTCACACAGTAAGTGGTGGAATCTAGATTCAAATCTGGACAGTCTGACTTCAGAGCTCAGGCCCTCAGCCACTGCCCTGTCCTTTTTAGACCCAAATGCTCACAGAGAGGAGGGAGGGATAGACTGTGGCGAGGAGATGTTACAGCGGAGTTACAAAGCTCGAGTGAGTTCCTAGAGTCAGAATGGTGTACTCTCTGCAAACAGACACGACTGAGGCCCACCGCCCCAGCCAGCAGCTCGTATGGCCCAATCCACTGGGCAAGGGACTCTACTTCCCATCTTTCTCCATGGCTCCTTCCTCCGAGGAAGGGAGGTGAGGTCACAGGAGGCTCCAAGTGGCTCTTGCCCTGGCACGGAAGGACTGTCATCCCTGTAATTTTGATCCCCATCACCACGAGGTTCCCAGCCACTCCAGCGCACTACCTTTTGGGCACCAACTTCTTGGAATCCTGCAAAAGGAGGAGCGAATCAGTGGAGAGACTGAGAAGGAGAGTGTCCAGAACACAGCAGCCACAGGAAGGCCCAGGAGGGACGCCGGGGGCCCTGAGCAGAGAGGACAGGAGGCCAGGCTGAGAGAGTCCCGTGCTCCTGCCCTCCCAGCCAGTGTCTCTGCTAGCCAGCTCGGGAGGCCTGCTCAGGAGTCGGTGACATTCTTCTCAGGCGTGATTTAGAAGGGACTGTGCTGAGCGGTCATCCCTTCCTAATGGGCCTGGGTCGTAATTCTCAGCAATCCTCCTCCTCTCCACCACTCCCACCCTTCCTGTGGCTACTGCTCAGAGGCATTTAGAGCAGATTTAAGATCAAAATCAAATCAGATTCACCAAACAAAGTGTCAGGCCAGGCGGGAGGGGCCGGGGGCTCAGAGTTATAGCTGGAAGGCCTGGCAGTTCCTTAGAGACTATGAAGTGAGTATATTTTATGGCCAGACACAATGCTGAGAGAACCGTCCATAAGCCAATTACAGGAAGCTTCCCCACATGTCTCGGGGAATGCTGGTAGATGCCCAGAGAGGTGATGAGTCAGCACACATTCGCACCCATCGGGCATTCTTGGGGGTCCCACCTGCTACGACACCCTGGCTGGCTCCACCCTTCAGAGCCAGGCAGCCTCATGGGTAGGAGCACTTCCTGGAAAGGCTCAGCAAGCGTCCTCTGCATTTAGAAGCAGTGAATTCTCAGGATGGATGGGTCCCATTTTACCAAGGGAAACATGGAAACTCAGAGACAGGGAAAGTCCTTGCCCACCATCACACAGATCCTGGGAACTAGAAATGGGTCTCCAGACTCCCAAGTTCAGTGCTCATTCATGCCACCTCTCCTCCCAGCTTCTCACGGAAAAAGGCAGAAAGCAGATTTCCCCACAGATCCTGCCTGCCACACAGCTTTGAAAGTAATTTCCAAGAATCTCGCAGATCTCCAGCCCAGGTTAGGCCCCTGGTGTACCCCGGGGTGGAGGTCACAGTTTCCATTTCTGTGTCACATCGTGTGAGGTACGCCCTCACTCGGGATCCCCTGAGTACCTCGCACCCAAGTCCAGGGCAATGAGATGTGAGGCATGTCCCATCCTCCCTACAGGAACGCCAGTCCATCTGAAGTCAGAGGCTGAATTTATTGACCTTTATTTCATTTACTATGGTGCCTGGTGCATGAGCAGTATTCAGTGCATATGTGCTAAATAGATGAGTGCGTCTAAACCACCGCCATCACCGTCACTTTACAGGGGAGGAAGCTGGAGTCCACAGAGGTGCGGCTACTCAGCCAAAGTCACACACTGAGTGACAGAAGCAGGCTGGGCCCTGCGTCTTCATCCCCTGTGCCCTGTGCTCTTCCCTCTACAACTTGTTGCCCCCTGTCAGATTCCTCCAGGCAGGGTCCTTGGGGCTGAATCATTGACGTGGAATGAATCCTCTGCTCCCTTCCCACGGGGAAAACCCAGGGGTGCCATCCATTCCGGCTATTGGGCTCCCACTTTAGAGTGGGTGGGCTTTAGGGGAGGGTGGGATTTCCTCTTAGGAGGCCCTGGGGAGGCCCCATGGCCCCTTGGCCCTCTGCCGGGCCCAGCCCTCCATGAGCATCCCCTGCTTCCCCTCCAGCTCTCCTTGCTGGACATCTCTGAGGACCTGGGAGAGGCTCAGGGGAAGCAAAACCCAGGGGACCCAGCTGCTTCCCTGTCAAGTCCGGCTGCCCTGAGCGCTGACGGCTTGACAAGCAGCATTAGCATAAAAACCTCAGCAGTGGCAGTTGCCGGCTCTGTGCCAGAGCCCTGGGCGTCCCTGCTCGGTGCCATTCACTGTCACTGGGGGCGGGCACCTGCCAGCCAGAGGTGCATGGCTGTCTCTCATGCTGGGCTGCTGGACTCTGGGCATCTCCTGCTCTCTGGGCTCCTTCTGAAGCTCTTCCAACAACCCAGCAGTCCACCCAGACACCTTTCCCAGGGGGCAAGCCCCCTCCCTGCCTCTGTCCCCAGGGTTTCCTTGTTCCTAGGAGGACCCCTAATTCCCCAGTCCCCTCCACTTTCCTGGGAGGAGAATTCTGTTCTCATGGAGTGATTCAGCCTAGTTTCTCCCCAATTCCCTACACTTTGCTTTTTAAATTGCCCTCCCTCTCACTAGGATGCCCTGTGTCCACCCCCAGCTTCTTGCTATCCAGGCTGACAAAGGGAGCCTGGGAAGTGCTGCTGGGGATGAGGACCTGGGTCTCGGTCAAGAGCAAGGGCACACACTAGATTCTGCGCCTAACACCCCTGCGGACGGTGAGTCTGCATCATGGGAGGAAATGTGTGAGGCGGGTTTTGCCCTGGTTAACAACACCCTGCAGGATCTCGGAGGTTAAACACGGGAGGAGAACCCAAGGCTGGGGTGGTACAGAAGGGAGGCTGGGGCCAGATGGAGTGATCTTCCCCTGGGGAGCCCTCCCCACCAAGTGCCAGGGCCAAGGTCTTGTTGCGCCCTCCCCAACCTTCATCACTTGGGCCTGAAAACCTTCCCTGAGATTCCATAGCACAGACATTGCAAAAACAGAGCAAAACTGTTGGAAGACAAAAAAGGCAGCAATTACAGTTAGGCAAAGAGCTTGAGTCCTCTTCTGCTTTGAGTCCTGCTGGTCACCTGGGGCTTTCTACCTGGAACCTGAAAACATAGAGGCGGCCCATTCTCCTCCTCCCCTCCTCTTGTCCTCCTCCTTTTCTCCTCCTCCTCTTCCCCCACCCCTACTCCTCCTCCCTTACCTCCTCCTCTCCTCCCTTCTTCCTCCTCCTCCTTCCCTCCTTTCCTCCTTCTCCCTTACACCAAGGACCTCTGGACTTCTTGGACCTTTGTGATATACTTCCCTTTGCCTGAAACCCCACCTTCCAGGGCTCAGACAGTCCTTCCCCAGCTCAGAGCCTTGAGGAGCACCCCACTTCTCTCTGTCCTAGAATCTTGCTCTTATCTTTCACAAATTATGAAATTGTATACTTTTTTTTTGCAAGTACTTTTCATGTTTTAAAATATTTATCAATAAATATGTCCTTTTCCTTTTTAAACTGGGTTTTTTTTTTAATCAAAGGAATACATATGCAGAATTTAAAAATCAAATAATGTCAAGAGATGTTTCACGGAAGGCAGCAGGCCCCGATCACATCTCTTCCACCCTCCAGAGATAACCATGTTCAACTCTTGGCTGTTTCTCCTTGTGTTTAGAGCCCTTCACCCAAACAACATGCTCATGCTTCTACTTTTTTCCCCAACATCTTATTACAAAAAATTTCAAATGTATAAAAAGTTGAAAAGCTTTATAGCGAATGCCCATAAACCCACCAACTAGACTCTACAATTAACATTGTGTTTTATCTGTTCTGTCACATAACTTTTTAATTTTCTGTCCTTCTATCCACCCATCATTCCACCTTATCTTCTGGCGCATTTCCAAGTGAGTGGCAGATGTGAGTACACTTCATCCCTAAGCACTTCACCAAACATCTCATTAGAATTCGGTATTTGCTGGTGGTCCTTTTTTCCCCCTCCTTTTGAAATAAATTTCATATGCAATGAAATGTACACATCTTTTTTTTTTTTTTTAAAGATTTTATTTATTTATTTGAGACAGAGAGAATGAGAGAGACAGAGAGCACATGAGAGTGGGGAGGGTCAGAGGGAGAAGCAGGCTCCCTGCCCAGCAGGGAGCCCGATGCGGGACTCGATCCCGGGACTCCAGGATCATGACCTGAGCTGAAGGCAGTCGCTCAACCAACTGAGCCACCCAGGCGCCCCGAAATGTACACATCTTAAGTGTACCAATTCATGAGTTCAGACCTAGGCATGAGACCATGTAACCAAACTGCCACCAAGAAGCAGAACTTGACCCTCCCCCTGGGGAGTTTCCTTACGCACCTTCTTGCTAAGTACTGACTGCTACCCACACAAGGCAGACGGCTACTGTTCTCTTTTTCTCACTCTGTTTTTTGACAGAACAATTTTTGACCTTGTCTACTGACTTCTTCTTATGGTGCGAGTCTTAGCTCATAACTTTCAGTTCCCATAATATACTTATATCACACTTTAAAAAATTAAATCAATACTCTTCCTACACAAGAGTAGGTAAAAACTCTTTACTCCCAAGACAGTACTGTACTCAACACTGATTATGTTTCCTTTCTTGTGCAACTTTATGCTTGTCCTCATTTTTGGCTTGCTTGCTTTTCTATACCCTTCTCATAATTTTTTTCTTTATGAATCAATAGAACTGGGAAACCTCTATTGCTATTATTTGTCACATGAGCAAGTGTATCAAATAATCTGTAACTTACTTTTATGTTTTTTTCCCAGGGAGACTGCCCTCCAATCTCCTGAGGGTGGCTCTCCTGCTACTCCCATTCTTGAAGCTCTTAGGAGCTTCTCATCTCTGGTGTCTGAAACGTCACGATCATATGCCTTGGCCCTTTAATGACCCTTCAATCTGGAAACGAACATCTCTCAGTCTGGGGAAATTTTCTTCTATTATTTCTTTGATAATTATCCCCTCCATTTTCTCTAAACCTTTCTAGAATTTCCAGTGGTCAAATTCAGGACCTTCTGAACTGATCCTTAGTGTTCTCATTTTCTCTCCCATTATCTGTCTTTCTCTTATTCTCTTTCTTTCTGTGCCACTTTGGGGGAAATGTCCTCTATTTTATCTTTCAGACCTCTTATTGAATTCTGAATTTTTGCTATCCTTTTTAATAGCCAAGAGCTCTTCCTCGTGCTTTGGTTTTATATATGGGATCTATTTATTCTCGTATCTTCTTTCTTTCTATCTATCTATCTATCTATCTATCTATCTATCTATCTATCTATTATCTATCTATCATCATCATCTATCTATCTATCATCTGTCTATCTATCATCTATCTATCATCTATCTATCTATCTTTCTCCTGCTCTTATTTCAGGTGAAAGGTCTGCTTTTATCTCTCTGAGAATATTGATAATATATATTTTTGAGGTTTTCTTCTATTCCTGACCTTGTCTCTGTTTCTTTTGAGTTCCTTTTTTTTTTCTTCCCGTTTACTTGTCTGGTCTTAATGGTGGAGGCTTTCCTAGAATGTCTGGTGATCCTTAGTTGTCCATATTGAAGATTGTGGGTCATTAGAGAAAACTGCTTGGCAGCTCTATGGGCGCGGCTGGGTCCCGTTTGCTGGTGGGCTTCTCCGCAGAGGGAATGGAGAGGGAGCTGGCTTTCTCTTTGGAAGACACTCAGTATTGCCCTTTACCCCCTTGGTCCATTCAGTTTTTCCAGAGAAGAAGTCTCCTGCCACTGGTCTGGGGTGGGGGTTGAGGGATGGGAGTTCAGCTGTTGTCATTATTAAAGCTCAGTCGGGTAACAAGGGTGAGGGTCTTGCTGTTCAGGGTGCAGAATTTAACCTAAACTTCCTGTTTTATGCCTGGTGCTGTTACTTCACTCTCATCTGTCAATGCAGATGGCATCGCTGAGCACAAGGCTCGCTGGTTCAGTTTCTTCAGAGGATGGCTTGCCCCTCTCCCAGTTTGGGAGAAGGGGGCTTGCCTGACTGCACAGGAGAGGGAGGGGACCCTGGAGGTCTAACCAGGGCCCCTGTTTTAGCCCCTTCTGACCTCCTGCTATGCCCAGTGCCCCTGGTCCCTCAGGGCTGGGGTTGGGGGGACAGTCCCCAGAGGCCACAGCTCCTTCCCCAGGGATGTCTCCCTGCAGGCAGGGCCATATAAGTATCCTCCATTCTATTAAGCCAGTTGTCACTCTTCCATTTGCTTATTCTCTCCCCCAAATTTGATGACATTTGTCATCTTTCCCACTTGCCTTTTCCTGGTGGGTTTTAGTGGCTTGAATCTCATGTTAGCATGATTTCAGGAGGGAAGCGTGATAAAAAATGATGATCAACCCACCATGTTTAGCCTGAAGCCTTTTATTTAATATCTGCCCCTCACACAAGATTGTGGGAGCCCCATAGTTAGGGATTCTGCCTGTTCTGTTCAACACTTTTCCCTGCCCTTAGCAGCATGCCTAACTCATACTATGTTCTCAGAAAACAGATACTGACTAAATTAAAAGCGTGGAGGATGGGAGGTTTTCGATATTCTCTTATTTAGCAATGTCTGCTGCACCAGAGGTGGGAAGGGATCCTCAATCTCCTCTGGCAAATGAGGAGCCCAGGTCCGACTGGGGGTTATCAGATTATCAGATGTAGTGGGGAGGGTCATACCTGTGACGGCAGAAAAAAAAAAAATCGTAGGTGGACAATCTCTGGACTCCAACATTGGAGCATTATAGAGGCCGGCTGGATGCCCCCTAGAGGGGTGTGGGCCGTGCCCCTGGGGGCCTGGCAGTGAAGAGGAAGGGGCTGGCTTCAGTCCCATGCCCAGCCCACTATCCCTTTCCCCCACTCCCCTCCCAGAGCAGGGCTTTCTGTCTCAGCTGGAGGGAAGGGAATGTCAGCCTGGACTGGAAACCTCTCTCCTACCCCTAGAAGGCCCGGGAGGGCTGCAGACCTCAGCACTGAGCCCGGATGCCGGGTGACGAGCTAAAAATACAGCCATCGGTATCCCCCCTCCCCCCACTGTCTTAATGTGGTTTTAAAATAAGTCAGCCTCTTTCTAGTTCTGCTTTCCGCTGTCATTTATTTCAGTTTTTATCTCCACAACAAAAATTCCTTCCAACTTTTTTTCCCTCTCTCCCTGTAATGCTCTTCACTTTCAAATGCTAATAATCTCCAGCTGTAAAAGGCTTAGAAGTGGCTCTAGATTGTTTGATCTTTGGCCTGTGATCTGCTTTCATCTCTCTGCTTTCAAATGTTACTTTAGATTTACTTTAACCTATTAACATGCTTGGTATTCACAGACACGCACTCTCCAAACCAGCTTCCCAGCACCCCCCACTCCATTATAACTAGGCAAGGAAAGTGAAACTGTATGCACACGGGAGGGAACTTTGGCCCTGGTGGCTGGAGGCCTGGAAGGCAAAGACGGGGCGCGGGGATCGAGCAGGGGGAGACGGGGACGGAGGGGAGGTCATAAGGGAGGAGAGGGAAGGGAAGAGGGGCCTGGGACCAGGACCAGGAGGCTGGAGAGGAGAGGAAGAAAGAAGGCATGGAAGCCAGAGAAAGGAGAGTGGGACAGGGACAGGAGATCAGGTCCCCATGGCAGAGCAGGCTGCCTCCCCGCCGCTTAAACACTATCTAACTCCACTCTCCCGGCAGCGCCCAGCCCGGCCCAGGGAGTGGGGGGCCTGAATTAGGTCTTGAGATTTCTTGCTCCCACCATTATGCTGGAATGTCTGCGTGTTCATTTCCACAGGAAACGCCAGGCATGAATATGGATGAAACTCCTCACTGAGACCACAAGGGTACGGCTCAATTATTTGCCATATAAAGTAGCACATGAGGATTCTTTGCACTTGATCATTTCCTCTGTGTAGGGCTGCGTGCACGCGCACCCGTGTGTCTGTGTGTGTGTGTGTGTGAGTGTGCGGGGGGGCGGTGTGCGGGCGGTTTGGGGAGACACCGTATCACGGAGACCCTCACTGCTGGGTGCCTGGATGGGGTTTTGGAAGAGAGACCCCACTTGTCCATGTCCCTCGCCCCAACACACACACACCCCAGTAACAGCGGTGACTGCACAACCACCGAATGGCCAAAGGACTGAAATCAGAGGAGGATCGCTGATACCAGGATTTCTGGAAAACCCAAGGGCAGGAGCCTGATGGCCCTTTTCCTCTAAGGCTGCTCCCTTGGTGGGGAAAAAGCCTGAGCCAACCACCACTGCTCTGCGGGAAGGCAGGAGGGAGAGGCTGTCTTAAGCTGGGGTGAGAGGGACACCAAGGGAGACCAGAGCCCTCCCCCCACCCCAACCCCCGCCCTGGGGACGGTCTCCCCATGGAGGAAAAGTGGCCAAAGCTGCTGGGGTCAGAGGAATGCAAGGAAAACTCAGTTGGCATCAGAAGCTCTAGAGTTCAAGCCTTGGGCCAGTGACTTAGCCCCTCGGACCTCAGTTTCCTTCTCTATGAAATGGGCTAACAATATTCTTACTTCCCAAGGTAGTTGTGGTGGCACAATAATCCTGGTAAGGATTATAATTCTACTCTAGCGAGCACTCATCATGAAGCAGGTACTATCCTAAGTCTGTTATTGATATTAACTCACTTAATCCTCCATTAATCCTCAGTTAATACTCATTTAACCCTATGAGGTGGATACTATTATCAGCCTCATTTTGCAAATAAGGAAACTGAGACCCAGAGGGGTTAAGCAATTTGCACAAGGTCACGGAGATAGGGCTGGTATGTTTATTTTAGGCTAATCAGGCTCCTGGGTCACCTGAACTCATCTGTTACCTCATGGAATCCCACAACCTCCCCCCTGGGTTGGTATCGGTGCCCCGACTCTATACAGAGCCTAGCCGATCAGCCTTGGCTTTCTGCTGCCCCGGCCCACACTCCTTATCATCATGCTCTGCCGCGAAGATGCTTTTCAACCACAAAGGGCTTAAAAATGTCACTTATTATTATCCATAAATGTTGGGGGTTTCTGTCAAAGGGAAGACTCACGTTCCCTGAGCCGGAGGTCTAGGGTGCTACGGAAAAGGCGGGGTGCCTACAGGCTGTCCTCTCTCTCAGACTTTCTCTCGGGCAAACCAGAACCTCTCCGCTGTAGCCAGTCAATTGCTTCTGGTCCTGAACAAAGAGGAAAGGGAGAACAGAAGTTACCCTGCTCTGTATGCAACTCAACAGAATAAGCACAGGCTGAGGGGTGGGGGGGTGGTGGGAGGGGCGGGTAACCAGGGACCCACCTTAGATCAGGGGACCACCTGGAATGAGCCCCCCTCACGGCTGCCATGCCCCATCTTTCCCCAGTGGAGGTGGTGGAGGAGGGCAGGGTTGACAGGGGCTGAGCAGAGCGGTGACGCTAAGCTGAGCCCACCCATGGGCACTTGGGGGAGCTTTCAATCTTCCCCCGCCCGTAGAAGCAGAAGGGAAATGGACCCGGTCTGAATACTGCCACGTGCCAGGCAACATGGAAGGCATTTCCACACCTCTCAGCATGTTCAAACTTTGCACCAACCCTGTGAGTTAAGCATCCACCCGCATCGTCATTTTGCAGGTGCCGAGAATCTTAAGTGACTTGAACACGGTGGCACAGAATCTCTTTCCACCCCCTGCCTCTGGCAGGTCTCAGTGGATGAAGACTGATGGCACTAATCCAGCAGTGACCTGGTAGGCAGCTTCGGGGGCCCACCCACGGCCTAGACACCAGTGACCCTGCAGTCCCCCTGAAGGTCTCATTTTGCCAGGCACTGGACGCCCCTGGGGGCAGGGTCCGGATCTGCTTGTGACCTTGTAGAACCCAAGCTTAAAGTGTTTCTTCCTGTCACTCTCTTTGGGATCTGTCTCCCTCTGGAAGCTCGCCTGGCCCGGGAGTGAGCCTTGCATGTCACGTGCCTGTGAGAAAGAACTCAACTCTGGGGACTGTGTGCCCCCAGATAAGTAACTTAGCCTCTCTGAGCTAAAGTTTCATCATTTGCCTAAATAGTGAAAGAGTGGGGTGGTCCTAATGAACCAGGCCCCAGGAGGGGCTGCGGGCCTGGGGGTGCTGTGTCTTCCGCACCACCCACTGGGCTTTTCTTGGGGAGGGGGCCGTCAGAGCCCCTACCTGTGAGGCTGGCAGTGAAGGAGGGAAGAACACCCACATCTTCCAGTTTTCTGCCTCCAGCAAAGCTCAGGTGCCCTGCCACTCACCCCATAGAGCCTGCAGGCTTGAACGTGAGAGACTGTTTTCAGAGGTGCCTGCCAGGGGCATAATGAACACTGGAAGACCCAGAATTGGCTCTGTGGCCTTCCACCTGAAACCCGGTAGACAGCTCTTCGGGCCAGGAGGATCCTTCTAGGTTGCCATGGGAGTCAGAGAGAGGTCAGCGGTTGAGGAGGGCTCTTGTTCTTGCTACTCCTTCGCCTCCTCTGCTTTCAACCTTGCCAGGAGTCCGGGGAGCTGGGAGGGGCAGCGGGCACTGAGGAGAATCCCCCCTTCCTTCACACCCACCCACCAGTCCTTAGTCACTGGAAAGAGCAAATGCAAATGGATCCAAAGCACAATACCCAGAATACACTGCCACGCTTCCTAGGGGCTCACTCTGAGTTAAAGCTGGGCTCCTCCTGGGGGCTGACATTTTCCCTGGTTCAAACAACATCTGTGGCTCGCCGAGCTTGGTGAAAGGTGAAGGAGCCAGCCACTGCCACTGTAGACTCCAGGGAAACGGAAAAACCCAGCTCCACAGGTCCCTCCCACCTGGAGCGGGTTCTGGGCCCACGCGTGCACTCACACCCATACACCCCACACACGGCCCCACAAGTGCGCACTCGTGTACCCCTCAGCCGCTCATAAGCCCACGTGTGTGCATTCCCACATGCATGCAGACTCACATGCGTGTCCTTTCATGAACACTCTCGCCCACCCACACCCACACACACGTGTGCACGCACACATCCACCCACGAACAACACGCAGACTTCAGTGAGCTAGAGGAGAGGGTCTGCCCCCAACCCCTCCCCACTCGGCCCCCCACGATGAGAGAGGGCAGAACGAGGGGGTGGCTGCCGAGGGTTTGAAATAAATGCATTCTGAGAAGAAGGACTGTCTTCCCCTCCAGGCTCCAGGTCAAATCTCCAAATGAAATCAGGCTGGGGAGAAATGAACAACCAAGATGCACAAAACAATGTGAAGAAGAAACGAATAATAATATAAAAAAAAAAAAAAGGTGAGAGTTATTTTTCAGCTCACTGGCTTTCTGAAAAGTAATATAAAGTTGAGCAGCGTCTTCTTGGAATTGACCTTTCTGAGCCGAGACCCAGGCCACACGCACATCTCTTTCCTCCCTTTCTATTACCCGAAATTTGTATGGTTTCATCTCCTCTGATTTTCTTTCCTTTGTGCGCCTGTGCAGACCCCTCGTGTCAGGGGCTTGTCCCCAACCCGGCAGCCCTGCCCTGCCACCATGCTTCTCCCTGGCTCCCCACCTGGCTGAGGATTGTGAGCTCCCCCTGCCGCTCCCCCACCAAAGTGGGGGCCTTGTCCCGCCCAGCTCTGTCCTCCTCCCTGCCCAGAAGGGGCTGCAGCTTCTATCCCTGCCATACACCAACCTGGCCTCCTGGCCGCCTTTGTTCCAGAGAGAATTCTCTTGCACACTGTTCCTTGAAGAAGGGCTGGAAAGGGAAGTGTGGTTGGGCCCAGGGGGTCCTGGAGCAGGGAGGACAGGGCCATATTTGGCGAGTGCACAAGAGAGCAGGTGAATCATAAGAGGTTTCTGCCTTCTTCAGAGTGTGGAGGGGTAAGTTTCCATTCCAAAATGTCTGGGAAAAAGGTTAAAGAAGGGGAGACCCCGAACCTTCCCCAACAATAATGACGTTCCCTGTAGTTCCAGTCAATTCTCCACCAGAAGTGAGGCTGGAAGGACTGACCCGGTGATGGCCCCTTTGCCACCTCGCATCCCCAGACACACACACACTCACAGACACGCACACATGGATCTCACACAGATGTGCGTGCGTGGGCGCCTCAGACACCTCCATACAGACGCACACACACACGGCCCTGGAGCAAACACACAGAGGCCCCCCTCAGATGCACGCACAACCCTGTCCCCTTGGGTACACACACATGCAGCCCTGACACACCAGCACGCGCACACGCACACGCACCAGGTGTACATGCACTTTCTTCTGCGTTGTTCCCTTTTAGAGCTGCGCGGGGGCCTTTGCTGCTCAACTGTGTCTACTCTCAACTTGTACTTCCTGCCTTAAGGAGGTGGGGGCACTTAACGGTCTGTATCCCCATTGACTTTGGCAATGAGAACATCAAACATGGAGAGAAAGTGCCTGGTGGCCCCTTTGTTACAAAGATGAGTGAATGGTGCCTGGCTTACCCCAGACCGGAGGGGGGAAAGGCTTCAGGAGGACAAGCCAGACACCTGCCCTAGGTCCACCAAGAAGAGAGAACACTGATGGATGTGTTTGGGGTGGGAAAAGGAGGACATGGGGATGTTGATAAAATAACTGAAGCCTTTCTCTGGAAGAGACTAAGAGGTCTAGGGTCGAGATAGGTAATTCTGATGCCCATCACCTGATGTATTCTTGTCCTCACTCAGCCAGTGGCTAAAGCACAAGATGAGCCATGTGAGGGGCTCAGGACATGACACGACGTGGAGGGGGGGCTGCTATGTGCCCACAGTGGGAATGATTGACATGTGTGAATCCTTGGCTTTTTGCCTAAGTGCTCCCTCCTTCATTATGTCATTTCTATCATCCCAATCACCTTGTCCTATAACTGGGACAGGTATTGGGTGGCCTGTCTTAGAGGTGAGGAATCTGGGGCTCAGGTAAGGTGAGCGACTTGCCAGGTGGATTAGTCAGGCTGGACTAATTGCTGTAACAATCAGGTCTGAAATCTCAGTGGGTTAGCTTCATAGAAGTTTCTCAAACAGGCCCCTCTTCAATGAGAGTTGGTGAGCAAGCTCGGCTTGATGGGACCCAGACTCCTTCTTGTGGCTCTGTTATTCTTGAGGTGCTTGGCGTATCTTGATTTGGCAGGTGGATGGGAAAAGCAAGTGAGTGTTTATGCATGATGCTTTTTATGGGCCAGGCCCGGAAGTGATAGGATCTCCTCTGTTCACATCCCATGGGCTAGAACATAGTCACCCAGCTACATCTACAATGGGGAGGCTAGGGAATGTAGTGCAGCTGCGGGTCCAGGAAGAGAAGGAGAATGCAGATGAGTCCTGCCCGTCTCCACCGTGCCCTGACTCACACAGCCGATAACAGTGAAATCTGTCCTTCGACCTAGGTTCTGATCCCAGTAAGTACTGTGCTTTTCCCTTCCAACGCTTTACCTTGAAGTATTAAGCTTTTCCAACAAAGCAATGTTCCTGGTCTTTTTCTAGGTCTGGAAGTCCTTACATTTATGAGAATATCACGATAATGGCAATAATATCTCCCTCTCTGGTCTATGATGCGCACATCACATTTACTCTCACCACCACCCTATAAGTTATATAGTATAACCCTACCTTCTAACTGAGGACAGTGCAGCTCAGTGAGATTAAGTAGCTTCTCTGAGGTTGTGAGAATGTGAGTCTAAGCCCTTCTGGCTCCAGTCTTCCATCTTGCTCCCGTGTTGCTATGGCTCCCACTGGACCTGGGATTGGAGGCTGAGTAGTTGGAGAGTCAGCCTTCTTAATCCTTCAGGGCAGACTTCCCCGATGAGGCTTAAATAGGATACAAATGGAGTGGGCAGAGTTCTTGCTGCCTTCTGCTCTGGGAAGCATCTGGAGATATATAAGGGCATAGGCTTTGAAATCTCTGGCGTTCAGCACCACACCCTCTCCGCCTGCAAATTGGAGACTGTAGACACCACCCTCATTCCAGACCCTCTCCGTTTGCATAGGCTCCTAACTGGTTTCACCAAGACCTCACAGTTTGTCTTTAAACCCTTTCTGCACATCCCGGAAAGGAACCTTCTTAACCACACGCACATTTCATTGTGTCTTTCTTCTGCACAATGATGTTCATGACTGCTGTCAAGTCCAAGCTCCTTAATTAGCCCCTCCTATTTCTTTATACTCTGCCCCTAGGTTGTCCATCTGGATGGATCCTCCTTGACTCCCCTAAACATATCGAATACTCTTACCATACTTTCTTTCTCCTCCCTCCAACATCCCACTGCCGGGGCACTCGCTAGTCTACCTGTCGCCACTTCTAAGATACCTCCCCTGATCACCCAGATAATCTGCGTGTTTGTACCCTCATGCAGTGTTTCCCTCCAAGGTACCCTCGGTGCCATGGTCTTCTGAGAATGTTTCTTATCTTTTTCCCCAGCTTGTAGCCTCATCAGGGTGAAAGCTAAGTCTTGTACAATTTGTACCTTTGGATAGAACAGCCCTCAAACAATAGTTTACGCCTGAGAAAATCATCACAAGATAGCCAAGACTTTCAGTGATATGCAAATGAAAGACTTGGCTTAGGAGCCATCATTAATGTCTGTTTGACTGTTTTCTGTTTCCTGCCAGCCAGGATCATGAGGCAGCTCCCACGTCTTGGAGGGCTCCTAACCTCACTGGGTTTATCTGTAAGGCTGTATGGGTGGGACCTGGAAGCAGAGACTTGTGGCACTTTGAGTTGTGTATTCTCTACCCCCTGGGGGGGGGGCTGGTAAAAGCCCAGGCCCCCGACAGGCTAACCTGTCAGGTGGAAGTAAGCGAGGCAGGTGCATTTGGGGAGCTCTATAAATGGAGCTCTCTTGGCTCTGCCCACCCTCAGCCCCTCCACACCAGGCCAAATTGTAGGCTGAAGCCAGTGGCGCAAGTAATGGATTGGAACCAGGATGCTCAGGTTAAGTGGGCCGCTCTGTGGAGCTCATCCATAATCCTGCTGGAGCCCAGAGAACAATACGTTAATTAGAGCCGACAGCGAGGCTCCCACCAGCCATCCATCCTGCCTGTGTCTGCGGGGCCTTCCCCATGGACATGCCAGCCCACTCCCTTCTCTGAAAGAGATTTATTCATTATCAATGTTTGTCTGTGAGAGGGGCCCAGTGGGGGAGGGAACGGGATTCCAAAGGGGACAGGATCTGAAAGAGGCAGCGCTGAAGCCTCTGGCAGCTGAAGAAGGGATGTGTTTGGGGGCTAGAGATGGGGTGTTCCCAGTTAGGAGGATGAGGCCCGGCCACTGGATTGGCCAGGGGAAGGGGTAAGCCAAATGATATTAGAAGAAATTCAGTAAATATGTCCAACAAGTGGTCCTTGTGGGAGTTTTAGCTTTGGACCTAGCTCACTTTAAGCCACAAACTCTGGAGGCGGGGGGGTTGTGGGGGAGAAGAAGATAGGGAACGGATAAATCCCATTTATCTAAAGTCTACCCTCATGGTTGCACTTCAGAAGCACTAAAGAAGTGCTTGTTGAGTGAATAAATGTCTTTTCCCCAGAGGGATTTAGATCAGACATCATAAGGAACTCATTACCAATGAGCAAGAAGAAATAGGAATGAGAAAGACCAAAAATGGGTTCTGGGATTCCTACCCAGCAAGAATCTTTTGAAAGAAAGGCGGATATATTTCATTTTTCCTGGATCCCATTATCTGTGGGTCATGTAGAATTTTGGAGAAAATGGGAGAAGACCAGCTGTCCACAAGAAAGTGAGACAGCCTGGGGAGATAAGAAGTCAACAGGTCCGAGATGGCAAAGGACTGATGGGTCTGTGGCCCACTGACCAAGGCTCCGAAGAGAATGAGAGGGGGTGAGAAATGGGGTGCAAAGTCCTCATGAACTCAGCTCACAAAGGGACACGAAGGACTCTAGCCCCTCTCTGCAGCCCCTGCTACCAGACAGGGAAAAGGGGGAAGTGGGAAAGTGATTGGCCAAAGTCCCACAACCAGTGCATGCCAGCATCTTGCTGCTCTAAGCCCTGGGCCAGCCTCATCCCCTCGCCTGGAGCCTTGTTGAACATACAGATTCTTGGGCAGCCCCCCAGAACTACTGAATCCAAATCCCCATTTTAACAAGAGCCCCTGTGATTTCTCTGCACACTAAACTTGGAGAAGCAAGCCAGCTAGATCATGTGCCGACTTCTTCGGGGACCAGATGGTGGTTTAGGGAGAGAACTGCTGGAATAGGTCAGAAGCTCTTGCCCTAACCGTCTATTAACTGTTGGGGTGACTTGGGGTGAATCACTTAGACCCTCTGGGCCTTCGTTGACTCATATTTAATATGAAAAGATTGAACCGGATCTGTGTTTCTTAAACTCTTATCAACCATCAGAACCACCTGGAATGAAAAGCAGATTCTTGGGGGCCACTGCTATCGTTTCTTGTAGGGCCTGAGATTTTCTGATTGGTTCCAGACCAGGCTAATACTGCCGGTCAGGGAGCACACATTGAGAAGTGCCTGCCAGATGATTTCTAAGGTTCCTTCTGACTTGGATGCTTGACGGGGTTTTTATTCCCCAGTTTAGGAGTCTTCCTTCCCCCCAGGCATCAACTGGTTGCTTGCTGTTTCTGGGTCCCCTTCTGTTCTCAGTAGTCAGTACCATTTTTTTCCAGCATACCCAGGACTTTAGTGAGCCAAATCTTACAAAAGGCATTAAAGTCAACGCAGGCAAAGTATTAGCCACAAAGATTTAAGAAGAGTCCTGTGAAACACAGCAATAAAACCTGGAAATAACTACCCATTTCCTACAACAAAGTATCTCATTTCCGAGTCCATAAACGCTCCCTCTCCAGATCCCCAGACCCATCTGTTTTGTAAGCATGTATAATTATTAGCACCATAAAGTCGCTTTCTCTACCTAATGTAATTATCAGGAGCCAAAGTACCATCAGGTAGAGGAGGGGGAGGGAAGAGGAGACGCACTCACTGCAAACTCAGACTATTTCTTTAAAGAGAGAGAAGTAGTCACACGAGAATGTAATGATTCTTTATGGTGATATTATACTTCCTATGGAGGCTTTGGGGACAGCTTTGCAAATAAGACTGAGCTGGCTCATCTCAAAGTAAAGAGCAGTTTGCTGCCATGTACAAGGGATTTAGGCCCTACTGGGAGCTAGGAATTAGGATCATCTTGCTTCCTCTGCCATAACCTTCAGATTCTCTGTAAGTCTCAAGGAAGGCCTTCCATCCAAGGCGCTTCCAAAACCAGTTTCTTCTTTCCTTCCTTTTGCACTTCCTCTGGCAGAAAAAAAAAAAAGAAATTACAAAGCTTCTCTGAGATGTTAGCTAGCTTGGAACTTGCGGTTCGGAGCGAAGCCTTGACTGTGGTTTTGTGTTCTCCTGAGGTGCCTTGGGGGTGGGGGTGGGGGGCTAGCTAGTCGAATGCTAACTGAGTGAGGGAGTGAGTAACTGGAGGAAGTGACGGATGAATGGATAAGGCCCAGACGGTGACAGGAACTGTTATTGAAGATGAAGGAGAACATATTCCTTCTCTTCATATGTCTTATTTGTGAAGGGGTATGGGGCAGAATAAAGACCAACGAGGCTTCACAGACAGGCTGATTTTGATTTACTGTATGATGAGCAAAATAGCCTTCTGACCGTGTGGGCTGTTCAAATGGACTGGCCCCCTCTTTGCTTCATGGTGAGTTCTCCATCACGGGGGATTTTCCGACAGAGCACTTTCCCCATGAGTCTTGTCTAGGATGTTGGTGTATTAGGTAGGAAGGAGGGGGTGTGGGTAATGGGGATAATGTTTATTAGCATTTACTATGTGCCTGGCTCTTCAGGGATATAATCTCATTTAATCCATTCACCAAACCCATGAGGGTTTTAAAAAGAAAGAAGACAAGGACAGAGAATCGTGGAACTAAGTCCATGCATCCCAGCTAGTACGAGGTCGAGCCAGGAGGCAGACCAGGCCTGTCTGCTCCCCAGTTCATCTGCCTTCTATAGGGACTTGAAAATACCATCCTCGGCTTTATATTCTTCAGTGCACTTATTGGAACTGAACTTGACATGTTCGATTCTTGAAAACACAGGCTGCTGCCGCGGCTAGGAGCGATGTTGGTCTATCTTCTGGATCCATCTCTGAAAATTCAAAGAGGAGCTGTTGTGGGAAAAGCAACTGTTTTCAAGGCGGTTCTCTCTGGGATCAAATTTGTTTGTTACGCTTGTCTGCAGGTTTGTCTGTCTGCCAGGATCCCAAATCAGCGTGATGGATTAGGGGTTCCATTCTCTGACTTGGAAATCCATACAAGTGGTGGCTCCTTCCTTCCCCTCCTCACCCCGGGGAACAGGCTCCTCTCTCTGGCTCTCACACAGACCCCAGTCAGGGCCGATGGGAGGAGAGTTTCAGCTGGGCAGGGGCAGACAGCTGAGGCTACAGACTGCCACACTGTCACTAATTTCTTGTGCTGGGAAAGTCCCAAAGGTGCTGGTGGTGCAGTCTGGAGAAGACTGGGCTGACATGCTTTCTGCGGCATCTCTGCAGCCCTTTGGAGGCAGCTTCATGTGTTTGCGTGTGTGAGTGAGTGAGTGTGTGTGTGTGTGTGTGTGTGTGTGTGTGAGACGCTCGTCTCTGTCCCTTGTTCTCATGCCAACTTTCTCTGGATGCCCACCAGATTCCTTCCTGCCTATGTGCCTGTGTGCCCTGTTTCTCATCTGTCTTTGAAACCGTGTGGCAGGGACTCCTTCCCCATGTACTGGGGGAGCGGTAGATGAAGGGGGACAGGAAGCAACTTGTCGCTTCGCACCAGGCCACTGCCTTTCCTCTCTGAAGTCTACCCCCTTCCTTTTGCCTCGGCCTGCCTTTGCCTCCAGTTCCTTCCAATCCAGCTTAATATCATGCTGGGAGAGGAGGGCACGAGCCAGGCCTCTGGGAGGGCATCTGCTTCTGCTGATAAGTAGCCCTGCCTTTTTCCTGCCCTTCAATGGGGCGGAGCTGCCCTCCCGCGCGAGCCACGGAATTAAAGCAGGGCACCGGGCTTTGGCATCTGGCCTTCAACTGGCACCAGATCTGCTTGTGTCCGTGGATTTCTCTCAGAGACTTACTATGGCCTGATTAAAAATGATTTCTTCTTGCAAAGCAAAATAGGGCCCTGTGTGGAGTCCACCCCATAAACGAGATGGGAAGCTGGAACTCCAAGGGCCCCGAATCTTAGGGTCTGAGAATCGATGCCCCCTTCCAGACTTGGTGGGGGAAGATTTCAAAGCAGAGGGCTGCACAGAAGGTGAACCTGCCCCTATGTGCTGCAGACCTGTGGCTTCCCAGTCTGCTGGGGCATCTGTGACAGTGTACTGCCGATGGGGGCCCGCAAACAGCAGAGAGGTATGGTCTCACACTTCTGGAGGCTGGAAGTCCAAAATCGAGGTGTTGGCAGGGTTTGTTCTCTCTGAGGGCTGGGAGGGCAGGATCTGTTCAGACCTCTCTCCCTGGCTTGCAGATGGCCGTCCTCTGCCTCTCCTTCTTCATGCTGCCTCCCTTCTATGTGTGTCTCTGTGTCCAAATTTCTCCTTTTCATAAGGATGCTAGTTGTATTTGTCAGCTCAGGCTGCCATAACAAAATGCCACATCCTACGTGGTTTAAACAGCAGAAACCGCTCCGAGCAACAGAAACCAACAGAAAATTTTCTCACCGTTCCAGAGGCTGGAAAGTTCAAGATTAAGGTCCAGCAGGGTCCAGTTTCTGGTGAGAGCTCTCTTGCTGGCTTGCGGATGGCTTCCTTCTCACTGTGTCCTCAAGCGGCAGATGGGAACGCTCTGGTGTCTCTTCCTGTCCATAAAAGGACACCAGCCTTATCAAGTTCGGGCCCCACCGCTCTGACCCCATTTAGCCTTTATCATCTCATAGGCCCCATCTCCAAATACAGTAACATTCGGGGTTAGAGCATAAACATATGCATTTGGCAGGGAGGGGACACAATTCGGTCAGTGGCACCAGGTTGTTGGGCTAGGGTCTACCCTAATGATCTCACTTGATGATCTCTGTAAAGACCTTAGAGCCAAATCAGATCCCAGAAAATTCTGAGTTCTGGGGAGTAGGACTTCAACAGATGAATTTCAGGGAACACAAGTCAACCCGTGAGACTCGGGCCCCACCCAACTCCCTTGGCCACCTTGGGATCCACTATAGAAGAGACTCTTCCAGCTGGTTTCCTTTCCCTGGCACAGTCTGCTGGGTTTTCTGAGGGCAAGGGATGGGAGTAGGGCCCCCCCGACCCCCGTAACTCCCTTAACTGAGGCAGGACACCAGGGCACCCAGGGCTCTGATCAGCAGTCACGCCTCAGGAGTTGCCAGCCCTGCTCATAGCTGCCATTTTCCATGTCATCAGCTCGTCCACTGGGCCACTGCGACCCCAGCTGACTTGTCTCTGTTCCAGGAGGAAGGAACCCCAGCAGTCAGGTGTCCTTGGAGACATCTGGGCAGAGCCAGCCAGAGAGCACGAGGGGGACACCTCTAAAGAGGACTGGGGCATGGGGTGTGTGGGGAGAGTCTAAGAAGTGGGAGAGAGGAGAAGACAGAGAGTAGGAATTAGTCAGATCCCCCCTCATTCTAGGCTTGCTCTCACAGCCATGGAGAAAGCCTTTTAACCACATTTTTTCCTCATAATAGGATTATTCTGAAAACATTTCAAGCGAGAGAAATGCTGTTTTCTTTTAAATCTTTATTTAAAGTACACGAAGATCAGAATTTTCTTTTCGAGATTAAGTAGCCCTTATGTCTTTATCATTCTCCAATAATTTCCTCCTGGAGATAGAGAAGCCAGGTCTTTGCTATTATCAGGAGGCCCTGGAACCATGCTGTGCTTCTAAATTAGGGAGGTGGGCATGGGATTCCTCTCCGTTCCCTGCAGCCAACCGCAAACTCACGTCTTGGCCCCGGCACCTGATGCCCCCCAGCCTACCAAAGGGCTGGATGTCCACCTTCCCCCTCACGCTTCCACACGTCACTCAGCATCGTGGCGCGTTGGCCTTAGGAGAGCACAGGGTTGAGAGTTAGAAGAACTTACTTTACTCACCACGTGATCCAAGTGGATGGGGCAGGCGGTGGGGGCATGAAAGCTTATGGGCGAGGTAGATTTCATGTGGCTCCTTTCCTTCTGGTTGTACCCATCCTGTCCAACATCTGGGGAGAAGGATGCCTGCATGCTGCCCTCCCCATCTCTGCCTTAAAATCAGACTCTGACAGGTGGAAGGGTCTTTGGAAAGTGTACAACTCATCTCCCTACTGGATGTGTGGATAGTGGCTAGGGTCCTGCTTTCATTCCTCCTGGGGAGGGGAGCACTGTCCGTGGGAGACAGATCAGGATGGTAGAACATCTTCTCCAGTGTTGAGCAGGATCCTTCCTGTTAGAGCTTTCCAGAGAAAAAGATCCAATAGGATGTGTGTGTATGTGTGTGTGTGTATTTCCATTTATGTGTGTATATTTATATATTTCCATATGTGTGTGTGTGTGTATATATATATACTTTTTCACATATATATGGAAAAAGATTTTTATTAAAAGGAATTGTCTCATGTGCTTATAGAAGCTAACAAGTCCTAAGACCTGCAGAGTGAGTGGGCAAGCTGGAGAGCTGATGGTGTGGTCCCGGTCTGAAGGTTGGCAGGCTCAAGACCCAAGAAATGTTCATGTTTTGGGTTGAGTCCAAAGGCAGGAAAAAGCCAATGTTCCATTTCAAATGCAGTCAAGCAGGAGAAACTCTCCTTTGCTCATGGGAGGGTCAGCCTTTTTGTTCTAGCCAGGCCTTCACCTGATTGGATGCGGCCCACCCACACTGGAGAAGGCGGTCTGTTTTATCCAGTCTGCCAGTTCAGGTGTTAATCCCATCCAGAAACACGCAGATTAATGTTTGACCAAATGTCTTGGCATCCAGTGGACCAATCAAGTTGATACGTAAATGTAATCGCTTTACTTCTTTTCTACCATTCCCCAATTAGTCTGCTCTTACATTTCTGGAATGCCAGGCTATTCCGGCCAGAGAGGGTGACACTGGCGGGCCTGTGCTTGGTTCTATCTTAGAGAAAGTGACTGGCTGTCAGGATAAGGAAGCCTGTCTCCCTGCCCCTCTCGGTGCCTGGGTGAATCACAAGAAGTGATAGCTGGGCCAATAGGAGAGATATACTGGGACTGAACTTTGGAGGAAAAGAAGTAAGAACGCACATTTCCGGTGGCTCTAGAGGGGGAGGAAAAGGGAGCTGTCCTACTTAAATGCCAAAGGCTCCACCTGCATCACATCCTCGAAGCTGCACAAAAACACAGCCTGGGCACATCTCAGCTCTGCTGTCACCCCAAGGAAACAGGCCCAGGGTATACATCAGCAGGTCAGAGTCCGGGAGCTGCCAACTGCAGGCACCGGGATTGGACTCCGGCTTAGATGGACTTTGAAACCTCCTCTTCCAGCTACCTCTGGGGAAGCTGCAGGGCTGTGCAGGCCCTGGAAACCCTCTTGCCTCGGGGTTCAGGGGCAGTGGTCAGGTTTAAGAGAATTCTGACAGCGGCGATGTTGTTCTGCCCACGTGCGCAGGCAGCAAAGCTGTCCGCCAGCAAAGGGAGTCACCGCGGGTTTGACGCCGCTATGCTAGGCCACCTGCAGTAGACAGGACACAAGGGGCCTGGAGGAGAGGACCACGACAGGTCACGTTCTCCAGCTCTGGGGTCCTTGGGATGAAAGCCTTTCGGCTGAGCAGGCAACCTGGAGGCTCTTCGATTTGGGGGCACTGAGGAAAGGGACTGGTCAGGGAGCGAGTGGCCAGCTCCCGCAGAGCACCTGGCGGTCTGCGGTCCCTGGCCTGGGGTCGGTCTGCGAGAACTCAGGATGGTAGAACATCCTGGGGGAGGAGGGGTGCGCGGGAGCCTTTGCAAAGGGCAGGGCGCAAGTGGAGGCCGGCTTCCTGTTTGTCTGGGACCCTGCAAGCCCGCGGTCTGCAGTGACTCGGAGGACGAAAGCAAACAAGGGGATTTTCAGATGGTCTTTGTGTGCTTTCTCCTTTGTTTTCCCTTGGAGGGAGGGGCAGCTGCCACGGGTCCTCTAAATCTTGGCCCAGAGGGGCCAGGTGCGAGAAGTTGCAGGGGGGAGGGCTTCTGCGAGATGAGAAGCCCGAAGCCCTGCTAAGCTGAGCTGGAAGCTGTTGATAGGCACCCCCGCTCGGGGAGGCTCTGCTTCTCCGGCGAGATGGGAGCTGACCTTTCTGGATCCTCTGGCTTCTCTTCCACTGGACTCTTGAACAAGAACTGTCATTAATGTGGGCAATCTGGGGGCTGGAGGGACCTGAACTTAATCACTGGGATACTCCGCAAACACCCACGGGGAAGGGACCTCTCCATCCTTCCAGGACAGCCCATCTTGCCTGTGCGAAGCTCCTGCCTGGGAAGTCTGGCTTCTAGTAGCTTCCATTCACCACCCAGGGTCTCCCGAGCCCTGGAGTTGGTTCCCGCTTGTCTTGTGTGCACTACTGGGTCTAGGCTTGTCCTCTGACCCCACAAGTGCATTGTGCTTGGGGTGCTATTGCCCTCTGTGGGAATGTGGCCCATGCTCTGAAATGACTGCCTATGGTAGCTGTTTCATTTCCCCAGCTGGACTGTAAGCTGTCTTCAGCGGGGACCAGATCGTCCCTATCTTTTATATCCCACATATTCACTACTAGAGGGCTGAGCATATGGCGAGCGTTTAATCACTGCATGGTGGAAAGAAGGAAGGAAGGGAGGGAGGGAGGCAGGGATGGACGGAGGGAGGGAAGCAGGGAGGAGGGGAGAGAGAGGGAAAAGGGAAAGGTTTGTCTCCATCTTTCTTTGCCCACACATCAGTGAATCTGCACCCTGGAGAGGGTCCCCTATTTTACGATTGTTGTTCCTGTCTGGGAGGTGCCCCGGTGTGGAGAACAGCTCTGGGCTCTGGCCTCAATCCCTGGGTTCCGGTTCCAGCTTGTATTCCTAGCCAAGCAACCCTGGGCAAGTTACTTTTCTGAGTCCCAGTTTCCTCTCTACAGGAAAAGGGGAATAATAAGCTCTAGCCTCATATAAACTTGTTGTGAAGATCAAATCAAATCAAGGGACCTCATACCCCATGTAAACTGGGCTTCCTTAGGCAGGAGAGGCAATGCTCAGGTTTATGATATGGGGAATTGTGATTCCAATAATAACAATTTTGTTCTTATTTATTAGTTTCTAACATGTGCTGACCAATGAAAATTTCTATATGTGGTCTGAGTATATAGCTAATGAGGTGGGCAGTTTACCAGAGGTTCAGAAAGCGTAAGTGACTTGAAAAAGTAGGATTTGAACCCAGCTCCCTAATGGCCTTGAAGTCCCAGTGCTCTCTACTGCATCAAACCACTTGCCATTGAAAGCAATTAGGGTCACTATGGGGGAGGCGGTGGAGGTTGATGTTGGACTCAAGGACTCTGGGAGAGACTCCAAATCTTGGGATTGTATCACTTTCCCAACTAATTGGGCACAGCAAATACTCAGGTTCATTCTTCTCCTGGGTTAGTTTTTTTTACATCTTTTCCTTGCCCTGAGTGTGTCCTTTGCAGTCAGAGTGGGGTCTGCCAGCAAAGGGCACTTGTTTTCCAAGGAGCAAGGGATGGCTGCATTAAAGATGTGGGTTTCCAAGAGCTCTGTGTGTGTGTGTCCATGCATGTATGTGCACACGTGTGTGTGTGTGTGTGTGTGTGTGAAATCTAGAAACCAGGCAGAACGAGGCAAGGAAGATGTGGCTCTGAGGCAGTAACCAACTGATCATCTGGCAAACTTTATTGAGCACTGACGCGTGCCAGGAGCCGTGCTAAACCCTGAGGGGTTGAGGAAAGCACGCAAGTGCTCTGATCTCCAGGAGCTTACAGATTGGTGAGGAAGACAGGATTCGGGGCAGATGGAGGCTCCTTCTGCTTCTGGCTGGGCAGGGGAGGAGGGGGGGAGCCGCGAGGATGGCGGGAGGGAGGGGGCTGTTGGGCAGAGAGGCTCTACCCAGGGGACAGTGGGGGAGGCGTGGCACCCCCCGGCCCCCCGGGAATTCTCTCCCCCACCGGCCCCCCTCAGGCCTGGTTCTCAGTTTAAGTCCAATAACTTTGGTCTCCAGTTGCCTCCCGCCTGCCACGTTCTAACTCAACCATTCTTTGAAATTTGGAGCTGTAGCTAAACCGCCTCTGCCCTCTAACAGGATTTTCACAGTCCCCACAACAGCGGCTAGCCTGGCTCCTCACGCGCTGTTGTAATCTGCACCGCTAAGCCTGCGGCTCTAGGCCTAAAGCTTAACTCGCCTTGCCCATCGGAGCTCACTCTTCCTGGCATCGGGGCCTCATGTCAGGGAGGGGAGCTAATCCACGCCCCCGCTCCGCACACAGAGACATTTCAAAGGAAACACAACGGCAGAGGGAGCACGACTCCTCTGGGAAGGGCGGTGAGAACCCCGTGCCCCGCTCCTGATGGGCAGTAGGAGAGATAACCCTGGTGTCTCTGCACTTCCTCCTCGGGGGGTCTGTGAGAGAGCCAAAGCAGGTGATGTTTTGGGAGATTTTGTTCCATGGACTGCCCAGCCTCAGTGTCTATATTGCGAGGGCTGGCTCTGTTAACGGGAGTGGGGACTGATGAGCCACAGTGACGGGTATGTGTCTGCCCTTGTGCCGGTCAATACCTAGCACCTTTTTCTAAAACCTGCTCTTCATTTTTTGTCCTCTACCTCCATCCTAACACTTTATGCTCTGGAGGGCGAGAGCCCAGAGCACCAAGAGTGTCTGACACATAGTAGGAGTTCAGTAAGTTCTTGCTGAATGAATGAGTCTAGCACTTTTGCTCAGCTTTGTTCCGGGCACCATGTAATAATCTACTTATTCACACAGGGAACATGGGGATCTGACCGCATAGGTGTTAAATGGAAAAGCAAACTAGAAACAGGAAAAAGTTGTAAACTCCTTGGAGGCAGGGGCCGTGCGTGCATGCACACATTCGTTCATTCAAGAGATATTTACTGAGCCTAAGATGTGCCAGATATTCTTTCTAGATGCTGAGAATATAGCAGTGAGAAAACATACAGACATTCTTGTCCCGTTCTAGTGGAATGTACCAGATCAAGACAGGACAACAAACACATTTTAACTTTTCACCTAAGAAATAACTTCCTGACAATGAGAATTGCCCACTGATCTAACGTGCTGCTGTGTAGTGAGCTCCACGTCACTGGAAAAGCTTGAGCAGAGGCAACATGGGTATCCATGGGTGACACAGAAGAAGGGTGCAGTAGGTCCTATGCATGCCTGCCCATGTCCCACTTCTCCTATCTCTTCAAGTGCACACTGGCTGAGTTCCGACTGCCAGCACCGCATTGGCTTGCCTGAGTGCTTTCTCTGGCCACAGAGCCTATTCTGCTGCTCACTCAGCAAGCTGGAAGTTGCCCCCTCATTGCCTACTACCCCACAAGGCCTGGGTACCAGAGGCTCAGGTGTAGCATGATGAAGCCGTATGTCCTGGTGGGGAGGAGAGAGACACAGGTGTTCAATAGGTGTTGAAGGGGTCCAGAACAAGCCTCCACAAAATGTGTCACTTTGGTGGGTGGATTATTTTGAGCTGAAGACAATCAAGGCCCAAAATACTCAGAAAGAGCTTTTTACCTCCTCCTTAACTACCTCTAAGTGTTTAGATGGAAGCCATGGTGCAGGAAGAGAGTGATAAGCAGAGATAACTATGAAGACTCTGGGCCAGGTGTGGGAGCTGGGGTTGCTGCAGACCTATCTGTGCAAAGTCCTCTCCTGCCCCATTGTCTCTGCTCCTGTGAGGAGCTCTTGTTTACCAAACATTTGCTCTTTCCATCTTCCTATGAATTGTCTTCCTCCTCCTTGAAGCCCAAACCCCTGCCCCCTTGTCCTTAGCTCAGGATGGCATATGAGCCTCAAACGCCTGTCTTTGAACCTCTCATGTCTATGTGAGGCTCCTGTATGCGTGAAATTAAATTTGTTTTTCTCCTGCTAAATGTGTCTTATGTCAATTTAACTAATAGAGCAGCCAAAAGAATCTAGAAAGGTAGAGGGAAAAATGTTTCCTCACCCACAGTGTGGTAGCTCCTGTGGTGTGTCATCCAGCTTCTCCTTCAGGGAGGACTTGTTGGCCTAGCTTCTGGGGAAGTGATCAGCAGATGGACTTCAGCAGTTGGCCCCTACAGAGATTGCTTCAGTTGCAGAAAGCCTTCTGCCCAAGGTTATCCCCCTTGTGGGGTGGTCCATAGCCAGTGACAGAGTGATGTGGGAATAAGAAGGCCTGGCCGGCTCCACTGGGTTTGGGACAGCTCTGAAGGGCCATTCCAAGGCCTCAGAGCAAATTGTGCGGTTGGCCAAGGCTGCTGTTGATCTGCATAAAAGCTAGACTCCTCCCCCTGCCCACGCTTACTTCCTATCCTTCTTTTCCACTAGTGCGGATCTCATGGACACTCCATAATAAGCATCCTACTGGCCAAACCCCATCTCAGAGGCCTCTTCCCAAGGAACCCACCCTATGACAGGGGGACATCATCCCTGCCTGCTGGGCTGAGCCCCTGGAATCTGTCTGCCAAGCCCTGCTCCTTCCCCACTTGTCATCTCTACAGCAAGCTCTTCCTACTACCTTAAAGAGGGAGTCTCGAGCTGAGCTCAGCCCCTTCCCTATGGGTCTTCATCTTGGCTTCTGCAGGAAGGGGCTTGTGTGGACAGGCTGGTGGGAGTCGGCTATCTGATCCTCTGACAGCCAGGCCCCTCCCCCTAGCGCACAAGCCAGCACACCATGTTGTGTGTGGATGCCCGGGCACTGTGCACCCAGACAAATCTAGTCAGGGAGCCCCCAAGAAGATGAAGGGGTCATGGCCCCAGAGCAGCATCTCTGGATCTGAGGCACATTCCAGCAGCTGGGACAGCGACGGGAGCTTGCTTTATTAGATCCCATTATAAATGGATGATTTGCCATCTCCGAAGATAAATGGGAAACTTAATGCAGAGGTATCCTGTCTGGGGAAACTGGAGAGTTATGGATGTTAGCTTTGTAGCTTTATAAAAGCACTTTCTTATGGAAACTGAAATGACCAAGATTAGATTGAATTAGTATGTACTGGTATGAGCTTTTTCTCCCCCTATCCATCTTGATTTTTTTTTTTTTTTTAAGCAGAAAGATTTTGCCTCCTCCGTGAGTCTTTCATAAAAATGCAAATCCCAAGTTTGGGTTTGGTAATTAGCAGGGTTGCCTCCTGGTGCTAAGGAGGCAGCTGCCCAGCTGGAACTATCTGCAGAGGTGGGCAAGGAGGCGCCCTCTGCTGGCTTCCCTCCTGGGTGCTGTCTGCTCCATCTCACCCACTCCCTCTCCATTGGCCCCAGGTGCTCCCCTCACTCTACAGAACACAGAGACCTTCCAGCCCAGCAGCTGAGGGATGGGCTGTCCATCACAGCCTTCCCCAGCCTGGACTTCAGGCCCAGGTCTCAGCTGGGTGGCAAGGCAGGCTTTCTGCCAGCAAACAAATCCATCAGATAAGTGAGCACTTTGATAGCAAGCACAGTGCCAGGCGCCAGAGAAACAAAGATGAGGATGCTGAGTCTCTGCCCTCAAGGAGAGCGCTGTAGGCACTAGCCCCATCGGGGCCCCATGGAAATCACCCAAGAACAGGGTCCTGGAGAGGAACTGCAGGCTTAGTTTTCCAGCCAGGCTTCCTAGAATCTCAGGCACATCACTTCTGTGATTGGAGCCTCAGTTTTTTCTTTCTGTAAAATGGAATTATTAAAACCTATTCTACCTCTCTAGAATATTAGGACCAGGAGACCTGGTATTTATTGGGTCCAGCTGCTCAGCCTGTGGAGGAGGGAGCGGCGGCTGCTACCCACGTGGTCTCACGGTAGGGGAGGGGCAGAATCAGTCGCAGGCCTTTTGACCACAGTAGGCTGTCGCTCGGGTGCTATGGGGATTGATTATGGGTAAAGAAAGGAAGATCTCTGGAGTCAGAACTGTGTCTAAGAGCCCGAGACTTCTGTAGCTACAGTGACTGGTGAAACCGCCTGTAGGAGCCAGAGCTGCTGCTCAGGACCCAGGGCTGAGGTCTGGCCCGCCTCTGAAGCTTGGAGGGCTGAGGTCTGGCCCGCCTCTGAAGCTTGGAGGGCTGAGGTCTGGCCCGCCTCTGAAGCTTGGAGGGCTGAGGTCTGGCCCGCCTCTGAAGCTTGGAGGGCTGACGAAGGACCTGATTTGTGATCTTACCACGCTAGGCCTTGCACACGCCCTGCAGTCCCCATGTGGTCCAAATGGCAGCGTGACAAAGGAATCCCAAGACTCGGGGTGCAGAAGGAGGAGGCAAAATGGTGTGTGTGCCACGAGCTGAACGGGGCCCCCAGATCTGGGGGGGCCCCGAGAGCTTCAGAGCCTCTCAGACACTTCACTGGGGCTGGGGATCGACCTGTTGCTGCCCAGGATCCCGTCAGGTGGCGAATGGGGTGTTGCAGCATGGCTTCTGGTCTTGACTTTGCACCAAGGAACTTTGCGGAGATGGAGAGGGAAGAGCCCCAAAAGGAGATAAAGGTGGCCTCCTCACAATGGATTCAGCCTCCAGGGGGTGTCAGCACAGAAATCCAATTTGAATGAAGTGTTGAGTCCTGGGCTGGGAGATGAGAGGGGCCAAGAGCAGTTAGTCTCAGGTGGAGTCATTTAAAATTTAAAACGCAGATTAAACAGATTCCTTTTTATGATGAGAAGCACTGTGCCTATCCCCAATCCCAGGGTGCTGTCTCCATGAGGGGCTGAGCTCTGTCAAATGGAGGACATGGGCTACCTCTGTCCATCAGCCAAGCTGGACTAAACCTGGGGGCCGCTTTTGCTACAGGCTCCCTCCTCAGCCCCCTCCTCCCATCAATGCCCACTAGGGCCTCAGGGGCTGGACAAAGGCCTACCAGCTCCAGGGCTGCCTGCATTCCAGGCTCCATCCAGTAAGGCTCTCGACTGCGGGAGCTGCTTCTCTCCCAAAAAGGGAAGCATTTTTTTTTTTTTTAAAGATTTTATTTATTTATTTGAGACAGAGAGAATGAGAGACAGAGAGCATGAGAGGGAGGAGGGTCAGAGGGAGAAGCAGACTCCCTGCCGAGCAGGAAGCCCGATGCGGGACTCGATCCCGGGACTCCAGGATCATGACCTGAGCCGAAGGCAGTCGCTTAACCAACTGAGCCACCCAGGCGCCCAAGGGAAGCATTTTTTAAACCTCTTGCCTACTGGCGCCTCACTTTGGGCCTGGGAAGGCGAGCTCTTGCCTCAGACGAGGTGAGAGGTGGGCTTCGTGCTCTTCAGGCCGGCTTCTTCATTTCCTCCTGGCTGAGGCTGGAGCAGAGCTGAAGAAGCTTCCTTGATTTCAAGCATCTTCCTCTCCACCCACATTTGGCAGAGCAGCAACCAAGGTCCCACAGCCAGTCTGGGGCAAGGGGGGGAATTGAAATTCACGATATCTAACTCATTGAATCATTTAATTAGTAGATTTTTAATAAATACCTTGTCTGTGCCAAGAACTGTGCCAGCCAAGAAGGTAGCAGAGAACAACAAGATGTGCCTCGAAGAGGGGGAGAATGGATATATAATCCTAGCTTTTCGTCTTTGTTGCGAGGGAGAATAACAAGGTGGCATGAGAGAGAAGAGCAGGGTGGGGGGTTACTCTCCAGAATGTGTGTCCAGAGAAGTGACATCCGAAGAAGCCGTATCTAAGCCTGGATCTGCAGGATGAGTAGGGGGCGGGCGGAGATGGGGAAGAGCGTGTTCCAGGTGGGGACAGCAGCCTGTACAGAAGCCCGGAAGTGGGGAGGTGTGATGTACTCAGAGACACCAACACCAACAAGCAGAAGGCAGCTTGTTTGGGCAGGGCAGTGACGAGGTAAGGGGCTTCAGAAGACACTGGTGGGACAGGAGTTGGTAAAGCTCCACCCGGCCCATCAGGGGGATGCCCAAGAAGGCACAAGCCAAGAGGTCCTGGAGGAGGGGTCCTGAGGCTGGCATAAGAGGCTGTCAGGGGGCAACGGAGGGGGCACTTTGCCTAGAATGGGTTAGGTCCTTCCAAGCATTGGGACCAAGGTGGTGGTTTGGCCAGCTAGGGCCTGAATGGCTCCTGATAGAAGAAGCCAGACTTGGGCCTCAGGCTCTGCTGGGCGCATCTTCTTGCTGAAGCTGGGTATCCGTGATTCACTTCTCTGTATGCTGCTGGTGCCCCCAGGAGTCCCGGCCAGTGACTCTAACAGGTGGTCACGTGTGTGCAATACTGTTATGCCTCTTACCTGAGAGATGGGCTGCAGAACATGCATGTAGGGAGGGTGGCAGGCCAAGTTCAAAGGTTGTGCCCATGGATGCAGCAGGGAGGGAAGGAAGGGGAGCGGAGGGGGGTGGGCGGTCCTGCAGGGTAAATGGAGCAAGGCTATTATTCCTTCCTGGGGGCTTTCTTCTCTGGCCCTGGCTGAGGGGGTCCGAGGCCGTAGGGTCTGCCTGCTCCCTGCTCCACAGGAGTGCGATGGGCACAGCTCTGGCGATGGACCTCCCCAAGCTTTCAGCCCCAGGGGCATAACGACTTGGTTGGTAGTGTGCCCTTTCACAGGTCCATCATCGGACCATCTCCCAGTCCCCAGCGGTGGTTGAGATAAGACACGGAAAGCACTTAGCACACACCCGAGATACTGCCGATGCTCAGTCCAGCGAGCGTTACCCTCATTTATTGGGTCCAGTCTCCTCCATTAACGCTACTTAACTCCCTTGCCCTGAAATGAGCTCCTTGACCTTCCCCGAGGACCTGATGTCCTCCCATTTGTTAAGAGCAGACGATATAGTACAGAGACGTTAGTTTTCCACTTGCTGCTGGCCCAAGTGTGCGACCTCAGCCAAGCCACTTGTGTTCCCTACCTCTGTTTTCTCATCCATCAGTTGATGAACTTGTTCTGAATCCCAGCCTCCCAGCAGGTGCACTATGCACCCGCGAGCCTCACATGGGTGCCCCGTGTGCTGAGACCGGGGGGCCGTGGGTGGGCAGGGGCGGCCCCTGGCCCCGTCTCCTCTCCTGGGAGCAGCCCATACCGTGCACTCCAGGGGGCGGAATAAATGTGGCCATTTCTCTGTGTGCCGTGATGTAAAAACAGTTGAGAAGTCCTGGAAATCATCCCTAAAGTCTCTGCTGGGATCATATCGCCACTATTCCGTGAGTTATCTCCTAGATTCGCAACATGCCTGTTCCAAGAAGTCTGTTCCTATGCCAAGTTCAATGCCATTTCTCTGTCATGGTGTTCTCAGCATTTATGAGCTGCTTAACCTGAAATTAATTAGTTTGTACTTCTTAATATGTGGCCTGTGGGCTGTTTCCTGTAACAGCTACTATTACCTGCTGCTGCCATGGGCCGAGGTCCCAGACACCTCACGAAGGGCCTCGCCATCCGCTCACCACCATGCTGGGGGTAGAGAGTGCCGGTGTGCGCATGCACAGGGAGACTTGAGATTTGCGTGGTTGGAAATGGTTGCCCAAATTGTAAGTAGCTGAGTCAGGATTTGGACATGAGTCCCTCTGGCCTGATGTAGCCTGTGTTCCTAACCAGTTAAGCATTTTGCTTTTGCGTGGGTTCTCCCTCTCTCCCAGTTAGATGGGGGGGGGGGGGGGGGGGTTCCTGGGAAGAAGCTCCGTGTTTTCTGTTGGTCTTTCTGTCTCCCCGCGGTTCAGGATTATGCTCAATAGTAAGAACTCAGTGATTATTGCTGGCATGCAAGACATGTTGGTGTGAATGGAGAGCAAGAGTCAGGTGGCCTTCCTGGGTCACGGACGGAAGGCACAGTTGACCTCTAGCTTTACCTGGGCATAGGAGGTGAGTGTGCGTGTGAGATCTTACCTGCGCTGTTGCCCAGCACAGCAAGCCTCGTGCAGCCCGGCCTTTGGGGTTTCAAGGTAAGGGTGTTCCCGGAGGGAAGTCTGGAACTGGAGAGTCCATGGAGCCTGCCTCTAAAACCAGCTTCCCAGCGATGAGAGCCTGTCCCAAGGCCCTCATATCTCGCCCCACAGCCCTGTCTGGGTCTCTCCGTGGGAGGGAGAAACAAGGGTCCCTGATTAGGGGCTGGGCTTAGTGGGTGGTGGCTGCCTGGCCCACCTCCTCTAACAGTGCCCAGGGCCTGCACTCTCTACTCATTTCCTCGCCCTCCTTCCTGGGCCTCACTGTCTTCCTAGGTGGTGGGTCAGTCCTTCCTTGTCCTTCTTACTGCTTGGGCTGCCTCTGAAGAAGGTCCTGTGAAGAAGCATTTACATTTGGGCGGTCAGTGAGCTGTCTGAGCAGCCCTGGGCAGCCCCCATCTCCTTGTCCTTCACCTGAACACTGAAACCAAACACCTACACGCTGTGTGCTTAAGTGTCGGACAGTCCAGAATTTGACTCTCTGCTCCAACGCTGGAGCATGTAACCTTGGACAAGCTTGACAACATTTGTTCAAGAATATTTACTGGAGGAGCGCCTGGGTGGCTCAGTCAGTTAAGCGTCTGACTCTTGGTTTCTGCTCATGGTCTCAGAATTGTAAGATTGAGCCCTGTGTCGGGCTCCATGCTGGGTGTGGAGATTCTCTTAAGATTCTTAAGATTCTCTTAAGATTAAGATTAGATTCTCTCTCTCCTTCTGCACCTGTCCCACTCACGCTCTCTCTCTCTCACTCAAAAAAAAAAAAGAAAGAAAGAAAGAAAAGAAAGAAAGAAAGAAAAGAAAGAAAGAAAGAAAAGAAAAAGAAGCATTTACTGGGAAAAAAAATTTTACTGGGGAAAAATATATTAATATCTGGCATCTGCTAGGTACCAGATATGATTTTAGGCAAGTCCTGAGGTGGTAAAGGATATGTCGTAGTGTAGTGTAAGGAATAAGACAGGTATAGTGTAAAGGATAGGACAGAGTTGTATGCTCAGGAAGGTGGCCAAGTAAGCCCTCTTTGAGTTGCAACCTGAATGATGATGATGCGGTAATCTGGAGGAAGAACATTCTATTGAGACAGAGGGAACTGCCAGTGCAAAGGCCGGGGGGCACAAAGAAGGCTGACCTGTTCCCCAGGCTTCTAGCTTGTTGCCCTATGTGGAGGGAATCACGGGGGATCAAAAGTGGATGTAGGGAGACTGGTTAGAAGGCTATTGCAAAGGTCAAGGGCAGCAATGCTGATAGTGGGGTAAGTTACATCCGCTCTCAGCTTCCTCACTTACAAAATGAAGATAACAGCAATGCCCATCTGATAGGGTGGTTATGGAGATTAAATGAGTAAATACTTGACATGTAATACATGGTAATTATTAGTATTGATAAAAAGAGTGATAATCATAAGTGTGAGCAGGGGGTGAGGGCTCCGGTAGCTAGGCCCTCGCAGGAGGACCGAGACTTTTCCCATTCAGCAGGTGCAGGAGGCCTCCAGCGAGTTTGGGATAACTTGCCAACGACCTTGGGAGGGAGGGCGATTCTCTGCGTTTGAAGGTGAGCAGGCCCAGGAATGAAAAAGCCCAAGCACCCCTTGGTCCACTTGGTCCACTTGTTTCTGGGAAAGGCCTGGGAGTGTCTTCACCTTGTCCAGGAAGCCTTCTGAATTGACATAGGGGCTCGAGAAAGGCACCCTAAGGAGCTAGTGGGGGGCAGCAGGCCCAGATAAAGAAGACAAGGAGGGAGGCTTCTCTTATTTCTGCCTCTCCATACCCCAAGGCCGGGATGGGGGGCAGCAAAGGGGAGAGTGAGGGTGGGAAGAGTGGGTCCTTCCCTGAGCTTACGCCCATCACCTTTGAGATGAGATGAGAGGATGAGGTAAGAAGCTGAATCAGGAATTTGGTGAGTGTCTCACAACCGCACAGAGACAGCAGCTGGGCCCCGTGGCACCTTTCTGCTCTGACAAGCAGGCCTCCTCCCCTACAGAAATTCTGCTCTTCCAAGTGGTGTTGGGCCAGTCCCAGCACGAGGCCAGGTTGGCTCCAGTGACCCGCAGGGGCCCCGCCCGCATGCCTCGTCTGCCAGGCTGCCGGAGGGATGTTTTATGAGCTCTTCAGTCCTCCGGCCCCACGAGGCTTCTGCCTTGCTCCAAGACCATCGCTGGTACACACATATATCTTAAAAAGGAAAAGAAAGAGAGAGAAAAGCTATTTTATTTCATTGCCAAACTATCCACTTTAAATACCCTTTTTATTACAGTATCTGCATAGTAATACTAATAATAGATCTTGTTGGCAGCTCTAATGAGGCTGGAGAATATAAGGTTTCCAATAAAGTTAATTGTTGCCTTTAATATTCTCATACATTTATACATGGTAAATCTTTAAAGGAGAAAAAACACTCCATTTCATCTCTGTTAAGCAGCCGGTTCTAGACTGGACGGAGACACACCGCAGTTGTGGTGTGGGCTGGGGGCTGGATTTTCAGAGATCTTGGATTGTGATCTCTAAACTTTTTTCCAGCAGTAAGAGCATGAGCGTTGCGTCAGTAGGATCCGGGTTTGAATGTTGCCTTTGTCGAGTGCTAACTCTAGCTAGGGTCGGTTGCTTCCCCTCTCTTGGCCTGTTTGTCCGGAAGCTGGGATTCTTGATAAATGCACATAAAGTGCAAGATAGCGTGTGGTATATAGCCAGGGCATCACACGTGTGCGTTACTGTCATTATTTTAAGCCATTAAATACGACGCTATTTTATTCACTTACTGTGTGTATCGCTAATTGTGAAATCAATCGGTATTACAATCATTGTGCTTGAATTTCACCGCTAACTGAAATTTCTTTCTGTTAATTGATTTCTCAGGGTTATATTGGAGTAAGAGTTAGAGTTAGAACCCAGGATTCTTGGACCCCTGCAACTTCCAGTAATTATCGGGGAGTCCTCAATCTCCATAACACCTTCCCACCTCAAGTCCAGAGCATTTTGAGCAACTTTACCAGACCTGTGTCTGCTGCCCGGGATGTGGGCACTCCTGATTCAGATGCTGGTGGGAAGGGAGGGCGACTTCCCCCAATCTTGGGCAAACACTCATGACTACTGGGCAACCTCTCCAGCAGTCATGATTTTTCTGTTTTTCCTTCTTCTTAAAGAAATTTCATGGTTTCTCGAGTCACAGCACAAAGAAGAATGTATGTTTCACCATTTATTATGTAGCCGATTCCATGTATTTCTGACAGTTCCATCACACTTCTGACATTTACGATGCTTTTCTCTCGGGGTGTGAGTAGAAGGAGATGTTTACCCCCAGGCCCCACCCTGAGATCCAGGAAAGGGAAAGACCTGGGGGTTAGAGACAAACTATGTGACTTGTGTTTCAACAAATGGATCACCAGCCCTACAGCCCCCACCTCCCCGACCTTCCCCACCCAGCCAGGGTTCTCTACACATCAACGCCTCTCCTGCTGGCAAGTGGTAAGAAATACTATGTGACAGGATGGTTTCCATGGCAACCCTCATTTCCAGTTAAACAACCGGGCACTGATGAAAGGATCTCGTTTGCTTTGGTTAAAGGGTTTGTGGGGAAGGGTGTGAGGCTCCTTCCTTCCTCCCTCTCTCCTTCCTCCCTCTCTCCTTCCCCTTTCTTACTCCCCACCTTCCAGGGCTCCTTTCCAGGGATGAGGGAGAGGCGCCTCGGGGTCAGGCCCTGGAGAACAAAGACTCCCGCTCCTGGCTGGACCAGAGGGGCCAGGATGGGGGACTCAGATCTGAGAGCCTGCGTGGCCTCAGCTGGTAGCCACCGCCTCCCTGCCAGCCCCACCTGCTTCAGGTCCCAGGTCCCCTGCCCTCCCAGAAGAGGGGCCCATTGCAGGAAGAAATAGGCTGGCGCAGGACCCTGTGTCCCAACAGGTGGTTGGGTAATTAAGTGAGCTTTTGCACACAACACTGTTTTGCCCAATGTAATTGCAGTTTCCATATAAATAATTCACGGGAAATTATTAGAGTGAGGACATCGCCCGCCTCCTCATAATTTGCTTAACCGAAATAGGCTCTTTCATCATTTGCGTTGATTTGCCTTAAGACCATGCACTCAGCATCCTTCATAGGCCGGCTCCTTCGAAATCGAGAATGCAGAATTTAATTAAGTTATGCAAATCGGGTGTCCCCTGCCTGGGGAGAGGCAGGGTGTTTGCCCACATGGCTGTGGGTGGTGCAGGGGAGGGGAGGAGGGGCCTTGTTATGTCCCTGGTGGTAGACACCTGTTTGGGGAGGTGCCAGGCAGCCCCCTCCCACCCGAGGAAGAGCAGCACCCCTGTGGTGAGTTCAGGAGCCGGACTCCACAGCTGGAGCAGAGCAGAGTCAGAGCTTGAACTCTGGGGTCTTCCCCCACCGCCGCCCCGACTGACTCGATGTGTGATTTGGGGGAAGCACTTAACCTCAGCTTCCTTCTCTGTAGAAGGAGGATGATAAAGAAAGTCATCTCCTAGGACTGCGGTAAGGAGTAAATGAGAGAATCTGTGTAAAGCACTAAATCTGGTCCTGGCCAGAGTGCTCAATCGTAGCTGCTGTCACTGTTACGATTACTATTATTGACGTTGTTGTTAGATCACACTCTTTGTGGCTTCCATGGCGCTCGATGGAAGTATCTGGCGGAGTCCACCTGTCCTCCTGCCACAGGGAGGGTTACACTGAAAACTTCCTCCATGAATGGTTCTATAGTTTTTGGAAGGAACTGTCAAATTAGAGGAGGGAAGCTGACATTTTGGAGGCGAACAGATCAAGGTTCAATTCCCAGTTCTGCCCCTAACATACTCGATGTTAGGACTGGGGCAAGTCACTTTGCTTTTGCAGGTCCTGAGTACCTCTTGGGGGATATGGGGGTAATATCCTTGCCTCTCTTGGGGCTGGTGAGCTGAACCCCAGGCACATGTCTGCTCCACAGTTTATGCTCAACTCATGGTGAACGAACCCTCAAGGCTGAGCCAGCCTCCCCTCAGAGCCCAGGAGGCTCCTCATGCCCCACCCTTCCCTTTGCTTAGTGGTGGTCCTCCCTCTCCTCCTGGCAGGTCCCCTTTCTCTCACGCTTTCGGTCAAAGGGTCAAAGAAGCCATGAAGTCATGCACCCTGAGGTATAAGGGACTGAGAAGCTTAAACATTCTACTCTTTTTGAGGAGACTTATTTTTCTCAAGGGGATAACGTGCTTAGTTTTTCTTAAACCAGAAGTTTGGCGCTCTAATGGAAATATGCCATAAACGTGCAAGAAAGCCCAGAGCTGCTCCCGAAATCCCCACTGGGAAGCTTCCTCACGACGGAAGCGCTGGGTCTGGGAATCCGCCCCCGTGGCTGGTGCCTCTCATCGGCTCTGTGTCTCTTGCTCAGACTCCAGCTCCGTCAGAGCCAGGGGCTTCATTCCTGTAACAAGTATTTATTGAGCATCTGCTATCGGCCAGGCCCTTCAAGAAGCCCTGGGTTTACGGTGGTGAGCGAAGCAGACACAGTTCCTGCCCTCAGGGAGCTGAACGCTGGCGGGGTGGCAGGTGTCCAACGGTGGTGACTAGCAGCCCTTGCAGAGACACGCGGTGCGCTCAGTAAGGCTCAGTAAGGAAGCGAACGGGGAGGAAGACTGAACAGCAGAAGGACACATTCAGAATGGTGGCGGGTAATGGAGGGGTCTATGCAGGACCCCAGGAGGGGTCTAGGAGGCGAAGACTCAGAGTAAGGGCATCGCTGACAGAGGGAAGTGCATGTTCAAAGCGTGGAGGCAGGAAAAGGCAGATGGACGCCTTTGAGGAATTGCAAGAGACGCATGACTGGAGTGACTAAGGGAGACACAAGGTGACCTTGGTGAAGTTGCAAAAGGCAAGGGTCTTGGGTGATAGGGAGGCGTCTCCAGCAGGAGATGCCAAGCCTGGAGTACTGGCCGGATTCACAGATAATACCCAGGCCTTGTGTCCCAAATAAGCTGATGCCCCATCTCAGGGGAAGAAAGATGCACACCTGCCAGCTCTTGAGGGATGGGGAAGGATCGCCAACTTGGTGTCAGAAAGGCCAGTTGGGTTCTGGCTCTTGTGGTTGCTCCTTATGACATTCACTGCCCCAAGCCTTCACATCCCCACCTTTCTCTGCCCTGCCCTGGGCCCTGGGACGCTGGTCTGTAGGGACTGCATCACTAGGCTCCCTTTCCCTCTGGCTTGGCTGCTCGGAGGTACCAGTCCAAAGACTGGCAGGTGGGAGAGGGAGGGGAAGGTACTGGTTTCCCCTGCTCCTGTCCTGCTGGGCCACCACAAAAAGGCCACCACCCCCGTCTCCTGTTCCTCTCCTGCAGCTGCTGAACCCAGGCTCTGGTAATGGCTCCCTCCAAGGTCCCCTCAGCCAGGAATGGTAGTGTCCCCTGCTGCCACTAGCCCTGAGGTGCTTTGCTGTTCCTTGTCGGTTTCCCCTAAGATGCCCACATCTTTGTGAAGGGAACTCTTGATGGGTTTGATGGTTAACTTTATGTGTCAACTTGACTGGGCCACAGCGTGTCCAGACATTTGGTCAAACATCACTTTGGGTGTATCTGTGAAGGTGCTTCTGAATGAGATTAACATTCGAATCAGAGACCGCGTAAAACACACTGCCCTCCGTAGCGTAGGTGGGCCCCATCTAATCAGTTGAAGACCTGAGTAGAACAAAAAGGCAGACAATTCCTGAGTAGAGGAAAACTCCTCCTGTTGAGGCCTTCAGGCTGGGACCCTGATTCTTTTCTGCCTTCAGGCCAGAACTGAAACATGAGCTCTTTCTGGGTTTTCAGCCTGCTGCATTTCAGTCTGGAACTTACCCCATCGTTTCTCCTGGTTCTTGAGGTTGACGTTTGCAGATCTGCGTGTGCCGGGCTTACCTCATGGGGCTGTGGGGAGGCTCTCACAAGCCAGGATCTATGGAAGTGCTCTGTAAACTGCTACGTGCTGTAATTGTGAGACATGACGTACATTGCATTTTTGTACTCCTGAGGGCTTGTTTATGCTGTTTGTTCGCTGAGGTAGGGTCAGACACGACGCTCGGGTGTGTGATTTCAGGCCCAGTCTCTGGGAGCTGCTCTCCAGTGCACAGCGTGAAGGCTGAGATCAAGCCATAACACCAGCTCTTCCCTGAACTTTTGCTCATTAGGACAGTGGGAGGCAGAGAAATCAGGAGCACAGGATTAGAGGCCAGTTAGGTCTGGGACCAAATCCCAGTGCCTCCTTTTTTGGCCTGTGTGGCCTTTGGCAGCTCTCTCACCTCTAAGCCTCAGATTCTCACTTGTAAAACAGGGACATTAACGGGGAATCATATAGTTATTATCTGTATGTATTCCACCATGTTGTCACTAAGATTACCCAGTGCTTGGCATGGTGTAAACCTTCAGGAAATGCTAGTTATTACCACTCTGTTGGTAACCAGCTGTGTGACCTTGGGCAAGTCATTTCACTTTTCTGGGCCTCAGTGATCTTTTCTCTAAAATATATCTGGAACAAGTGAATGCATTAGTTTTCTACTGCTGCGTAACAGATTTCTACAACTTCAGTGCCTAACACAATACGCATTTATTATCTTGAAGTCCCTGTGTGTTGGAAGTCCCAGCATGGGTTAGTTGGGTCCTCTGCTGGGGATCTTACCAGGCTGTGGTCAAGGTGGTAGCCAGGCTGCATTCTTCTTTTCTTTAAGCTTTTAAAAAAAGATTATTTATTTATTTTAATGAGAGAGAGAGAGAGAAAGTGCATGAGTGAGTGGGGGGAGGGGCAAAGGGAGAGGAAGAGAATCTCAAGAAGACTCCATGCTGAGCATGGAGCCTGACCCAGGGCTCGATATCACGACCCTGAAATCATGACCTGAGCTGAGATCAAGAGTTGGACACTTAACTGACTGAGCCACACAGGTAGGTGCCCCTGGGCTGCATTCTTATCCTGAGCTCAGTGTGTTCTTCTAAGTGCATTTGGGTTGTTGGCAGAATTCAGTTCCTTGTGACAGTGAGACCGGGGCCATAGCTCCTCCAGGCTGCCCCTCTCCATAGACCGTTCACAGCATTCCTGTTTGCTCCTTCAAGGCCAGCAGGAGAGTGTCCCTCTCAAGAGGGGCCGAGGGTCTCTTAAGGGTTTTGCCAGATTAAGTCTGGCCCACCCAGGATAATCTTTTGATTAATTCAAATCAACTGATTTGGGACATTAATTACATCTGAAAACAATTCCTTCACCTTTGCCATTTAAGTGATGTGATCAAGGGAGTGATATCCCATCATGTTTGCCATATTCTATTGGTTGGAAGCAGTCATTGGCTCTGCCCACACTCAAAGGGAAGGCATAGAGGGGGCATAACACCAGATGGCAGAAATCATGAGGGCCACCCTGAAATTCTGTGACCACAGTGAATTATCCATAACAATGTTCTTAGTGTCTGCCTCCCTATAGATTGGAAGCTCGAATGCTTGGTTGCTGCTTTGTCTCCAGTGTATAAAACACAGCAGGGGTTTGTGACCCCAGACATTTGGTCAAATGTTATTCTGGGTGTGTCTGTGAGGGTGTTGCTGGCTGAAATTAACATTTGAATTATATACTGAATAAAGCAGATTGCCCTCCCTGATGTGGGTGGGTCTCATTCAATCAGTTGAAGACCTCAGTAGGACAAAAAGGCTGAGAAGAGGGAACATCTTGTGCCTGACTGTTCAGCTGAGACATTATTCTGCTCCTGTTCTCAAACTGAAACTTATACCATTGATTCTCTTGGGTCTCTTGGGACTGCAGATCTTGGGACTTCTCAGCCTCCATAATCATGTGAGCCAATTCCTTAAAATCAGTTTCCCCTCTTCTCTCTATATCAATCTACACCAATATCTATCTATTTCTAATCTATAGGTCTCTCTCCATATATATATATATATATATAATTTTTAGCTACTGCAAATAGTGCTGCTGTGAATATTTATATGAATATATATTCAATATATATATTCAATCAATTCAATTCAATATATTCAGTATATGTATATTGTATGAATATATATGCTATATATAATATTTTTATGAATATATACATATTTGTATGAATAAATATATATATACACTATTGGTTCTATTTCTCTGGAGAACACTAACATAGTGTTCAATAAATACATGTTGACTGTTGCATGTGACTTTATCATCTCGCGGGTCCCTTCCAGCTCTCATACTCATTGATTTGGGAAGTAGGCAGTGGTAGGGAGCAGGGCACTTGGTACAAGGTACAGGAGAGCAGAATCTGCTCTGGAGCTGACTCAAGCTCAGATGTCTCTTCAGCTGTACTCTCTCTGTCTTTCTCCATCATCTCCAGGCCTTGACTGGGGAGTTAAGATAAGGGGAGGGCAAGACACAAAACAGTAATCTTCCCTACTGGTCCTGCACCTCTTTACGGATCCTTTTATTTTTAAGCTTTATTGAAATATAATTGACATACAATAAACTGAACATATTTAAAGTGTACAATTTGATGAGTTTTGACATATGTGTGTTCAAGATAATGAATATATCCATCATCCCCAAAAGTTTCTTTGTGCCCCTTTGTAATCTCTCTCTCCTGTGCTCCCCCACCCCTAATTCCCAGGCAACCACAGATCTGCTTGTCACTATAGATTCATTTGCATCTCCTAGAATTATATAAATGGAAGCATACAGTATGTACTCTTTTTTTGTCTGCCTTCTTTCACTCAGCATAATTATTTTGAAATCCATCTGTGTTGTTGTATATATCAATAGTTCATTCCTTTTCATTTCTGATAGTATTTCATTAAATGAATACACCACAGTTTGTTTATCTGTTTGCCAGTTGATGGACATTTGGGATGTTTCCAATTTTTGGCTGTTACAGATAGTGCTGCTGTGAATATTTGTATGAAAGTCTTGGTATGGACAAGCACATTCATTTCCCTTGGACAAATACCTAAGAGAGGAATGACTGGGCCCTGTAGTAGGTGGCTGTTTAAATTTTTGAGAATCTGCCGTGCTGTTTTCTAAATTAGTTGTGCCATTTTATAGCTCCCCCAGACGTGTAAGAGAATTCCACTTGCCTCACTTCCTTGGCAACATTTGGTATGGTCAGACATCTTAATTTTAGACATTCCAATAAATGCACAGTGGTGTCTCATTGTGACTTTAATTTGAATTTCCCCAATGACTAATGACATAGAGCATCTTTCCACATGCTTCTTTGCTATCTGTATATCTTCTTTGGTAAAGTCACATCCTTTGCCTATCTTTAAATAGGGTTGTTTATGTCCTTATTACTGAATTGTGAGTTATTCATACATCATGGACACAACTCTTTTCATCAAATAAGTGACTCATAAATACTTTCTCTCAGCCTATGGTCTGTGTTTTCATTCTCTTAACAGTGTTTTTGAAGAGCAGTTTTTAATTTTGATGAAAAGAACCAGTTTGTTCTTTTATGTGGTCATATCTAAGATATCTTTGCCACACCCAAGGTCATAAGGGTTTTCTTTTGTTTTCTTCTAGACATTTTAAAGTTTTAGATTTTACATTTAGATCACTGTTCCCTTTTGAGTTAATATTTGTATAGGGTGTAAGAAATGGATCAAAGCACCTATTTTTACATGTAGATATCCTATTGTTCTAGGCACTGTTAATGGAAAATATTATCCTTTCTCCACCAAATTGTCTTTATGAATTTGTCAAAGATCAATTATTTGTGTATGTTTGGGTCTATTTCTGTCCTCTATCCTGTTACATGATTAATTTAATTTAATTTAAATTAATTTAACTTAATTTAAAAAATATTTACACCAATAGTACACTATCTTGATTACTGCAACTTTATAACTCCTGAAATCAGATAGTGCTAATCCTCCAACGTTGAACTTCTTTTTCAAAGTTGTTTTGTCTATTTTGAGTTTTTTGAATTTTCATACACATTTTTGAATCAATTTCTACTAAAAGGTATGCTAGTATGTTGATTGCAGTTACAGTGAATCTACAGATGAATTTGGGAAGAATTTTAATAACATTGAATTTCTAACCCATGCACATAGTATATAACCCCATTTATTCAGACATTTAAAAATTTCTTTCAGTGATGTTTTATGGTTTTTCCCACATGCCTATGTTTTTCAACTTTTACAGATTTATCCCCAAGTATTTTATATTTTTGATACCACTGTAAATGATATTGTGCTTTCTTAATTTCTATGTTTGAGTTTTCATTATTAGTATATAAAAACAATCGATTTTTGTGTATTGATATTGTATCCTTTAACATTGATAAACTCACTTATTAGTTATAGTTGCTTTTAATAGATTCCATTGGAATTTTTCATAGACAATCATATTGTTTGCAAGTAATGGCAGCTTTCTTTCCAATCTTGATTCCATTTGTTTCTTTTTCTTTTCTTATCACACTGGCTAGAACCTCCAGTGCAATGTTGAACAGAACTGGGCATGCTTGTGTTGCTCTTGGCCTTGGTGTGTGTGTGGGATGGGGGAAGAGAGGTAATTAATCTTTTGAACAGGCATGCTTTATCAGGTTGGGGAAGATCCTTTTATTCCCCCTTTACTGTGAAGTTTTGTTCCATTTGGATGTTAGATTTTGTCAAATGTTTTCTTTGCATATATTGAGAAGATCATATGGTTTTTCTTTTTTTAAATTTATTCCTACGATGAATTACATTGATGAAATTTGAATGTTAAACCAACCTTGCATTCCTGAAATAAATCCCACTTAGTCATGATTATTATCTCTTTTGTATATTGTTGGATTCCACTAACTAAAATTTTGTTTAGAATTTTTTCATCTATGATATTAATCTGTAATTTTCTTTTCTTGTAATATCTTTGTGTGATTTTGATATCTGGGTAACACTGGACTCATAGAATGAGTTGGAAAGCATTGCCTCCTCATTGAGGACTTTTATACAATTAGTATTTTTTTTCTGTAAGTATTGGCAGAATTCACCAATGAACCTATCTAGGCCTGAAGTTTTATTTGTCAGAAAATTTTAACTTCAAATTCAATTTTTTTTAATGGATATAAAAATCTCTTCAGGTTATCTATTTCCTCTTTAGTTGAGAGTTGGTACTTTCCATCTTTCAGTATATTGATTTTATCTTAGTTGGATTTATTGGCATTTGCTTATTTATAATATGCTCTTATTATTCATTAATATATGTGGAATCTGCAGAGTTGCCCATCTCTCATTATTATATTGGCAATTTGTGTCTTCTCTTTATTTCTACTGATCAGACTTGCTAAAGACTCATCAATTTTATTGATATCCTCCAGGAACAAACTTTTGATTTCATTGATTTTTCTATAATATTTTACTGTTTTCTAGTTTATTGATTTCTGTTCTAATCTTTATCAGTATCAGAACACTTAGCTTACTTTGGGTCTCATTTACTCTTTGCTTTCAAACTTTTAAGGTCGAACCTCAGGTCTTTGATGTGCTACTTTCTTCTTTTCTAATATAGGCATTTAGTGCTCTGTCTCCCCTTCCCCCCATTCCACAAGTCTAGTACTGCTTTGGTGGCTTCCCATAATTTTAATTAGGTTGTGTTTTATTTTTACTCAATTCAAAATACTTTCTACTTCCCTTTTTTATTTCTTCTGTGACCCATGCATTATTAAAAGTGTGTTATTTCATTTCCAAATATTTGGGGATTTTCCAGGGTTATTTCTGTTATTAATCTCTAACTGAGAAAACATTTTGTATGATTTGTGCTCTTTACATTTACTGAGATTTGTTTGTGTTGCAAAATATGCTCCATCTTGTGAAATGTCCTTTGGACACTAAAAAAAGTTGCATTCTGTTATTGTTGGGTGGGATCTTCCGTAGTGTCAAACAGGTCGATTTGTTTGATAGTGCTATTCAAATCATCTCTATCTTTGATAATTTTTTGTCTACTTGTTCTATAAATTACTGAAAATGGAGTTTAGTCTCTAACTATAATTATGGATTTGCCCATTTCTCCCTGTAGTTCTGTCAATTTTTACTTCATGTTTTTGAAGCTCTGTTATCAGGTGCATAAACATTTAGGATTGTTAAGTCCTCTTGATGAATTGCCTCCCCTTTCATTATGAAATAACTTTTAAAAATGACCTGCTAATATTCTTTGAACCGAAATCTACTTTTTCTGAAGTTAATGTAGACACTAAATCTTGCTTTCTTTTTACAGCTCTACTGAGATATAAGTTACGCAACCTAAATTCACCCACATCAAATGTATATAGTTCAGTGGTTTTTGGTGTATTTGTGGAATTGTGTGAACATCTCCACAATCTAATATTAGAACTTCTTTTCATTACCCCCAAAGAAATCTCATACCCATTAGCAGTTTCCCCATTTTCTTCTCCTCCCACTCTCAGCCTTAGGCAACTATTTTTACTCTTTATAGAGTTGCCTGTTCTGTACATTTCATACAGATGGAATCATATAATATGTGGTTTTTGTATTTGGGATTTTAAAAATTATTTTTAATTAAAACTTTTACTTTGAGATAATTAAAGATTCATATGCAGTTGTGAGAAATAGTACAGAGAGAGCACATTACTCTTTAACCAGTTTCCCACAATGGTAATATCTTGCAAAATTATAGTACACTATCACAACCAAGATATGTATATTGACATGAGCAATACACAGATATTTTTATCACCATGAACATCCCTCATGTTGCCCTACCCTCCCACATGCACCTCCTCCTTAACTTTTGACAATCACTAATCTGTTCTCCATTCCTTTAATTTTGTCATTTTAAGAATGTTATATGAATGGAATTATACAGTATGTAACCTTTTGGGATTGGGTTTTTTCATTCACCATATTTCTTTGGAGATGCATGTAGGTTGTTGCATATAGGAACAAATTTGTTCTTTTTCATTGCTAGTATTCCATGGTATGAATGCATCACAGTTTAACTGTTCATCTACTGAAGGACAACTTGGTTGTTTTGGCTATTATGATTAAGGTTGTTACATTCATGTACAGGTTTTTATGCGAATGTAAGTGTTCATTTCTCTGGGATAAATGCCCAGGAGTACAATTACTGGGTTGTTTAGTAGTTGCAAGTTTAGTTTTTCAAGAAACTGCCAAATAGGTTTCTAGAGCAGCTATACCACTTGCCATTCCACTGGCAATATACAAGTGATCCAGTTTCTCCACATTTTCGCCAGGTTTTGGTGTTGTCATTACTATTATTATTATTATTATTATTTTAAGATTTTGTTTATTTGTCAGAGAGAGAGAGAGAGTGAGCGCACAAACAGGGGGAGTGGCAGGGCAGAGGGAGAAGCAAGCTCCTTGCTGAGCAAGGAGCCCAATACAGGACTCGATCCCAGGACCCTGGGATCATGACCTGAGCTGAAGGCAGATGCTTAACCGACTGAACCACCCAGGCATCCCTATTATTATTTTTTATTTTAGCCATTTTGAAGTGTGTGTAGAAATATTTCATTGTAGTTTTAATTTGCATTTCTCTAGAGGCTGATATGTTGGACATCTTTTTATGTGCTTATTTTTCATCTATATATCCTCACTTTCTAAGTAATTTTTTTTTTTTTGCCATTGAGTTTTAAGGGTTTCTTTGTTGGACATGCAGTTTACAAATATTTGTTCTCTGTATCTTATTTTTTCAAACTTTTGGGTGAAAAGGTCTTTTACAGAGCAAAAGTTTTAAAAATTTTAATAAAGTCTAATTTATAAAAATTTCCTTTTTCAATCTTGCTTTGGTGTCAAGTCTAAGAACTTTTTGCCTACATCTATATTTTGTCCTATTTTTTTCTAAATATTTTATAGTTTTACATTTTATATTTATGTTTGATCCATTGTGAGTTACTTTTGTATAGGCATATGGGATTTAGGTTGAAGTTTTTTGTTGTTTTGTTTTGTTTTTGATTTTTGCCTTGTCCGGTTGCTCCAGCACTATATGTTGAAAAGGATATTTTTCCTCCATTGAATTGCTTTTGCACCTTTGTCATCAATCAATTCGACATATTTATATGGGTCTATTTCTGGATTCTCTATTCTGTTCCATTTATCTTTGTGTCTATTTCTCTGCCAATACCCACAGTCTTGATTACTATAACTGTTTAAGTCTTGAAATCAAGTAGACTGATTCCTCTCACGTTATTCATTTTTTTCAAAATTGTTTCAGCTGTTTCAGTTCCTTTGTCTTTCTATATAAATTTTATAATAATCTTATCCATACATCCAAAATATTGGTCTGGTATTTTGATAGAAAATCCATTAAACCTGTATATTAGTATGATGAGAATTAATATCTTTACTCATTTTTGTTGTGTCTTCCAATTTGTGAGCAGAGCTATCTCTCCATTTATTTAGATCTTACTGATTACTTTCATTGATATTATGTAGTTGTTAACATACCAGCATTTTATGTTTTTTTTAGATTTACATGTATTTATTTTTTAAAAGAGTGATTGTAAATGGTATTGTATTTTAAATTTTGGTTTCCATATGTTTTTTGCTAGTATATAGAAATATAATTGATTTCTGTATGTTTATCATATCCTGCAATCTTGTTGAACTCACTTATTAGTTTTAGAAGTTTTTTGTAGATCCTTGGAATTTTCTACCTAGGCAATTATGTCATCTACAAATAGAGACAATTTTATTTCTTCCTTTGCAACTGTATGCATTTTATTTCCTTTTCTTACCTTATTGCACTGGTTGGAACTTTCAGCACTATGCTGAATTAGAGTGAGGAAGAAGATATCCTTTCCTTTTATCCAATCTTAGGGGGGAAAGCTTTCAGTTATACATGACTTAGTAGTTAACTGTAGGTTTTTGTAGTCACTCTTTATCTAGTTGAGGAAGTTTTCCTCTATAATTATTTCTCCTAGAGGTTTCTTTTTAAATTATGAATGAGCATTGAATTTTGTTAAATGCTGTTTCTGCATTGATTGATATAGTCATATGATTTTTCCTTTTTAACCTGTTAATATTGTGGATTACATTGATTAAATTCTGAATATTGAACCAGTATTGCATCCCTAGAATAAACCCCACTCAGTCGGGTGCCTGGGTGGCTCAGTTGGTTAAGCGACTGCCTTCGGCTCAGGTCATGATCTCGGAGTCCTGGGATCGAGTCCCACATCGGGCTCCCGGCTCAGCGGGGAGCCTGCTTCTCCCTCTGACCCTATCCCTTCTCATGCTGTTTCTCTCTCTCTCTCTCTCTCAAATAAATAAATAAATAAATAAAATCTTAAAAAAAAAAACCCAAAAAACCACTCAGTCATGGTGTGTAATTTTTTTGTTGTTGTTCCTGAATTCTATTTGCTAATATTATTTAAGAGTTTTTGTATCTATATTTTTGAGGAATGATGGTTGATAGTTTTCTTTTTGTTTACTGTCTTTGTCAAGTTTGCTATCAGAGTAATACTAGCTTCATAAAATTAATTGAAAAATGTTCTCTCCTCTTCTATTTTCTAGAAGTGGTTTGTAAAATTGATGTTACTTTTTCTTTATATGTTTTATAGAATTTCCCAGTGAAGCCATCTGAACCTGAAATTCAAAATTTGGGGGAGTTTTTTATTACACATTCAATTTCCTTAATAGTAACAGAGCTATTTAGTGATCTATCTCATTTTAGGTGAGTTGTGCTAGTCTGTGTTTTCTGAGGAATTGGTCCATTTCATTTATGTTGTCAAATGTATGTGTATAGTTGTTCATAGTAATCCCTTTTTATAATTTTTTTAATTGAAGTAAAATTGACATACAATATCTTATTAGTTTCAGGTGTACATCATAGTGATTTGATATTTTTATACATTACAAAATAATCCCCGTAAGTCTAGTTATCATCTGTCACCATCCACAGTTATTACAATGTTATTGGCTATATTCCCTATGCTGTGCATTACATACCCATGACTTATTTATTTTATAATTGATAGTTTGTACCTTTTGATCTCCTTCACCTATTTTGCCCAACTCCCAACCCCTCCTCCCTCTGGTAATCAACAGTTTGTTTCCTGTATCTAAGAGTCTGTTTCTGGTTTGTTTTGTTTGTTCATTTGTTTTTGTGTTTTAGATTCCACATGCAAGTGAAATCATATAGTATTTGTCTTTCTCTGTCTGACTTATTTCACTTAGCATAATACCCTATAGGTCTTTCTCTGTCTGACTTATTTCACTTAGCATAATGTCCTATAGGTCCATCCATGTTGCAAATGACAAGATTTCATTCTTTTTTATTGCTGAGTTTCTTTATCCATTTATCTATCTGTGGGCACTTAGGTTGCTTCCACATCTTGGTTATTGTAAATAATGATGCAATGAACATAGGAGCGCATATATCTCTTCAAGTTGGTGCTTTCATTATATTTGGATCAATAACCAGAAGTGAAACTGCTAGATCCTATGGTAGTTATATTTAAATTTTTTGAGGAAACCCCATACTGTTTTCCATAGTGGCTGTGCCAATTTACATTCCCACCAACAGTGTGCCAGGATTCCCTTTACTCCACGTCCTCACCAATTCTTGTTGTTTCTTGTTCTTTTGATAATAGCCAATCTGACAGATGTGAGGTGATATCTCATTGTGATTTTGATTTGCATTTCCCTGATGATGAGTGGTGTTGAACATGCAACCCTGCTTCAAGCAAGTCTATCAGTGCCATTTTTCCAAAAGCATTTGCTCACTTCATGTCCCTGTCACATTTTGGTAATTCTCACAGAATTTCAAATGTTTTCATTATAATTATATTTGCAATAACGATCTGTGACCACTGATTATGACTCGATGAAAGCTCAGATGATGGTATATACATTGTTTTTTTAGGCATAATGCTATTGTACACTTAATGGGCTACAGTATAGTGTAAAAATAACTTTTATATGCACTGGGAAACCAAAAAAAAAAATCACTTGACTCACTTTATTGTGATATTTGCTTTATTGCAGTGATCTGGAATTGAACCTACAATGTCTCCAGGTATACCTGTAATTATTTGGCCCCTCTCTTTCTTTTTTCTTGATGAAGTCTGGCTAGAGGTTTATCAGTTTTGTTTATTTTTTCAAGAAGCCAGCCTATGGGTGCCTGGGTAGCTCAGTCAGTTAAGTGTCTTCCTTTGGTTCAGGTCATGATCCTGGAATCCATGGATCAAGCCGTGCATCGGGGTCCCTGCTCAGTGAGGAGTCTGCTTCTCCCTCTCTCTCTTCTCATCCCCTCATTCATGCTCTCTCTCTTGCTCACTCTCTCTCATTCAAATAAATAAATAAAATATATAAAAAAAAGCCAGCCTTTAATTTTTTTCTATTTTTTTAAGTCTATTTATTTCCACTCTGCTCTTTATTATTTCCTTACTTCTATTAAATTTGGGCTTTGTTTGTTCTTCTTTTTCTAGTTTCTTTAGATATAAAGTTAGTTACATTTGGGATTTTTCTTGTTTCTTGAGGTAGACCTATATCACTATGAATTTTCCTTTTAGAACTGCTTATACTGCCTCCCAAAGCTTTTGGAAAGATATGTTTCCGGTTTTAGTTGTCTCAGGTATTTTCAATCACCTCTTTGAATTCTCTGTTGACCCATTGGTTTTTTTAAGAGCGTGTTGTTTCATCTTCATGTGTTTGTATTTTTTCCAGTTTTCTTCTTCTAATTGATTTCTAGTTTCATGCTGTTGTGCTCGGAAGAGATGTTTGATATGTTTTTAATCTTCTTGAGTTTATTGAGACTTGTTTTGTGGTCTAACTGATCTATCCTGGTGAATGTTCCATATGCACTTGAAAAGAATGTGTATTCTCCAGGTTTTGGATGGACTGCTTTTTATATCTGTGAAGTCTCTCTGGTCTAATGTGTCATTTAAGGCCAGTGTTTACTTATTGATTTTCTATCTGGATAATCTATCCATTAAGGTAAGTGGGGTATTAAATTCCCCTATTATTGTCTTGCTATCTATTTCTTCCTTATGTCTGTAAATATTTGCTTTATTTTTTTAGGTGCTCCTATATTGGGTGCATACATCTCTATGAATGCTATATCCTCTTCTTGAATTGATCCCTCTATCATTATGTAGTGTTCGTCTTTGTTTTTGTTGCAGTCTTTATTTTAAAGTCCATTATGTCTGATATGAGTATTGCTACTCCAGCTTTCTTTTCATTTGCATTTGCATGGAATATCTTTTTCCATCCATTTGCTTTCAGTCTATATGTCTTGAGCAGTCTGGCTAGAGTGCCTGGACCCTGCCCCCATCCATACTTTCAGGGTGGAGGGGAATGTAAAAAATGGTGCTTTCCAGTGCCTCTGACCCTGCAGAGAGTTCTGGCAATTCCTGCCTATTTGTTGGACACTCTAGGGTTAGTAAATGAATTTCCTTTACTTATAGTCTAGGAGCACTTTATGGCACCATTTTTTCATTGTGTTTCAGTGTGGGTGAGTCTGTGAATGGACCCCTCAGTGATGTCCCTCTCTACTGCAAGTTGTCACATTGGAGACGAGGTTCCTGTCATTACAATGTCTCCATCTCTCTAACCCTTCTCTATATTTATTGTGCAGATGCTGTTCAATCAGTGCTTAGTTCTTCAGGAGGAATTGTCCTATATGTAGGGATAGATTTGGTATGTCTGTGGGAGGAGGTAAGTTCTGGGTGTTCCTATGCCACCATCTTTTACCATCTCTTATACTTTTACTATCTGCAGGGTCTGTAATGATATCCCTTTCCATTCCTGATATTGGTAATTTGTGTCTTTTTTTTTTTTTTTCTTTGTCAGTCATGCTAGGAATTTTTCAAGTTATATTAATCTTTTCAAAGATTAGCTCTGTTTTGGTATTCTGTCTTCAGTTTTAATTTTTTCTGCTCTTATATTTATTATTTTCTTCTTTCTGCTTTCTTTGATTTTAAGTTGCTCTTCTTTTTCTAGATTCTTAAGGTGAAAACTTAGATTGCTAATTTGACTAAATTTTCCTCTTTTCTAGTGTATGCATTGAATGCTATAAATCTCCCTATCATCACTGTTTTAGCTACGTCCCACAAATTTTGATATGTCAAATTCCTATTTTCACTCAATTCCCTATCCTTTTAAAAGATTTCCCTTGAGACTTGCTTTTTAATCCACAAATTATTGAGAAATGTGGTTTGGTTTCCAAGTGTGCAGAGATTTTTCCTGTTATATGCCTGTTATTGGTTTTTAGTTTGATTGCATTGCAGTCAGAGGACACAGTTTGTATGATTTCAATTATTTTAAATTTGTTTAGATGTGTTTTATGCCCCAGGATATGGTCTATTTGGTATATATTCCATGGGTACTTGAAACGAATGTGTATTCTACTGTTGTTGAGTAGAGTGTTCTATAAATGCCAATTAGATCCTTTTGATTGATGGTGTTGTTAAGTTCTTCTGTATCCCTGCTGGTTTTTTATCAAGGAGTTCTATCTATTACTGAGAGTAGAATGTTGAAGTACTCAACTGTAATTGTGTTTTTTTCGACTTCTCCTTTCAGCGCTAATAGTTTGGCTTCATGTATTCTTCAGCTCTGTTGTTTGGATCATAACCTTTCAGAATTGCTATGTCTTCTTAGTAGATTGACTCTTCTATCATTATATAACATCCCTCTCTAACTCTGGTAATTTTCCTTTCTCTGAAGTCGACTTTATCTGATATTAATATAGCTACTCCTGTTTTCCACAGATTAATGTTTGCATTGTATGTAATTTTCATCCTTTTACTTTCAACCTATCTATATCATTATATTTAATGTGAGTTTCTTGTAGACTGCATATAGTTGGGTCAGTTTTTTAACCCACTTTTTAAATTGGTGTATTTATACCATTTACATTTAATGTGATTATTGATATATCAGGGCTGAAGTCTATTATTTCATTTTTTGGGTTTTTCTGTTTGGGTTTCTTTTTTGTATGTTTGTTTTCTTCTCTGTTTTCTTTCTCCTGCTTTCATGTGGGTTATTTGAACTTTTTCTTTAGAATTCCATTTTTATTTATTAATAGTGTTTTTGAATGTGTTTTTTGAACTTACCATGGCCTACTAATATCATCATCTCACCAATTCGATGAAGAGATAAGATGGGAATTTCACTTCCCTTCATGTTCCTTTACCTTCCCTCATTTATAAAATAATTCTTTTAAACAGTTCCTCTAAATACACTTAGAACCACATCAGACAATGTAATAGCGTTCATTTTAACTGTGAAACGTAATTTAGAAATTCAAGAGAAATAAGTTCTATTGAATTTATTCATATTTTTGCTTACCATGTTCTTTCTTACTTTCTGATGTTCCAAGGTTCCTTTTTTGGCGGGGAGGGGTTAGGTCTTCTGGAAAAGAATTTTTTTTTTAGTTTTCTTTCTTCTAAGACTATCTTTATTCTCCTTTCATGAGTACAGGATAGTTTTGCCAAATATAGAATAAATACTGCTGGGCAATAGGATTCTAAGTTGAGAGTTATTTTCTCTCAACTCTTGAAAAATATGGTGTCACTTCCTTCTGGCCTCTATGGCTTCTGATGAGAAATTCACTGTAATTTGAATTGTTTCTCTACTAAGGATAAGGTATCGTTTTCCACTGGCTGATTTCAAGAATTTTTCTTTGTCTTTAGTTTTCAGAAGTTTAATTATGATGTGTCTTGACATAGATTTCTTTGGGTTTATTCTGTTTGGGATTTGCTCAACTCCTTAAATCTATAGGTTTATGTCTCTTGACAAATTGTGGGAGTTTTCAGCCATTATTTCTTGGAGTACTTTTTCTGCTCCATCCTCTTTCTTCTCTTCTTCTGGGACTCTGATAACACAAATGTTAGATCTTTTATTATTATTCCCTAGATCTCTGAGGCTTAATTTTGTTTTTCATCTATATTCTCCCAGTTATTCAGATTGAGTCATATCTATATTTCTACCAATTCAGTATTTTTTTCTCCCTCCCTTCTGTTCTGATGTGGAGTTTATCTACTGAGACACAATAGTTTTTCTGTTCAAAAACTTCTTAGTTGTTCTTCATATCTCCTTTTCTTTTTGCTGTGGCTTTCTATTTTTTCATTTGATTCAAGCATTTTTATAGTTGCTCACTGAAGTATCTTTACCATGGTTGCTTTCAAATATTTATCAGATAATTCTAACATCTCTGTCATTTCAGTGTTGGCACCTACTGATTATCTTTTTAAATTTAGTTTGAAATCTTCCTAGTTTTTGGTATGATGAGTGACTTTTTATTGAGCCATGGAAATTTTAATAATATGTTTGATACTGGTTCTTATTTACACTTTCTGTTTTACCTGCCTTTCTCTTACACTGCTCCATCAGGGGTAGGGGTATGGCTGCCTTGTTAATGGCAGGTGGAGGCAGAAGTTCAGATTCCCTCATTCAGCCTCTGTTGACACCCAAGGAGAGAGGCTCTTCATTACTGCTGAGCAATGGTGAGGGCTCCAGCTTCATGGGTGGTCTCCAGTGATGCTGTGGTGGGAGTGGCCTCTGCACCTGGGTCATGATGAAAGTCCTAACTAGGTCTCTTTTGACTATGCCCCAGTGGGGAGGAGGAGGGTTTCCTCCTTATTGCCAGGTGGGGGTGGAAAGCCAGGACCTCCAAGAAGTTTCTTACTGACATGAAGATGGAACAGATTTAAACCAGCTGGTGAGAATGAAAGCCCTGGCTTCTACTTGGCCTTCTCTGACACCTCGCTGGTGGGGATATTGAGAAGCCTTGTCATAACTTCATGAGGGTGGAATCTGGGCTCCCCAGTCAGCCTTTATAGCATAGGCTGTGATAAAACCAGTTTTCTTTCTATGGTATTAAGCTAGAATAGAGAAGTGATTTTCTAAAACTTTTCTGTATTGCTAAGATGTTCCTTTCTTGGTCTTTGACTAAAAAGAACAGGCTTGCCTTTCCACAGCCCCTCCCCCCTTTTTTGTCTGTGTTTATTGGCATTTCTAGGTTGCTGGCTTCTTTATATATTCTTCTGGAATTATGAGGCAGAAAGAAATCCCAGGGAACTTACCACCATATTATTTCTGGAGTCTTGAGTTCCCTAGCTGATCTGCTTTATTCTATTCCACCTTTTAAGATTGTCTTCAGCATCCAGAATATTTAGTTTTACTTAGCAGGATGAATAGGGAAAAGTACATCTATCCCACCTTCCCAGGAGAGGAAATCTGTTTCCAGTTTTTAAATTTTTTTATTAGTGTTAGTATGGTATATCATTTTGCATCCTTTTACTTTCAAACTATTTGTGTCTTTATATTTGACATGCTTTCCTTATTGAAAGTGTATAGTAGGACCTTACATTTCTTATCCAGTTTGATAATTGAAGCATTTAAAGCCAATTTAGATTTAAAGTGATTGTTGCTATGGTTAAGTTTAAATCTGTCATATTGGTCTTTTATTTTCAATTTGTCCCATTGATATTTCTCTTTTTTCTGTCTTCTTTGGATTGTTGACTATATTTTTAAATTCTTTCTCATTCCCCTTGTTGTGTCATTAGCTGTAGTTTTACTTTTTATTGGTTACTTTAGGGCTTATAATATCTTTTTCTCATTGCAGTTGAATTTCTAGTGAAATACTTTCTTATGCTATTGTTATATACATTTTACCTATGTTATAACTTCCATAGTACATACTACATATAACTACATACTACATATCATTTTTGTTTAGTCAATTATTTTCTAAAGATATTTAAGCAATTAGGGAAGAAAAAACTTACATAATTACCTATATAGTTATATAGTTGCTGGTGCTCTTCATCTCTTTGTGCAGATTCATATTTTTATCTGGTATCATTTGCCTTCAGCCTAAGGGTATTCTTTAACATTTCTTGTAGTGTGGGTCTGCTAGTAATGAATTATTTCAGCTTTTTTATGTCTAAATATTCTTCATATTGCCTTTGTTTTTGAAAGACATTTTTGCTTTGTATAGAATTCTAGCCTAACCATTTTTTTCTTTTAGTACTTTAAAGATGTTCCAGTCTTCTCACTTGCCTTGTTTCCAGTGAGAAATTTACTGTCATCCTTATCTTTGTTCCTTTGTATATAACATGGTTCTCCCCCAGCTTCTGTTAATATTTTTCTTTTATTTATTTTGAGCAGTTTGATTATGATATGGCTTGCTACATAGTTTTCTTCATATTTCTTGTGTTTGGAGTTCATTGGACTTCTTGGATCTGTCAATTTATAGTTTACATCAAATTTGGAAAATTATTTGCCATCATTCATTTTTTTTGCCTCTCCTCCCTTGGAGACCCCAATTACATATATATTAGGGTGCTTGAAGTTGTTTTTCAGGTTGCTGATGCTCTATTCATTTTTAAAGTTCGCTTTTCTTTTTGTGTTTCATTTTGGTTTGTTTATGTTGCTATGCCTTCAAGTTCACTAATCTTGTCTTCTGAAATGCCTAATTTGCCATTAATCCCATCTAGTGTCTTTTTCATTTTACATTTTGGAATTTTCATTTCTAGAAGTTCAGTTGGGATCTTTTCCATATCTTCCACATCTCTGTTTAGTTTTTCAACATATGAAATACACTCACAATAACTGGTTTGATAACTATGGGCTCATTTTAACATGTATGCCAGTTTTGAGTTGATTTTAATTTATTTTGCTCCTCACGGGTTGTATTGTCTTGCTTCTTTGTGTACCTGGTAATTTTTTATTGGATGGAAGATGTTATGAGTTTTCCTTGTTGATTGTTGGCTATTTTTGTATCCATTCCTCATTATTTAAAATTGCTGGAAGAGGAGTTCACTCTCTCCTTTGAGATACTACCGAGGGCTGGGACATCGGGAGGAGCAGAGTTGGACATTAGCATGTCTCATCAGGTGACAGCAAGTGAATTAGTTTGGACTTCTCCTCCAGGGATGCCCAGAGTTTATTCCACAGGACTGGAGAACAGATTGCTCCTTCCCAGAATTTTCTACCTCTGTCACACTCCATTTCCAAGATGATATTTTTTATGGCATATTGGTTTCTTATTTGGATAAGGAAGGCAAAGAAACCTAAACTAGTACTTTCTACCTGAGTTGATAGCAGAGGCAAGAGCTACTTTTTTCCTCTCTACCAAATGTTTTTTTTTTTTTTCTCTGCCTTCTTCCTTTTTTTGTTCATTTATAGTACAGAGTGCCCAGTTCTTTCTATGGTCTGAAAATTCTGTAATAAACAAGACAGGCAAAGTTTATACCTCCTAATACTTATATTATGGTAAGGGAGCTTATGATAGTCTGAATACTGGTTTTCAAAGATGTCCATGTCCTCATTCCTGAACCTGTGGATATGCTACTTTACATGGCACAAGGGACTTTGTAGATATAATTAAGTTAAGGAATTTGAAATGGGAACATTATCCTGGATTGTTTGGGTGGATTCCATGTAATTACAAGGGACCTTTTAAGAGAGAGGCAGTAGGGCCAGAATTAGAGAAGATGTGACAACAGAAGCAGGGGCAGAGAGGGATTTGAGGATGTCACATTGCAGGCTTGACAATGGAGGAAGGGGCCATGAGCCAAAGAATGCAGGCAGTCTCTAGAAGGTAGAAAGACAAGGAAATGGATTCTTCCCTAGAGTTTCTAGGAGGGACACAGGCCTGCCAATACCTTGATCTTAGCCCAGTGAAACTGGTTTTGGAATTCTGGTCTCCGACACAATTTGTGTTGTATTAAGCCAATAAATTTTTAGTAATTTGTTACAGCAGCAATAGGAAATGAATATGGAGCCAAGTAAAAAATGAACAAACAAATAATTAATGAAAGACAGATAGTGGTAGCTGCTACAGATGGGATAAACAGGGTGTGGATGATGTGTGATAGAGAACAATGAGTGTAGGTGACTGTGTCAGGGGACCTGGTTTGGATCGTGTTGTCAGAAAAGGTTTTTCTGAGGAAGTAACATTTAATTTGAGTCCTGAGGATGAAAGGAACCATATTAAGCTTCCTTCTCTTTCTCTTTCTGGCTCAGCATAAGCTCCCCACCCCCACACTTGCTAAGAACACTGGAAAAGAAGCAAAAATGATGACAATTTGCTTTTAGCCTAGGGAGTAACAGAAAAGAGTGAGTTTAATTTGCAGGAGGAAGTGGTGAGGTTAGATATGGGGAAAGACTCTGGCTGGAAGCTGGTTGACAAAAGGCCCTGTTGATCCTAGAACATGGGCATCACTCACCTTTCCACTTGGAAGGGAGCTTAGAGGGCAGTCCATATAACCCTGCAGCTTGCCAAGGAGAAGAGGGAGGCCTGGTAAAAGCAGTGACTTGTCCACAGTTGCTCAGCTAGTTATCAGCAGAACAGCGCCTGGAACCCAGGTGTTGTGTATCCCAGTTCTGTGCTGCCCTCCCCACTTCCCCTGCTGGGACACCATTAGGATTCATTTCAGATTAGTGGTTGGGCTTCTGGAACCGATGACCTGGCCAATGCCCCCAGATGATCTTGGGCACAACTAGCTTCTCGGAGGAGGCAGATCCCAGTTCAGCTGGACTTTTGCAGACCCAGGAGAAGGAGCTGGGGCTGTTAGGGAGGCCATCTGGTGGTGAGAGATTTGGTGGGAGCCTCAGTGCCAACATGACTGCTCTGCTGAAGGACACTGGGGCTGACAATGCTAGCAAGGATCCCGCCAAGATGATCTGTTAGTCCCTACCTGCAGCCACCTCCTGTCCTGTGATTACAGATCAGTCAGGGAGTGGGAATAACCATCAAGATGGAGGATTGGGTCAGGACTTCCAGCCTGCCCACCACTACTGATGTCAACATGGACCGAGTGCCCTGGGAACCAGTCTGGAGAATGCAAACTTACTTTCACGAAGTTGGCAGGTGTCTATTGAAACTTACTCTGCACCCGATAGCATCTTGGGTCCAGTGAGTGGAAAAGGGAAGGAGGGGGCAAAGGGAACAAAAGGAAGAATGGATGTGACAAGGGCTTATGAAGGGGTCTGCCGTGTGGATTCTCAGGTGAGGTTCTAATTCGGACATTTCTCAATTGGCTGTAGACACCTGGGATTGTGCAGGGTACGCTCTCGAATATTACTTTATTTAATGTCTGTAAAATTCCCCACCAGATTTGTACATCCTACACAGGACACAGCTGTGGTCTGGAGTCGGCTAGTGATTTGCTCAAGACGGTGAGATGCATGTCTGGGTCCACTGGAATCCTTGCTGCCCGCAATGAGTAAACAAGTGAAGAAATAGATGAGAAACACGTACCATGCAAGCTAGCCTCAGTGTGCAAAGCAGAGGCGAGGGCTCTGAGAGGAAAGAGGCCCATGGACAGGGATCTCTCTGTAAAGGCTTGGCAAGGAAGAAGGAGGACTCGGCCTTGCTCATGCCAGGCTGATCATCACTCTGAGAGAGAAAGTACACACGAAAAATGGTGGAATAATTTAGGCCAATAAATATGTCAGGGAATGTGAATAGAGCCACACATAAATTCTAGTGGGGGAACAGAGAAGAGGTCAGTCAGGGGCAGTGATGGCCCAAGTTGAAGGGACCTGGAGGAAGAGGGTGGTGTTTAGGGGAAGAGGAGTTGACAACATGCCCCAGTCAGCGGTGGGCGGAGAAGCACATTCTGGGAGGAACATGGTGTGTAGAGCCCGGCCCGGCATGGGGTGGGTGTCTGGGTGCCGTGCTGGGCACTGCATGTCTGAAAGGAAGGGTTGGGTGGCAGGTGGAGGGGGCTCTGCAGGAGTCTGAGAAGGGAGAGAATTGGTAGAAATAGCCCAGGAGAGCTCTGTCCTGCTCTGAAGCCCAGAGCTAGTTGCAGGCTTAGCTCCAGCCCTGGTCAGGCTGCCTGGCCCCAGGGGGGTGAGACTGCCCTGCTTGCTGAGGGTCAGCTTTCTGAAGCTCCATATTGTTTCTCAAGCATCTTTTATGTCTCTCAGCTCCCAGAGGCTGTGGCCCTCATTCCTCCGTCTGGCATCTGGTGCCATCCTGGCTCTGGCCCCAGACCTCCTTTGGAGCTGTGTGTTCCGCTCTTACCCTCCCGCACCCTCTGCATCAGGGGCATGGTCTTTGCATGCTCCCAGAGTGTGCAGAGACCTTTCACTATGGAGTCACTGCTTGGCCCATTCCTTGCCTCTTACCCTCACCTCACGTCCCTTTTTTTCTTTCTGTTTTTCCAAACCCAACTCATCCTTTGAAACCTAGTCCAAGGGCCACCCCCTCCAGGCAGCCTACCCTGACTTCCCCAGTTCAGAGCAGCCTCTCCCTGCCTTGATTTCCTATAGAAATTGCTGTGCATACCTCTCCTTCCACACTTGCATGTCCTGTGGGCTGTTCACTGCGCTGCTGTGGGGAAATGGTTATGGGACATGTGATATCTAGCTTCAAAACCTGCGTGACTTTTAATGTGTCAGTAAATCCTTTTTTGTGCTTTGGGTTTTGTTTTTTTTTTTTGTATAACAAATTGTGTTATAATTCCATTGTGAGGATTAAAACAACCTAGTGTGTGGGATATGACTGATAAACAGTTGGTGCCCAATAAGTGGTTATAGAATGAATGCATGGTTGCCTCTTCCTATCCATCCCTCCCTCGCACAAGGGTTCAGATACTGGAGGGGGTCAGCCACTGCTTACGGATGTCATGAGGACCAGAGAGCCCAGCCTGGGCCCGATGAGGCCGAGAGGACCATTGCTGGCTGAGCCCTGAGTGTCCCGGTGTTGTTCCCCAGCCCGGGGCTCCTGCGGTCTGGGCCTCCTGGGTGGGAGCAGGCCCAGGTCCTAGGCTCACTGTCGAGGGCTGCCAAGCTCCAGTTCACTGCCAGTGATTCTTGCTAAACTCCTTCATGCTCTTGGTTCCTGTGAATCTGTCTGCTGTCTTTCTCAGATTCTTAAGCATGTTCTCAAATCCCACCCTCAGGGACTCATTCCCCTCTTTTTGGTCACAAAGAGCCCTACTTTCCTAATGAGCTGCAAAGGAGCTGTCAATTATGGATGCAAATGAAGAGGCCGGAAACCATTAGTGGCCCAGAAATGAATCGAAGGAGCAGCTTCTCTTCAGCCTCCTTGGGTTGGGCCCTGCCCTGCCCTGGGGAAGCTGGATCAGGAGCAGGACAGGGAGGCTGGCCTGCCCAGGCCCCAGTACCAATAGCACATCCCGGCTTCCTTCTTCCCACACAACGCCTTCTCCTCTGGGGGTTGCCCCTGAGAATCAGGTCAGTGCTGCGGGAGATTGTCCACGTATATTATATACACTTTATTGTACGTCTGGATAGTATACACACACACACACACACACGCAAATTAGCAGCTATTGAACAAAGGTGGTAGACACATTTTCTTCTAAAAAAATATTATTATACTTTCTTTTCTTTTACGTAGCCTTCTATGTGTCTCCCACAGAAATCTAGGGCAGTGGTTGTTCAATAAACTTACACTTTAATTGAAAAAGAGTGGGGGTACATGTAACCCATCGGCTGGCCACGGAGTGGGAAGTAGCCCTGGGGTATAGTGTGTCTTCCTGACCCTCAACTCCACACCCTCTCTCCTCAGGCAGACCCCTTTTCTGGTTGCCAAAGATCATGTGTTTTTCACACTCTAAAAAAACAACAACGAAAAAGTTTCAGTAAAATACTCGACCTAGGCACTGTATGAAGTGAAGATTAGTCGTGTGGGTTTTAGTATCAGCCTGCTCACGTTCGAAGGCTCTCTCCCCTTCTACGGAGTAAGGTGGCGCAACTTCTGCGAGTGGGGGTCTCCTTCTTTGTAAGATGCCGACATGCCCCCTGGGGTAGGGATTTGTAGGGATGAAATGACATAATGCATGGAATGGTTTAACGGTCTGGCTCATCGTAAGCCCTCAATCAATGTTGCCACAACTCAGCTCACAGTGAGCAAAGGTGCTGTGTGCCTCAACCCTCACCAAGACCTCTGGGGGGACGCAGTGGCAACCACTATGCCCGTGAAGAAACGGGAGGGAGGCTCAGAGACACTAGGCAAACCTTCACCTTGGAGTCTAGAACTCCTGTCCTTTCCATTCCTTGGGCTCCCTGCTAAACCTTATGGTGTTGCCTCTCGGGGGATTTACATTGTGATGGTGGCCAGAGGTCCTACGCATAGGAATATGAACTGTGAATCTTATAACCCCACCCATGGGGATGGGTGGAAGTGGGCAGTAGGAGGGGGTGAGCTGTAGAAGAAGGGTGGGGTGGTTTGAAAGACCAGCAGTGAAGGAAAGAGATCCTGGCAAACAGGCATAAACTCCTTGTTCTAAGCTGATGTAGGAGGAGGATATCTCAACCAGGAAGAGAGGGGGGCTTAGGGGGTGGGTCTTGAGGCCTGCAGGGTTCTAGGTGAAGTATTGTTGCACTTAGCTCTTTGGAATTTGGGAAGCTTGACAGGGGCCACCCGAAGCAGGAAGAGGTGCGTACTGAGGAGCCTGAAGGCTCTGCCAGAAGACTGAGGATGATTCAGCTGGGGTCTTTAGCTGTCAATACCCCCAGCCAAATGCAAGAGGAAATGGTTTAAATAATTGCCAAGGGGAATCTTGTGAGGTCGGGCACCGAGAAGCCCCGGGCGGCTAGCACTGGCTTCAGGCAAAGCTGGATGAGGGCTCAGCTGATGGCATCAACTCTTGGTTTGCTCTCCATCTCTCAGAGCTGTCCTCCAGTGCTTGCTTCTCAGGTTCCCCAGGATGCTTCCAGCAGGGCTGGGATAAAGCTAGGAGGGCACCCCTGCATGGATCAGTCACTGGAAACTTCTCAGGAAACCAGAAGCCACTCCAAGTATATGGAGGAATGATGCATTTAATAAAAAGACTGATGCATTCATTGGAAGGACGGGGGAGCCAAGACCAGGAACGCAGCTCCTCACCTCCAGGAAATCTGGAATGCAGGAATGTCTGGGAAGCTGCCACAAGTGGTCTCAGGGGCCCATCGCACCTGAGAAAGTGCCTCACGAGGGGATGTCGGGAGGCTGCCAAACTCTGTGTAGTTAGAGAAAAAGCTGCTGCTTCTTCCACCTTCCACGTCTCATACAGACGCCTCTCACTGGTGGACCCTTATGGAGACCGGGCTGGGAAGGGAGTCTGGCAAAGAGAATTTCCTGGCTTTCGGGTCTGTGTCCCAGGAGATAGCTGAGGAGGGCCGGGGCACTAGAGAGTGTCACCAAATGGCCCCTCTCCCAATAATTCTCTTGCAAAGCATTGATTGTGTTTTGTTGGCTCTGATCTAAGGATTAGGTGAGGGTCTGAACAAAGCCCCGGGCCTGGAGCTGCTATGTTCCAACCCCCCTGCAGTGGGGAGCTGAGTCAGTTCTTCCCACAGCACTGGAACTGAGAGTGGAGAAGGCTATCTCTTGAAAGAAAAGTTGGGGTTGGGGCGTCTGGGTGGCTCAGTTGGTTGGGCGGCTGCCTTCGGCTCAGGTCATGATCCCGGAGTCCCTGGATCGAGTCCCGCATCGGGCTCCCTGCTCGGCGGGGAGCCTGCTTCTCCCTCTGACCCTCCCCCCTCTCATTTGCTCTCTCTCTCTCAAATAAATAAATAAAATCTTTAAAAAAAAAAAAAAAGAAAAGTTGGGGTTGTGTTACGAAAAGGAGAGGGAACTGATACTCAGGAGCCGGAAAACATACGTCGCAATTTCTATCTTGAACAGACGTTCAGAATTTGAAAATGAACTTTGGAGCCAGACGGCTACGGGTTCAAGTACTGGTGTGATTTGGGCAAACACCTTAAGCATCTTGGAGCTTCGTTTTGCTCCCGAGAGCAGCAAGATGATGTTACCTAGTTAACAAGACAAGTGTTAAGAGTCATGAGTAATAAATGCCCGTGTGGCTACCTGGTTCGGAATACATGCACAGAAATGTTAGTATGTGTTCCTTCTTTCTTTCCTTTCCATTTACTTATTGATTAATTCAATAAATATTAATTGGGAACCTCCCATGTATATCAGCACCATGCTAGACGCTGGGAATCAAAGATGAATATGGCAGTTTCTGATCTTTACTAGCTCAGAGTCTAGGGGGTAAGGTAGTCATGAACAAATATCAAAAAAGTGTGTCAAGCGGTATAATTCATTATAACACAAAGTCTCTTTCCTGCTGTATAAATGCAATGTCATGCATATGATATGACATTTTACTATAGACTTACTACTACCACCGTATGCAATCAGGGCTATTCTGGGAAATCTAGGGTTATCCGATCCTGTCATTCTCCATCTGCTACCATTGCTCTGTCCCCTCCCTGTCCCCACCGTGGACCAGAGCTGCCTGCAGCCAATCGCCACTTGGACAGCTCCTTGCTGCAACTTCTCCCTTCCCCACACCACACAGCTTGGCGCTCGGCCCATAGATACGAAAGGAAGGTCTGGGGGTTCCTGCAAATCAGAAAACTGCCCCAGAGTAACTCTCTGTTCCCCTTCTCCACCTTGTTCCCTCCACATTGGTTTGGACTGGCCTCGCCCCCCAGGGACTGGTGAGGGTGGGGTCGGGGTGGTGGCTGGTCTTGGTGCTTCTCTGCGAGAGGCTTTCTAAGACCTGAAAAGCGCATACTCTAGCCTCCTATACAACTCAGCCCATGAGGGGTTAAGTTTCCAAGGAAAAGGTTACAAGAGGCCCTGGCAGGTCTATATCTTCACTTAACAATAGCAGAGATTCTTCTCTGCAGTAACCTTTGATTTAATTGCACACTTGGCATCCTTCAGCTGGACTCACAATTCTTTGCAAAGTAGGGAAATGACAAGAGACTGAAGGTCTGTGAAAGTTCAGCTTTGGCTTTGTGGCTTTTTGCCTCAAATGCCACCTGGGCCCCTATGGGAGGAGCGTGCAGCCATGGCCCCAGAGTCTAAATGCCCTGATGGTGGGAGTGCCAGGGGTTTGGAGCTGTGGCGAGGAGGGGAGAAGGATACGAGGGAGTGGGAGGACCCCCTAAGGATGTGATTTCAATACCAGCTTCCACAAAGGGGGTATTGAGGAGGGCTTCAGAGCCCAAACGGCGATCGGACTGTGTCCGGGTATTGGGGTGCCTTCACCCCAGGGGTTGACTGGGTGCAGGTCAGGGAGGATGAAGGACCAGGGGCACATTCATACATGGAGAGTGGGATGTCAGGTGCCTGGCTGCCTCCTGAGTATTTGTCGGAAAATAGCAAGGCAGGCAGATGGCAGGGTCCTTACCACTTGGTCCCGGGAAACGGGCTGAGCTGAGAGACACCCCGGGGGAACAGCAGAGCGGGCCCCCACATTCGGCTCGTGCTCCAGGCTGAGGCCCGCCCTGCCTTCGCTCAGACCCTGGGCAGCGCTCGCTGGGACTCTCGAGCTCCTGCCAGACGGGCCTCCCCGTCACCACTCCTGTCTCTCACTGCTGTCACTGTAACCTTTGTAAAACATAAGCGGAACCATGTCACCTGCCCCCGCATCCTTCAGCGAGTCTCAAAAGGCCTGCAGAAGAAGTTCAGACTCTTTGGTTTGGCTTTTAAGCTCAACGAGGAATTGGGCTCAGCCTACCTTTCAAGTCTCAGCCCTGTATCCTCCCACTAGACACCCTGAGTGTGGCCCATCCCGCTTCCCAATTACTGAGTGTTCCGGTCACTGTCATGCCAACCCGCCTTGGCTCCCCGGGACTTCTCCGCACCTGTCTTCTCTTCTTGCCCTGTTGACGTCTTACTTGTGTTCTGAGTGGCAGGTGAAGCTACCCCTGATCTCAGGTGAGAATGGCTGGCTCCTTGCCCTTCCTGACTTTCCCTCTCACCAGAGACACACTCACCTCGGAGGCTGGAAGCTGTTCGAGCTCCAAAACCGCCTAGAAGTCCAAAACCGTCCACTGTACCTCGAGCAGTGCCAGGCTTGTAGCAAGTGCCCGGGGATGGCGAATAAATGAAAAGAGAAGCCCTCTTGTGGGGCGAATGGTAAGGAACCACAGAGGCTGTTCCACCAGGAAGGGCGAGGTAGCGGAGAAGTGGGAGGAGTTGCGTGTCTCCTTTTTACCGTCATGATTCATTTGCCAGGCAGAGCCCAGCAGCTCTGCCGCTGAGGGTTACAGAGCTTGAGGCCTGGAGGCCTTTTCCAAATGGGTCCTGCTCTTCTGGGGGGCTTTTCGTATAATAAAGGGAGTCCCCCGGCTGGCCCGCTGACCTTTCCCCGGGCCTCCCGGAGGCTGAGTTACCACCTCGGACATAGCATGGGCACTCTGCTGAGCGCTTCGCATACCCTCACATTTACTCCTGCCGCAGGTGGTGACGTAGGGATGGCAAGAGTCTGAGGCTCGGAATACTGAAGTCACTCGCCTGAGACCACGCAGCTACCACCTGGTGGAGCCGGAATCTGGCCCCGGGTGTGTCTGACTCCAGAAGTCCACATTCTCACTGACTACATCCTGCAGTCTCCGCGTGGGGCCGCGTACCTGCCGCTCTGCCTGCTCCTCGGGAGGACCTTTGTCACCCAGCACTGGTCCCAGGGCTACGGGTGGGTAATTGGTTTGTGAGGGCGGCTCTCGCGTCTTGGGTATCTGGGGTGGGTGTGAGAGGTGGAGAGAGGATTTATTATACCGATTATGCCGCGTTTTCTGTTGGGGCAGCCTGAGTGACAGTAACATCGAGTGTCTTTATGGCACCACTGACCACGGGACTGAGGTGCCTCTAGCCGGATACAGTCCAGAGGGATGGCTTAGACCCTGCCAGGATCTAGGGCTGGCAGCTGGGGCCAGTGCTGCCCCTCATCCGGACAGGAGGCAGGATGGACGGGTTGAGGGGCGGGGTGCAGGGGTAGGGGGTGGGCTCGGCCCATCATGGGGGAGGCTGCTCTCCCGCCCTTCACGGGGCTGAATGCCTGCGTGGGGGAGCCTCTGCTCGCCTCTTTCTAAGAAGACACTAATGTGATACAAAGCACATGCTAATCGCCACATCTAATCACAGAAAAAAGGTAAATCACCAAACAAAATTAGTTTTCAGAGTCTTAATTATCACCAGAAAGAGTAATTAATAAGCAGAACAGGAAATGACCCAGCCGAGTCCTGGGGCCCCCAGGAAGCTGTGCTTGGGCCTTGGCACCCACCTGGGTGGGGCGTGGGAGGGGCGGCCAGGGGGCCCCACGGGGCATCATGGATTTCCTGAGGCTCCACACATCCTCAGAAGTTCGCCTGCCTTTCAAACTTGGTTTGCCAAGTTTCTAGGTCATTCCTTCCAGGGCCCTTTCTTTCCCAGGCCTCAAGGCCAGAGTAAGGCGGCAGAATTAGAATAAATAAACAGACCCTCCTCCCTTTTTTCTCCCCCAGTGTAACAGGCTCTGGGCCAGAAACTCTCAAACCAATTGATGATAACAAGCCCAAGTTCAGTGCCATTGGCCATCTGGTGAGACCTTCCTGGGTTTTCCTGTCTCTACACTCCCTGGCTTGTATTTCTTTCTTCATTTTAATAGTAGCATCGTATAAATAAAACACCATTACAAAAATGTCGTGGAAAGTTCACAACTATTCATTATCCATTTCATACAGGTTAAAATTGCCATCAAGGCTGTTTGGATTTGACTTGCGTTCCTTTCCTTCTAATGAGCCGGATAGAGAAGGCAAAAGATGCTAATTCATCCTTACATCTCTATCATATCTTGGCTTTTACTATATAAAGCATCAAGGTCGCATTCTGGGGAAATGTCTTTTTACCAAAGGTGCTATAATAATAATGAAGAAGCAATTTGTTTCAGCAAACTGCCTGCAGTAATGAGGCTTAATTATAACCATGTTATTAATACCGCTGCTTAAGGTAATTCACTTCTGAGCGGGGTGCAGAACAGTAAACTATAATTTAAACAAGAATCGAGACCTAATTTAAATCATCGGATCTACTTCGGAAAAAGGCAAACAGAACGACTGTAATCTGCACGTGATTTAGCGCTTCCCCTTGGTGCCATTTCCGGAAGACCTAGGTGACTGTCAGGGGGGCAGGGTGCCGGGGATCTGGGGCTGGTCCTCCTGCATCCTTCCGGGAGGCTTAGCAGGTGGAGCAGCTGCACGTTCCTGCAGCCAGGTACCTGCCTGCCGCCTCTTGACCCCTTCCCCATGTTGGCAGGGGAGGCTGAGGGGCCAGGAGGAAGGAAGGTCCTTATCACCTCAGGGACGTCTCCTATGTGCTCTTGAACCCATCTTAGTTCTCTCCCTGCTGATTCGTTATGAAAATGTGGAGTTCTGTACTGGAAGGGGCTCTTAACCTCTACAGAAGACCATACACAAGTCCGGAAAGGGGAAGGACAGTTGTCTGTGTCGTCCTGGCTCAAGAGCACACAGTTGGCAGCTAGGTAGGAACCAAGTCCTTCTGCCCCCCGGTGGGGCGCTCTGGTAGCAAATCAGTGTCCGTTGGGCGGTGCGGGGTCGGGGGGTGGGGGGGGGGAGGCAGGTCTCAGTGTCCCTATGCCCGTCTCAGGTGGCACCCAAGGCATCTAACCCAGTGACTCCCAGACCTGGCTGCTCCTCAAAGTCTCCTGAGAGGCTAGTTAGAAAATACAAGTTCATGAGTCCCGCCCCACCCACCACCTAAGATTCTGATCTTGTCAGCCTGGCTTTGGACCAGGGGAGCCTGGAATTTGTCAAGAACCTTGGCGATTTTGATGCAGGTGGTCTGAGGGTCGTTCACTCACCTGCTCAGCAGCAACAGTGCATTTAAAATACAGAAGACGTGGCATGTGTGGGTTTTCTCGATTACCTCTTCCGAGCCACATTTATTCATTCACCTATTCAACATTTACAGGGCGCCAATTACGTGCAAGCCACAGATTATGCACGTCGGCTCTTCCCAGTCAACTACGCTTTAATCCCTGCTGCTGGATTTTCAATGCATTTTCCTCCTTTTAATGTAGAGCTGTATTCCATGTTATTTTAAATGAAAATGAATAGGAAATTGAGAACAGACTTAAGTGTGTGGTAAACATTATGAAAGGCCATATCTAACCCATGTTTTTATCCCAGTGCTCTTGGATGTGAGATGTTACTGAGGTAAAGGGCTGTCCTTTCTAAGAGTCTTCGCCAGCGCTAGCTAACTGAGTAAGAGTTCAGAATGCCTGGCAGTCAAGGCTAAGTTATTAACGAGTGCTCTATCACTGGGAATTGACAAAAGCAGGAGAGATTTCTGGAGTGAGGGCAATGAAGATACTATTTTCCAGCCCTAGTCCATGATAAATCCTGGGGCTTCTGCACCAGTGGGTGGGTGGTCTTGAACTGCTAACCAATTCCTGCCAGTCCATTCTCTATCCAGCCATCTGACCAGCCAATCTTCTCCATCCCCCTAACTGGGTACAGGGGCTGGTATGGTAGGGAGGGAATCCAGGGGCTTGAAACCCAGAACTCACCAAGGGAGACTCACCTACCTTTTCAGACTGAGCAAAGTATGGACTCCTTCATATTCCTTGTCTGTGGCTCCTCCAAGCCCCATGCACAGAGGCAGGACCAAAGCCAAACTGAACGTGGAGCTGATTAGATTTACATCCGGAGGGTATGCCCCTTCTCGACCTTTCTCCTGTTCTGTGAAATGTGCAGTGGGAAGGTGGGATTTCAGATGGCTCAAAAGACAATAGAAAAAAAAATTTTTAAAGGAAGGAGATGAAGGCCTTACTTTGTCTTAAGGTCAGCCAGCTTATAGCCCACCCCCACTCAGGCCTGCCTCAGTTTACCTACATGCATTCTCTGTCCCTGTCTTTTGTCAAGAAGCCTGCAAGTCCCTCCCTCTGCCTCCTCTCACCTTTGTTCTTTTCCAAAAGAACTCTCCCTCCTGGGGCTCCTCACTGGTATAGGAGCTCTACAAAGTCAAATGACACCAACTAATGTTTCCAGCTGGTGGTCATGATTGGGCTCCGCGCTAGAAACAACCCAGACTGTACTGGGAGGGGTGCTCCCCTTCCTCTCTGTCTCTCTGTCTCTGTCTCTGTCTCTCCCTCTCACACATACGCACCCCCTGCATCTCACCCATTTATATGAATATGCATGTGCATGCACATATAATGCACATATGCAAATTCACCTACACAGTACGAACACACAGCCATCGACGCTGGTTTGCGTGTGCAAAGCACATGCCCGTGTAGATGCGGATGTACATAGCTTCACCAGTGCAGCAGCATCCCCCCCCTTGTCCCTTAACAGACTCCTCCTTCCTTCTCCAAGTGCTGGATTCACCCCCACCAGTCATGGGAGCAGGTGTCTGGGGGAAGTAGTCCCTTCCAATCCTGGAGACACTGCGAGCCCATCCAGATAAAAACGTCTGGCGATGAGGTCACAGCAAGAGTGGCAGGGAGGGGATGAGGTCGTAATATCTGGAGCATTTCCCTTAGTGGGGGAAGAAAGCCTCTCCACCCGTGTTCCGTTTCTCCGCTACCTCCTGCTGGCTGTTTCATCTCCTATTGTGCGAGCTTCAAGGGGGTGTCCAATTCGAGGAACAAGAACTATAAAGTCATTTGCAGTGCCCTGCTGTGGCATCGTTCCTGACCGACCGACTAGTGCATGCCGCACTAGTTCTCAGGAGCTGAGGACCCTCGCCGTGGGTCTTGCCCTCTGCACACTGGTGCTCCCAGCCCCCAAACCCACGTCCCTGGGGTCGGACGCAAGTCCCTCAGAGCAAACCCTCCAGTCATGGCTTGGGGATTTCCAAGGAAGACCAGAGTGGGCCCACCCTGCTCAAGGAACGGAGAGGTCTAGGTGGCAGGCGGTGGCCCCAGATGATGTTTGGGAGTGACAGAACCCCTGAGGTGGGTATGGGAAGGGACCTACAGAAACCCCTTCCCCTCCTTTTGCGTGGCCTATGGCTTGGGTCCAGAGGCAGAATGCCTTACAGAAACCTGTGACTTATTGCCAGGAACGTTGGGGTTGTATTTTTAAAACGTGGGTATTGGAACCCCTTTTAAAAAGTAATGCTGAATAGCTGTCACCTTCACGGGTCAATCGGCCCATCGCCTGGTCTTAAGAGAGAGTTCACCCTCATCAGGCCAGAGGTCCGAGGCGGGCGTCCGCTCCCTGGAAGTACCAGTCAGCCTCCCTCTGTCACTTCTCTGATAATAAAAATCTCTTTCATCTTATACTTTTCAAAGCACTTTCGCATCCATTAACGCATTCATTGATTCATTCATTGTACACGTGTATTGAACACATCAGGCACTTCACGTCTTTTTAGAACAGGCAGGACCTGGATAAATATATGTATACATATTGACTAGCCGCAAAGTGCAGTTTGCTCTGATGGGCATGGTGCAGAGTAGGAGGATTTTACGGAGACAAAGGAGAGGCAGCCTTGGAAGACAATCCCCCTCCAACAGTCTGTAAGTCAGAGGGCAAATCTATTATGCCAGTTTTACAGACGTGTAAACTGAGGGCCCACAAGGTTAGGTGACTTGCTTGTGGTCATGAACTTAGAGGCAGATCGAGAATGCACTTCCTGATTCAAACTGGGCGTGCCCTCCTGTTCCATTCTCTGAGATGCAGCTTTCCAGAAAGTTCTTCCCGTGGCCAGATCTCCCCTTTCCTTCTTCTTTTCTTAGCCTCTCTGGATTAAGCTGTCTCAAAGGAGAAATAGTCACATTGCAATTCTTCCTGGGCCCACATATATATTGCTTCAGGGGCAAGAAGGAAAAAAATTTTTTTCTTCTCTTTTTCCTTAAGAAGGTCAGCAAGACAGAGCAGGTGTTTGCATTCTTAGGCAGCCTCTCCAAGGACTTTCATTTTCTCCGGCCGAGCCCTGGGGTGGGCGAGGCATCTGACTGCCTGCAGCGTCTCCCACACAACATTCAGAACAACGTCTCCATCCCAACCCTTCCTCATGGACCGAGAGGGTGCAGGCGGTCCCCCTCGCAGCTTTCCAGCCAGGAAGGGGTTGAAGAACCTGCCAGACGCCACCCCCGATGGCGGCAAAAGGTTAACATTGCTGCCCTCCCATTAGCTTTTACTTGAGCCGGGGCTCTCGCCTGTCTCTGTTCTGAGGGAAGATGTGTGTGTGTGCTGGGGGACTTGTAAGCCAGGTTCAAGGTTGAACGGGGAAGCAATGTAACTGTTTTCTCTCTGTGCATGTCATCTTGTCAAAAATTCTGAGACTCTTCAAGCCCGGGCCCCTCTTGAGTAAGGTCACAATGTCAACCCACAAGCAGCTGGAAGAGAGCCATAGGGATGATAATGGAGCTGCCTGGGCAGCTTAGTGGGGCCCTGGCCTCCAGCGCCCACTCCTGCTTGCCCGTGTCCAGGGCGGATCCTGGCCCCTCATAGAGCTGCTCTGGGGCACCCAGGGCATCTCGGAAGCAATACCTGTCACCTGCTTGCTCAGGCCCTAAGGACAGGATGGCTTGCCCTCCAGAGCCCTGGAGCAAGGGACAGGTTCTTGGTGGCAAGCAGGTAGAACTGGCTCTGGCTGGAATAAACAGAAAGGGGAATTTTTTGGGGGGAGGACATCTGGGGCTCACTAAAATCTCTGGAAGGCCGCCTGCCAAAGCTGAGGTCAGTGCCTGATGGTCAGGCACTTGGGTGGTCTTGAGGAGTAAGAGGTAGGTGGGCCAGCTCTTGCCTTGTAGCAGGAGACGTTTCTGGTCAGGACATCACACTGCTGCTGCTGGGGGGGCTGCCATGGCCTCTGCCTGCCACACCATATGGTCACCACCACCGGACACCTTTCCCTGCACCCCCATCTCCAGGGCCAAGGGTGCTGGAGCTCCACCGTCTTTGCCTTACCCACCCAGAACCAGGGGCCCGGGTGGGAGCAGCTGATTGGTGGGGCCCAGGCCACATACCTGGGGGGAGTGGTAGAGTCTGTGTCTGTCTTTTTATAGTGGGAGATAGGACAGGGAAAGGAAGACATACGTCCCTCAGAGAGACGCTGAAGATCTGGTACTTCTTTTGTGGGAGAATTAAGTGAAGTAAAGACGCAGAAAGAGGCTTAATAACTCTTTTTAAAGAATTAGGATTTTTTTTTTCTCCCTTTTCTCCTTTCAGAGGATGATGGGCAGATGGCAAATGGAGAATAGAAGGAGACTTGAATCATGCAGGAGAGTGGAGTCTGGATGTGTAAAGACTGGATTGGTTTCCTTGTGGTGAGGGGACTTCCGGGCCCTGAGGTGGTGACTGTCAGGGGCTGGGTCCCTGCCATGAGGAGAAGGAGGCTCTCCCAGGCCTAGGTTTTCCTCTTGCCCCCACCCTGCCTCTTGGAGGAGGGCTAGCTCCCTCGAAGGGTCTTGGGCAGCATCCTTCCCTGGAGATACATGCAAGGGCATAACGATGGAGGGCAGGTGGGCAGTGGCCAGAGGCTGGGGTTCTTCATTTCTGGAAAATAAGAGAAGATACTATTGAGGATTTTCACTTTAGCCCAAGAGAATGAAAATGGGAAGAAGCTCCCAATGTGGAAAGGCAGTGTTCTCTAAGTCAGAAAACACAGCACCGCTCAGCCTGGGGGATCCCCCAGGCACCCAGAGTGCCTCAAGCCATGTGGGAAAGAGGCACGCGCCCCCGAGAGAACTATCCTTGCCCAGAATATGCACGTTCGGGGTCCTGTCCCTTTAAAGCACTCCCTCCTGATGCCACCACACACATGGAAATGGGTTCAGCCCAGCAGCTCCCAAGAAGCCTGAGCAATAAATGATGAGCATCTCCCCTGAACTCATCTCCCCGTGCCCGGTGTTTAAAGTGAATTGAAACGAATATCTGATAAATGAATAAACCTGTAAATGGAATCAAAAACCTTATGAACCTGAAGGAGAAATAGGAGTCCCTGGTCTGTTAAGTCTAAATTGAATAAATCTGATCAACTCCCTGACAATTTCTGCCAACGCTCTTGAAGAAGAAGGAGAAGAGGGGTGAGCAGAGATCGGGCAGAGGAGGGGGAAAGAGTGAGCGGCGGAGGGCGAGGCAGGTTCAGTAATTAAGCTATCACTGTGAACCAACAGAGAAGGCCCAGGCGGCCCCCAGCTTCACTCAGTTGGACTGAATAAATAGATGATATTAGGAGGCTGTTGCAGGACCGGCTGCCCCTGTGTGTGTGCCCCAGAGGACACTTGCAGAGAACAACTAGAGATTTGTATAAAATGGAGCCAAAGTCCCATTGTGGACCTTTCTGGGGGAGGAACTAGGGGAGAATGGCAGCCCGTGATTCCGCCTCAGGGCTAGGGGAGCTTGGCTGTCTGGGGGTTCTTGGTGAATGGGAGTTGGTCGGGTCGCAGGTATTGGATGTAGGGAAGTCACATTCAGAAAGAGCTCTGGACAATGCTGGAGCCAGAGAATTCCTTCCTTGCTCTCCGTTGACCTCTGCCACTTCCTGCCTTTGACGTTAGGCAAGTTACTTCCTGTAGTGGTTTGGAAACAGACATGGCCACAAAATTCTTTAACACTCACCCCAATGAGAGGTGGTGATGGTGGTGTTTGGGGGAAGTGGAAAAGGTCCTTCTTGACTCTAGGTGGGTTTGTGATGACTCAATCAATATGGATGGTGGCACTGATATTGTGTGACTCTCGAGGCTGGGTCGGAAAAGGTCATGCAGCTTCTGCCTGCCTGTCTCTGGGGGAAGCCAGCCACTATGTAGGAAATGCAGTAGCCCCGAAACTAGCAAGCTGGAGAGGTGTTCTAGGCCATGGCCCCGCTGAGCTCCCAGCTGACCAGCAGCGTGGATTGCCAGCCATGAACGTGAGCCCTGTGGACCATCCAGCCTATCGGAGCCCTCGGATGCCGGCAAGCAGCCCACGTCTGACTTGGCAGTGGCCAAGTGAGAGCTACCCCACCAGGCCCTTCCCAAACTCCTGACCTGTAAAATTATGTGCACCAGAAAATGGTTCCACAAACTGCCAAATTCCGGAATAATTTGCTAATAGTAACCAAAACACTTGCTCTCAGGTCTCGATTTTCTTCTTTAAAATGAAGGGTTTGGGGTACCTGAGTGGCTTAATCGGTTAAGCATCGGACTTGTGATTTCATCTCAGATCATGATCTCGTGGGTTGTGGGATCGAGCCCTGCATTGGGCTCCCCGCTCTGTGGGGAGTCTGCTTGAGATTCTCTCTCCCTCTCCTTCTGCCGCTCCCCCCACCCTCTCTCGACTAAATAAATAAATCTTCCAAAAATAAATAAAATGGAGGGTTCTACTAGACAATTTTTAAACCTATATTTTGAAAATTTTAAGTAGTAGATGAACAAAAGAGTTCAAGCAGCATAAAAGGATAAAAACAGAAATTAAGCAATTTCCTTCCTTACTCTTGAGTTCTTCCCATCTCTGAGAGGTAACTACATTAAGTAAGTTATAGGCCCTTCCAGAAATGTTTTATGCGATCACAACATATACAATTATATCTTTGAAAACTACACATACATAATTTTTTTGTAACTTGCATTTGTCATTTACTAATAAAGACTGGAAATATTTCCGTATTAATAGACATAAGCCTAACCTCGTTCTTTTTATGGCTGCCTAGCGTTCCATGGCGTGCCTGTATCAGAATTTACTTCCCCAGTCCCTACTGATGAATGTTTAAGTTATTCCTAGGTTGGTTGGTTGGCTGGCTTTTGCTATTGCAATAATGCAAAGAGCATTCTCACACACATATTTATGCCTTCTTCCACGAGTGTATGTTTAGGTTAAATTCCTAGAAGTAGACTTCTTGGGTCAAACGAAATATGAATTTAAAATTTTGATCGTTATTGCCAAAGTTGGCCTCTAAAGAGATGGCCCGAATTTATATCCCACCAATGAGAGGGCTAGTTTCTCACCACCCTCATGATCTTCCGAACAGCTTTGAAGTTTTCATGCCTTTGTTCGTGAAGTTGAACATTTTTTATACGTGCACTGATGATTTCTAATTTTTTCCCTTTGAACATCGTATTCATATACTTTGCCAATAGTGTAGGTTTTCCATCTTTGTTTGAAAAACTGATTTGTAAGAGCTTTTCTTACATAAACTTTTTGCTATTGTATGTTACAAATATTTTGCCTGTTAAACTTGTTAATTGTCTTTTGACTTTATTAGAGGTTTTTTGTGTACAATTTTATTTTATTTTTATTTATTTATTTATTTTTTTAAAGATTTTATTTATTTATTTGAGACAGAGAGAATGAGAGACAGAGAGCATGAGAGGGAGGAGGGTCAGAGGGAGAAGCAGACTCCCTGCCGAGCAGGGAGCCCGATGCAGGACTCGATCCAGGGATTCCAGGATCATGACCTGAGCCTAAGGCAGTTGCTTAACCAACTGAGCCACCCAGGTGCCCACAATTTTATTTTTTATGACATCAAATTTATCAATCTTTTTAAAAGATGGCTTTGAGTTCAGTCATGTTTTCAAAGGCCTTCCCTGCTCCGACATCATAAAATAAAATCGTACGATAAATTATGCCTATTTTTTTCCAGGTATATTTTACATTAAAATATTGATCTATTTGGATTTTATTTTTGGTATCAGGTGTGAGATAGGGATTCAATTTTAATTTTCACAAACGGTTAGAATACTGCTGCCCGATAGATACATAAAGTAAGCCACATATGTAATTTAAAATGTTGTTAGCCACAGAGAAAGAAGTAAAACAGGTGGAAGAAATTATAATAACACATTATTTATCACACCACATATCCAAAGCGTAATGTCACCATATAACCCATATAAAAATTATAAATGAGTTATTTTACATTTCTTTTCTCATACCTAGTATTCAAAATCCAGCATATAGTTTGGACTAGCCACATTTCAAGTGCACAACAACCATCTCCGTGGCCAGTGGGTACCATATTGAACCGCCCAGGGTTCATTGGTAACTCCAACATTTGTCAAATCTTCTTTCCATCCATCGATCTGAAATGCCACCTCTGTCAGAGGCTAAATCATTTTTTGTATTTAGGCCTATTTCTGGTCTCTCTTCTTTTCCACTGTACAGTCTCTCCCTTCCCACGCCAATAATGGGCTATTTTAATCCTGATCGCTTTAAAATGTTTTGTATCTTGTAGAGAAGTTCTTCCCTTCTATTCTTTTTGTTTAGTGTTTTTCTGGCTTTTCCAGTTTAGTTTTTTCTCTAGATAGATGTTAATATCTAATATTAGATATTAGTTAATATTATACTACATTATAGGTCTACCTATACTCTCCTATCTAGAGATACTATATTATAGAGACTATAATATTGAAAATATCTAATATCCAATATTAGAAGGATACTAATATTTAATCATATATTATTTTGAATAGCAAACAAGCTGTATTGTTGGTATTGACTAGGAACACGATGGATTTCTAAGCGCTCTTCTACCCTAAATTTCAGACTCCACTTTGCTGCCTATAGGAGAAAAGCAGGGCTGGTTACAGCTCCATCCTGTATGACTAGTGTGGTGGGCTCGTTTGTGCTCTGCATGGACACGTCTCCCTAAACCAACTCTGTGACCTCCCAGCAGGTAGGGAGCCTGTGCATGGTGTAGCAGGTGTGTTCGAGAGGTATTTGGTGGCAAGGGTTTAGAAGCCCGACCTGCTGGAATTGCGGGGGGAGGCTGCCGAAGAGGAGGAGCCCTGTGCCTTCCCTGGGGTAGTTGTCTTGGAAGACAGACAAGAACAGAGTTGGGTGGGAAGAAGGGAGGAGGGAAGGGCCCTGATGGGAGGATGAGTGGGTAGGGGAGAAAAAGCAGGAAGAGAAGGCTGGTGGCTAGAGGCGGGGTGCGGGGGGTGCGGGGGTGAGGGGATGGGGGGTGGGGAGAGAACGGGAGGGGAGAGTGGGGAGGGAAGGGAGAGAGGTAGGAGGTGCTGGGGGAGGCAGCAGCTCTGGGAGTACTCACCTCCAGGAGCTCTTGTCAACGCAGCCTGTGGATAGCAGTCTCCAAACAGGAGGAAGGAGGCCTCTGATCTGCAGAAGTTGGGGTGTCCGTGGGGACAGGATTCAGAGGGTCTGGGACAGCAGGGGCATGGGCCAATGGTCAGGCCCCACTCTGCCTGGGGAGGTTGGCCAGGAGCCCAGAACAAAGGCCGACAAGTCCCAGCTTTCACACAAGCCGTGGCTGGGGGGTAGAGATCCGGGGGTCCCGGGTGGGAGGGGAGCAAGGATGAGGGATCAGAGAAGTCGCTGAAGTGGCTCTCACGCTGGGTGGTAGGAGCGGGAAGAGTGGGAGGGCTCACCAAAGGCACTCAGGTCCCCGATGCGGCTCCACGTGACCCTTGTTGGTTAACAGTGCCCCAGGGGAATGGTGTCACCCTCCAAGAACCCCCTCTGCACGCTCGGGGTTGCCTCCCCTGCTGTGACCCTCACCCCAAACTGGGAAGTATGTTCGTCTGGATGGCTTCTCTGCACGTCGCACGCAGGGAGGCTGAGGCCGGGGTCCCCATCGCACTGGCCCAGGGCCACGTGGGTGGCTGGCGGCGGGGCCAGAAGCAGAAGCCGGGCCTCCCACATCCTGCCTGAATGCCCTTGTCAGCTCCTTCCTTCTTCCTTCTCTGTCTGGAGAAGCAGAAGAAGGAATGTCAGGCATTGACTCGGAGCCACTGGATTTTCGAGGAGTCACAGGGTCACACTGAGACAGAAACAAAAGGGGAAAAAAACCCATCTTCACAGCTTCCGGGAGATGTGCAGCCTGTCTCTCCAGATGCTTGCTCCTCATCACAACCGCGACAAAATGCTATTTTCCTTTCAGTGATGTGCACAGGTGCCAATCTAAATGAATATTATTCACACACTTCTGTCCAAACACTGTGAAGTCTTCAAAGGTTGATTAAACCTCTGACATTGTTGCTTTATTTCTCCTGCACTCCCCACCAGGTGAAGACCTCCCTCCCGTGACCTCGCCCCTCCTACTCCTCTGTCCTTCCCCACACACCTCCCCCCTTCCAGACTCGGAATCCAGATGTCCCAGGGGAGGATGGCGTTGCATCTCCTCGTCTCCTCGGGAGGGGGGATGGCGGGAAGCTGGGCTCAGCTCCGGTTCGGGGAGCAGAGTGCCAGGAGGGCACCTTGTGTTCGATGGGGGCTGGTGCCGGGGCTACTCACGGGTGGGGAGAGTGAGGGATTTGACTTTGATTACCCAGCAAAAATCCATTTCCTGCTAGTAATGACGGGCTGGTGCATATTGGAAATCACAGCCTCCCTGCCCGACTCTCCCCGTGTCATTAGGCCCCAGTGGAGCGATGTCTCATTGGAAATCACACCTGGTGAAATGAGGCGTGACATGCAACTCTCCAGCCCTGCCTTCCCCGGGCAGCCTGACAGTGGCAACACGAAGGTGCCCAGCGCAGCTCAGGGGGTCCAGGATAACCCAGGGGACCCAGTAATGCTGGATCACTCTTTAGGCCTCCTTAATCTTACCTATCCTCAGAGGTGGGCTGTGTACAAAACCTTAAAACATCTCTGTACTGCTTACAGGGCCTCGCGGAGAGCCTGGTGCCCAGGAATGCCCCATAATTAACTTAGGAAAGGAGAATGATCGTTGGAAAGATCCAGGGGCCGTAGAGTCTAAGTTGTTTTTGTTTGCCACAGCAAACATCTCTCTTTCTTTTGGTGATAGACTCCCAAGTTCCTTTTGAGGAGCCATGCCTTTCTTCCCCCAATTGGCAGGATTGGGTGGCTCCTTTCTGCGCCCTTTGCCCTACTCTCAGAGGTGGACATAGGACCAAATGTTGGCCAATCAACCTTTGACTGTAGTGATTGATCTAAGGCTGAGTGTGGAAAGGCAAGTGCAATGCTGGGGCTACTGATGTGAGAAAAGCATTCCTTTCACCTGGGGCTGTTGAATTAATTACAGGTAAGACTGGGCCACACTCAACTGTCTGAACACCACAGGGAGTGACCACAGCTGCCGCTAGTAAGGAGTAAAGGATAGTGAAGACATGTATGCAATCATCCGTTTAAAGCAAATGCTTCACTACAATTCGGGGGGTGGGGGATGTACTTTTTAATAAATGGTGCTGGGTCAATTAGGTATTTATGTGGAAAAAAATGAATCTTGACCTCTCCATACCATTTACAAAAAATTAATGCATGAAGGATCATAGATCTAAATAGGCAAGCTAGAACAATCAAGTTTCTAGACTAAAACAAAGGAAAATACATTCACGCCTTTGAGATAGAGTTTTCTTCTACAAGATATACACACCAACACACAAAACTAAACGTAAAATAAATGTTAAGTTGGACTTTATTAAAATTGAGAACTTCTTCATCAAAAGACATGATTGAGAGAGAGAATAAGCCAAAGACTGGGACAAGATATTTGCCACTCACATATCAGAAAAAAAGACGGCAGTTTTCAGACTATATAAAGAACTCCCACAAACCAGTGGGCAAACAACAGACAATCCAATTAAAAATGCTAATGGGGGTATAAATTGGGATAACTGCTCCAGAAAACTATTTTGAAGTATCTATTAAAACTAAACATACACGTTCTCTATTTTTTTTTTTTGGCAACTCTGCTCCTGAGTATATTTATCCGATAGAAATGAGTGATTTGTCCATCAAAGATGTGTACAAACATGCTCACAGAACCTTTATTCATAGTAGCCAAAATTGGAAACAATCTATGTGTGTTTATCAACAATAATATGTAGTATATTCATATAACAGAATAATGCACAGCAATTAAAAGAAACAAACTCCTGTTACACACAATAAGAAGTATACATTTCATAAACATAATCTTGACTGAGCACAATCAGCCACGTGAGAATACCCACACATAATGCAATTTGTTTGAGACCAAGAGAGGAAAGACTAAATTCAATAGCAAAGAAACAAACAATCTGATTGAAAAATAGGCAGAAGATCTGAATAGACATTTCCCCACAGAAGACATCCAGGTGGCCAACAGGCCCATGAAGAGATGCTCAACGTCACTCATCACCAGAGGAATGCAAATCACAACAGCAGTGGGTATCAGCTCACACCTGTCAGAAAGGTATCGAGAAGACAAGAGAAAACCTGTTGATGAGGATGTGGAGAAAAGGGAACCCTCAGGATGCCTGGGTGGCTCAGTCGGCTGAGCGGCTGCCTTCGGCTCAGGTCATGATCCCAGAGTCCTGGGATCGAGTCCCACACTCCCTGCTCATCGGGGAGCCTGCTTCTCCCTCTGCCTCTGCTGCTCCCCCTGCTTGTGCGCTCTCTCTCTCTGGCAAATAAATAAAACCTAAAAAAGAAAAGAAAGAAAAATGAAAAGGGCACCCTTGTGCACTGTTGGTGGGAATATAAATTGTTGTAGCCACTATGGAAAATAGTATGGAGGTTCCTCAAAAAAAAAAAAAAAAGGCGAAAATAGAACTACCACGTGATCCAGCAATTCCATTTCTTTTTTTTTTTTAAGATTTTATTTATTTATTTGACAGAGAGAGACAGTGAGAGAGGGAACACAAGCAGGGGGAGTGGGAGAGGGAGACGCAGGCTTCCCGCTGAGCAGGGAGCCCGATGCGGGACTCGATCCCAGGACCCCGGGATCATGACCTGAGCCGAAGGCAGACGCTTAACCGACTGAGCCACCCAGGCGCCCCAGCAATTCCACTTCTGAATATTTATCTTAAGAAAACAAAAACACTAACTTGAGAAAATATATGTTCATTGCAGCATTATTCACAATAGCCGAGATATGGAAACAACCCAAGTGTCCATCAATGCATGAACTGATAAAGAAAATGTGATATATACAAGGTTTTATGGTATTGTGTGTGTGTGTGTGCATCTCAAATACATATGTGGCTATATATTATGATATATATGGTATATATGGTATTCTATATGTAGTATTATATATGTAGTTACACACACACACACACATAATGGAATATTGTTCGGCCATAAACAAGGATGAAATCTTGCCATTTGCAACAACATGGAGAGACCCGGAGGGCATTCTGCTAAGTGAAATAAGACAGAGAAAGACAAATAACTTATGCTATCACTTACATGCGGGATCTAAAAACAAAACAAAACAAAGCAAAACAAAGCAAAACAAAACAAACAAAAACCCCCTCAAAACACCAAACTCATAGATACAGAGAACAGATTATTGATTGCCAGGGGCAGAGGCAGGTGGGGGGGTAGGCAAAATGAGTGAAAGGGGTCAAAATGTACAAGCTCCCAGTTATAAAATACGTAAGTCATGGGGATGAAATGTACAGCATGGAGACTATAGTTAAGAATACTGTATGGCATCTTTGAAAGCTGTTAAGAGAGTACATTTTTAAAGTTTTTATCACAACAAGAAAAAAATTGTAACTATGTATGTATGGATTTTAACTAGGCTTATTGTAGTGATCATTTTGCAATATATACAAATAGAGAATCATTGTATTGCACACCTGAAACTAATATAGTGTTATGTGTCAATTATATCTTGGTAATAATAATAATAAAAAGATAAGAAAGATTAATCTTTGGTGATAAAAGCACAGTGACTACCCTGTAGGGGTTATTGATTATAGTGGGGCAAAAGAGAGACTTATGAGGTGCTGGAAATTTTATATCTTGATCAGATGGTTTTGTGTGTAGAAATTTCTGAAATGTACACCTAAGATCTGTACATTTTACCGTATGTTAAGTTATACTTCAATTAAATAAGATAAAGAGGGTGAAGAGAAGGGAGAAACTGAATCCTGTGATCTTGGATCCAGCCATGCCTGAAGATAAACACTCCTGGACATCTTAAGAGCCAATTAATTCCCCCCTCTCCTTTTTTTTTTTTTTTTTGTACTTGAGTCAGATTGTGCTAGATTTTCTCTCACTAGCTACTAAAATTGTCCTCACAACTACCATTTTCCTGCTTCCAGGCCAGAGCATTCCTCCTTCAGCCCAAGCAGATGGGAGAAATCGTACACTTAATGGGATCCCAGGTGAGCATGTTCCTCAGTCTGTTTCTGGTTCTGCTAAGAGGGCCCCATGAGGCAGGCAGCCAGCATCTTTGTGCCTCAGTTTCTCATTTGTAAAATGGAGCTGGTAATAGCACCTACGTCATACAATGGATCAGGTTCCTTTTGGGAGGTTCAGATCCCACCTGTTCTTCATTCTGATCCCGTTTGGTACCTATTTGTGACTACAGCTGCTGTGGGGATGAGGATGGTGTCTGTTTTGCTCACCACCATGTCTCTCATGTGAGTGCCATTCCTAGCAGGTATTGAGTCCTAGGCAAAGTTTTGTTTTTGTGAGGTCTCTGTCTCTGTGATCAACTGAAGTCACACAAAGTCAGAGAGTCAGCACCATTCTGGTGGGCTGATCTCAAGGACTCCATGAAAGAAAAAACCTGCAGCTGGAGGGAGCGATGTGCTCACCAGTCAATACTCTTGGAAGAGAGTCCATAGGTGTGAATGGCCTCAGGGGTTCTGGTCTACCCCATGTATGTCTGTGTCTGGGAGTGGGGGGAGGTAACGGGGAGGGTCAGGGGATGCCCTGAAGGGGAGAAACAGGGGCAGGACTCACACGGGGCTCAGGGTTGCCTGCCAGGTCTGCACTGCCAGCAGACCAGGCATCAGAGAAAGACTTAGAAAATTCACAGGAAGATGTTCCAAAGCATGGGGCCTTAACCTACAGGCCCCTTTGGGCCGGGTCTGAGGTCAGGACTGCCCAGTAAAACATCTGGCACATCAGTTCATGTGTGTTTGAATAAATGAGCAAATGAAAGGTTGCATGAGAATTATATAACTCGTAGTAAGGGGTCAATAATGTGAGGGTGGTTGTATTATTATTCCTGAGAGGGAGGAACCTTCCTTGCTCCCATGCCCCCCAAAGCAAAGGAGTCAGTCTTGTGACCATGGCTTGAGTGGGTCAGCTTCTCACAGGGTCAGGCTTGGGAACAGTCCCATTGTGGTCTTGTCACAGAGGACGGATTCCCAAGGAGGAACAAAGGGGCCTGGAAATCGGGCCAGGGAGAAAAATACCCTTTGGGGTTATTTAGCGTTTGTTAATTGGTCACCTCGTTAGCAGCCCATCTGCAGCCCGATTCCAGCAAGTGAGTGGGTAAAAGGGAGGGGGCCACCCTGGCCAAGACGGGCTTCACAGACTCCATAATAGGGACCCAGCAATTACCGGAACCTCCAGAGCCAATTCCTGTTAGGAGCACGCCAGGCCAGGCTTTGTCCTACGGAGAAGAGGAAAAGGTCAACGTGCTCTGTGGGGGGAGAAAAAAAGAGCCCTTCACAGCGAAAGAGCCTGCCCAAGGGGGGAGAGGAAGAAAAGGAGGGCTCCGTGGAGGTGAAAAACTAAAGAAAGAATGACATTTGGACGTTCCTCAGAACGAGGGGAGGAGGACACTGAAATAAAAATGACAAGGGACGAAGAGCCAGTGCACAAACCAGGAGAACCCAGGGGGTGGCCCAGGAGGCCCCTGATGCTCTGGAACACGGCTTGGCAGAGCAGCCTTGCAGGGGGCTGCCCGGGCAACCTGAGCCAACCGCACGCAAGCCCTCTTGGCCTCAGTTTCCCCATCTGTAAGTTGAGGGGCTGTCTAGGTCTGATGCCCTGGGGGTCCCGATTCTGTGCTTGTGCAGGTGTGTGGACGGGAGGAAGGCAGGGCTGGAAGCATGACCCGGAACATTCATGTCTGCCATCCCCTGCGACGCAATCTGAGGCACAAATGGTGCTGCTCCCCCCAGATTCCTCCACAGGTCCCGGCCTGTGTGTCCCCCGGCCCACAGCCCCCCCGGGGCTCCATCTGCTGGATGAGCCGTCAGTGGCTCATGCGTCATTCCGAAGCTGATGCATGGAAGAGCCAGTGAGTGGCCCTCCAGTTGTCTCCCCGCCACAAGAAATTCCAAAGCCCGCGTCCCTGAGTGACCAAGCGAAGCAGAGGCCTCTGCCGACCCCCAGGAGAGAAACGTCTGTTGTTTGGGGGCACACTGCGATTTGGGCTTGGTTACCACCTAAGCCTGACCGGGTCTGTTCTGACCGATGCACAGGCCAGGGCTGCACGATTGTGGCAGTTCCCTAACGGGCCGCTGGGTCCCCAGGGTCACCGTCTCGGGCTCACCTGCCTCACTGCTCCTGCTATATGTCTCTGGACTGATCTGATGGGTCCGTCCTTATTCACACACCTTCCATGGCTCCCCAGTGACCACCACCGCGGAAAAGCAGACCCGTTCGGTGCGGCGCGAGCCCCTCCAGGTTCATGGGTAAGACCCACACCAAGAGTTGTTTTGTGGGCAGTAAGAGAGAGGGCCGAGCAGAAGTGAGGGCAGTGAGGCCCCTACGGGCAGAGGCCCAGGGGCTGCGGAGTAGACTGGACAAGTCAGGGGTCCGGGGCTGACCATGTGTCTGAGGCAAGCACGGTTGGTGTCTGTGGGGCTGTCTATGCAGCCCCTGAGAGCCCCCCTCTCTGCCCGATATCTACACATGCTTGCCCAGCAAACCCGCACTGTGGCGAGAGGCTATTTCTCTCCTGGGTCGGTGGGGACCCAATGAACTGAGAGATGCAGCATTAGCAATCACTGTGACCCCTCCTTGTGGACCAGCCCTGTGGGCCTGAGCCCCGTGGGGACGGAGGGGGCGGTCTTTCCTGTTTGAGAAGTGGCTACCCTTCTTTCAGTGTGTGGTCTGCTCTACCACGTCCTCAGGGATTCACGGGAAGCCATGCCATCCCCGTGCTCCCTCCAAAATGCTTCCAAACATGGCGGCTTGGGATTCCTGGTTGGGTGGAATGCTGTCCTCTGCGTATGCTGGCCCAGCCCATGAAGCTCAGGCACAGGGTCAGGCTCCCACACACTCACCCCTGGGAGGAAGCGAGACACCAACAGCAAGTACAAAGTCCAGCCACATGGGCAGGGCTGCAGAGTCGATGGGGGAGGGGCAGCACTTCTCTGTCATGGTGTCACCAACCACTTGTCACTGTTTGCCAGGGACCCCTTCAAGGGACTGTGAATAGGTGTGAGCAGGTGAGCACAAGAGGGAGATGCTGCAGGAAAGCGGGGGTGCTGAGATTCCAGGGGGCGAGGTGGGGCTGCCCAGCCTGCCTCTCTTCCTTCCCCTGGCCTCCTGCCCCCGCACCCTGCGCCCAGCCCATCCCCAGAAAGCCTCCCTCTGCCTTTCCTGACCAGCCCAGTCTTTCCAGGGCTCTGAGCACTGCTCTAGGACCCCTTGCTTCTTTTTTGCCTCTCTCCCCTCCACCCTTATCACCCCCAGCAGTGGGTATTCATTATTTAAACAACCCATGCCTCTGAAATCTTATTTATCCAACATCTTTCCACAGCATATGTCAAAATTTACAGTAAGTGCATTCATCCCATAATAAACATTTGGCTTTGCTGGTCTACCAGCGGCAGGGCTAATTAGGGAGAGCGATTCCCTTGTTATCTGAAGGGAGGTCAGATACAGCAATTAGCATCCTTGCTTGGCTTTCATAGTGGTGACTTTGAGGCTAGGCCCTTTGGTACCAGGTGGAAAAGAGGAGTTGGCAGGCAGGAAGGGAAGCCTTCCCCAGCAAGTTCTAGAAAACCAAAGCTGAGCTTTAAAGGCAGCCTGACTGGTTGTTTTCCTGGGCTCCCGAGTCTCTGCCTGCCTGCTGAGCTCCCTACTTTTCTCCTCCCTCCCAGGCAGGGCCCCGTCCTGAGAATATTCTCTCCCACCCACATCTACCTCCCCAGCCTCTCTCTGGATGTATGAGGACACCGCCATTTGAAAACCCTGTCACCTCTTCAAACCAAAAGTATCCAAACCCAGGGATACATCTAACAATTGGCACTTTGGGGTTTGAGAGAAAGGTAAAGATCTTCTGCCTCACTCCTCGTCCCACCCCCCCTTTGACTGTCTCTATGGAGCCTCCACCGAGCGGTTGTTTCGCTCTGATGAAGCACGTCTGACCTCCCCTCCTTGGGGGGGACAGAGCGGAGTGCTCGGCCCCGGGGCTGGGTTCTCTATGAGCAAGAACAGGGCTGGGGCTGGTTCCTGCCTGCAGCATGCACCATCTCCGGACAATGCAGACGTAGAAACAAAGAGGTCCGGGGGGCAGGGGTAGGGGGAACACGCAGAGACCCAGGCCGAGCTCTGCAGCAACAGATGGTGAGAAGGAGCGTCCAGGAGCAATGGTCAAGAGGATGGCTGTGCAGGAGTCCCCACGGCCACTCACAGGTTCGAGTCCTAGTTCGCCAGGACTCAACTCGGCAAAACGCTTATACTCACAGTTATAGTTCATTCCAGCTAAAGGATGCAAATGACAGTCAGTGACAGGGAAAGGCACACAGTGAGCGTCCGGAGAATTCCGGGGATGAGCTTCCAGTTGTTCTCGCCCAAGGAATGATCCAGACGGTGCTTAGTTCTCTCAGCAAGGGTGGGTGGCAATAGGCACAGAGTGTAGCCGGCTAGGGAAGCCTGCCTGAGCCTCGCTGCCTCATTTTTGTTGGGGGTCAGTCACACAGGCATGGGGTGCCTGCCCCGCACACTAGTCTCCAGCTCCGCCAGAGGTCAAGGTGATACTGAGCGGCCCAAGGCCTCCAGGTAAAGAAAGACATTCTTATCAGGCACATTTTAAGCTCACCTCCCAGGAGCTTGGCAAAGCCAAACCTTTCGGGAAGAGATGTTCTCTGTTGCAGTGCATCGAGGTTCCAGAATCAGTGAGCCTGGGTTTTAAAGCCTGTCTCTACCACTTCCCGGCTCTGCTGTTGGGGCGAGTTACGTAACTCGTTTGAGACTCGGTTTTCTCACCTGTCCGCTGAGGATGGGAATTGTTCCTGGGTCACCCGGCTGCAGGGTGGTTTGCATGACACGAATAGGAGACAAATGGTGACCGTCTTTATCCTCACCACTGTCACACTGTCACCTCCTGATGAAGCAGAGTTCATCTTTAGTAGCCCTTGGCCTCTCTGAAGTTCATCCTTATGTTGAGACGAAACCTGTGTTTTCTTTTCTTCTTCTTCTTTTTTTTTTTTTTTCTGTTTGCTTTAAACAACCTCCTTGCTACGCTGGCCTCCTTCATCTTCTTTTTCTGTAGTGGCTTCACTATTTTTTGGAGAGCCATCAAGGATTCATTCATTTATTCCCTCCCTTATTCATTCAATACACGTTTATTGATATTTGTCTGTTGATATTGATATTGTGCTAAATGCTGTGGCTGGAAGGGAGAATAAGACACTCCGCACCCCCCAGAGGACTTACCGTTAAGTGAGACAACAAGCAATTGCATAAAATGGACAGCTAACATGTTGTGTTTGGCGGAGGTACTGAGTACCGGAGGCAGAAAAGGAGCAGGGCTCTGTTTTCTCTGTTCGACCGCCTCCCAGATGTACCTTCTCATTTGCCTTTATCTCCCTCTTGAGATAGCTTCCAAATTCTCTCTTTTCTATTCTTGTTACTATGGGTTCAAAGATGGTAAAGTAAATTATCCTAGAGGGCTGGCTTGAGAGGGATGTCTCGGGCTGCATCTCATCGGTGAGGCTCGATAAGACCACCTCTCTGAAGAGGATTTGAAAGCTCATTATATAAATCTGACCTTTCACCTCCAGAGCATCCTCATGGCTCGGACCAGACAGGCGCCCTCACTCCACGCAAGCTTCTCAGCCTACTCCCTTTCTCTGGCTCCCTATCAGGAATGCCCCAGTTCAGTCCACACACCGTGGGTCACAGTGGTCTCTCTCTTTCCCAAATAATTCCCATCGCACGACTCTCTGCCTCGCGTCTGCTGTGATGTCTTCACTTTGGGTAGTATAGTGCTTGGGCAGGAGTTATCCCTTTTATGTCTTCAGTGATTCCCTTCTTCCATCCTCACCCCCTGGTCTGTGCTCAGGGTAGGTGCTGACTGATGGATAGACAGGCATTCCAGAAGGTTATGAAGGGCTCCAGGAAACCTTGGGGTTAGAAACACCATTTCCATGTTGCCTCTAGAGAAGGCACATGCCCAAAACTCTGCCAAGCAACTGTGATGTTAACAAGTAACTTGCCTGCTCTCCACATCTCTGCTCCTTTTACTCCATTCTTTGTGGCAGTAATACCTCTCTCCATCCCTCCATGCAACCCAAGACAAAATTTTGAAGTGGACCTGGGAGCCCTCCCAGCCTGGCTGGAGCCACGAGGATTGGAGTGGAATTTAGCTGTGAATGTGCTCTGTGCTAAACCTGCTTTGAAATGATGATAACTCAGAAAGGAGTTTCTCTGAGGGGAAGGAGGTTTGGGGACCACTAGCAGGGACGCGGGAGCTCCATGGAGAAGCCAATGGCAGAGCGTTTGAAAGCCATGATCATTCTACAAATCTGACCTCCTACAGTCTGCATATGAGAAGACTGGAAGGTTTCCTGGGGCAGGGAAATGTGAAGCTTGGAGATTAGCCCAGGAGGAGCTGATCCAGGTAAGAAAGGGCTATGGCCACCTACTCCCTAGGAAAGCTGGAGGGGAGAAAGATGGCAGGGAGGCTCAGCTATTAAAATCTGGAAATAGGGTGCTCGGAATAGTGATACAGTGAGTCCAGAATTTTGGAGGTCAGCCTTCAGGAAATACTCAATAAACAGGGTCCAAGGAGGCATAAGGGAAATGCTGTTGAAACATCATTCATGCAGCCATTCCTCACGTTTCCTTCAGTTGCATGTTCTGAAGACTCTTATGTGCCAAGAATGGTTTCAGGCACAGAAAGAGAAATAAGACACAGTCCTTGTTGTGCAGGTGGTAGGATCCATCCAGGACCCGGAAGCATAGGACACAAGGCAGGGAGGAGCAGTGGCGAGCTTGGGGAGGTCAGTTGGAGACTGAGATGCAGTGCCTTGAACACCAAGCTGGAGAATGTAGTCTTTATCCAGTGGGAACTGGGGTGGTCCTGGGGGGCATTTAAGCTAGAAAAGGATGTGTGTATTTAGAAAGGCTGTGGTGGCCACCACAGGGAAGATGGTCACAGGAGAACCAGCTGAAGGCAGGAAAGCCCATGAGGAGACAAGAGGAATTCCAAGGACGTTGGGAATGAGGCTTGATTCAAAGGAAATAGGGAAAGCTGTCCTTCACAAGGAACCATGGGCACTGAAGAAACCACTTGGTTTGGGGATGGCATAGAACCAAGATAAACTAGGAAAGAAGATTGTGACCCCAAATAGCAGGTTTGAGGAGGAGCAAATTCACTCACCTGCTGTGAAAACTCACTTTGAAGTGGTCCTTGTATAGGCTTGGGGGTCAGAGAGACACACCATTTGATACTTACCAGTTGTGCAAATGTAACTTAACCTCTCTGAGACTCTGTTTCTTCATCTTTAGAATGGGCTTAAATTGTACTCCCCCCCCATATGGCAGGTTTGCCGATGAACTGAAGGACTATCTGTGCAGCCCCCAGCCTAGAGTAAAGCCAGTTCTCAATGTTATCCATCATGTTTGTGATTCAGGATTAGTTGACAACAATTACATTTATCGTGATGGAGATTCCTTTTTCTCAGAAGATGGAAGAAGAACAAGAGGATTGTGGGGAGCTGAAGCAGCCTGGCCCCCTGTGGCTTGGCCTGCCATGTTGTTGAAACAGTATTCAAACCCAGGAGTTGAACATGGCTGGATGTAGAAGCAACACCCGAGGAATTAAGATAAAATGGCGGAGTCTGAACCATGTGCCTTTGCCTGGCGTCATTGGCTTTTCTCCCTGATGCTTCTCTGAGGGGAGATTGCTAGGTCTCCTGGCATCACAGGAGGGGTCCCGCAGGGCAGGAGGGGAGAAACTTCAGGACAATCAGCCTGTTGCCCTGACACCAGCTTTGCACCTTAGTGAGAACCCAAAGCCCTTTCATTCGAGGTCCCGAGCCAACCAGGCCCATGTCAGTCATGTTGCCTCTCTCACACATGCTATCTTTCTTGAGAGGTGGAGGGAAATTCTCTTAAAACATAGACAGCCCTTCTGGGGCTACCTTCTAAAGAGGAGCCAGGTGTGGGTGAGCTGCGGAGCATCTGGCCCTGAAACTTGTTTCTTCCTTCACCATGTGGCTACTCCTCCAAGCATCTTTGAGGACAAGGAAGAAGAGCTCAGGGCCCCAGATTTAACTACAGCAGCTCCGCGAGCTCACTTGTGCCGTAATGGTCTCCTGAGGTCCCCATGTTCACATAACCAGGACTCTACATTTTTGTCCATTCATTCTTTCTTGTCTTTTTTCCCTCTGCCATCGTTCCCCCTTTACTGAGAATGTACTATATGTTAGGAAATATGCCACGTACCGTACGGACAATATTTCATTTAATCCTTCCAGGTCTCTGTGAGGGAGGTGATCTTATTAATTCCATTTTATATCTGAGGAAACCAACAAACAGAGAGATTAAATACATTGTCCAAGGTCATTTAGCTAAAAATTGGCACAGTCAAGATTCAGACTCAGGTCTGTTGAGTGCCAAACCATATATGCTTAACCTCAAGATCTGCAGTTCTCAAAATGTGGCTTGTGGATGCCTGGGGTTCTCTAGATCCTTTATAGGGTCAAAACCATGCTTATGATGTTATTTGCCTTTCTCACTATGTTGACATTTGTACTAATGGCTCAAAATCAGTTGTGGGTAAAACAGCAAACTCCTCAGCCCAAACCAAGGCAGAGGCATCAAACTGTACTTCTAGACATTGTATTTTTCACTGGGACACCCTTGCAGGGAGAAAAAAAAAAAAGCCATTTTACTTAAGACTGTCCTGACAAAGCAGTAAAAAAAACATTAATTGTATTAAATCTTGACTCTTGAGTGCATGTCTATTTAATATTTGTGTAATAAAATGGGAAGTATGCAAAAATCATTTATGTGAAATATAATGTTTATCTTGAGGAAAAGCATATGTGTGATTATTTGAGTTGCAAGTTGAATTAGCCACTTTTCCCCAAAAACATCATTTTACTTGAAAGAATGACTGACAGACAAATTATAACTATTCAGACTTGGGTATTTGAAAAAACAAATACCTGGATTTTTGCAAATGAACAGAGATTATTGCTTCAAGGAAAACACCTGACAGTATTTGCTGTTGCTGATGAGACTCAAGCTTCCAAGAATATTAGAATTTGGGAAAATTTGCATTTGTACTGTATCAGTCATAGTCTAGACAGGAGACAGGAACTACCTAGCAAGGGAAGGTTAAATATAAAGAATGACAAACTATTTATAAGAATAAAAGACAACCCTGAAGAATATCCTAAGACTAAGGTAAGGTACCCAAGGAAGGAACACGCTGAAGAAGGGGATCCCTCCTCAAGGCTGCATTGGAGATGATGTTGTTGCAGGATGTATATGCAACTGGATGATGAAGTTGCCCTGAGCCAGAGCTTGCCCACAGTCAGTGGGCCAAACCTGGCAAGCAGGGAACGGTGAGCTGGGACCAGCACACAGGAAACTCACACTTGGGGTCTGGGTGTACCAAGGCTGACAGGCAGGAAGCTGCTTGGGGAGTGTCAATGAAATTTGCCTGGAAGCTGTCTATAGGGATCTTGAACATCCTGGAATGCCAGCTGTGGCTCCTGTAGAATCTACCAGAAGCTCCCCTCTGTGGTTTCAGGGGGCCTGCCTGCAGGAATGTGCTGCATTGGTGGACAGAACTCCACGGAAAGTCATTCTTTGGGGTGCCAAGGGAAGCTGCTAATGGGGAGGCGCCAGACCTGGGTGTGGCACCACTCAGTGTCCCTCAAGATGCTGACTACTGTGTGTCAGCTGAGAAGATCACTGGAACCAGAAAGAAATGGCTCTTCCCTCAGCCCATGTCCTCCCAGTGCTGTCTACTGGTAAAACTTCACCTTGTGCCAACTGGCCAGGAAGAAGTGTCCCACCATCATGGCAGGAATGGACTTGGGCTGGGCGGCGGTAACAGGAAAGCTGGTACAGTCTACCCCTTTGCCTGCTCAGCTTCTGCACGCAGCTGAAATTCCATGCAACACTGGAACAACTCTCTTTCCACAGTTCCACGGGTGTGACACTTCTTTATGGGAAGCATTCTGGAGGGCAGCTTTCTGGTGAGTTCCATAGACTCCCCAGATGGTTTCCAGTATGTTCAACATGACCCCTTAGAGATGGCTTCCCTGCAGATTTTGTCAGCACCCAAGTGGGGGTTTCCTGTATTCCAGTCCCTCAGCCCATTGACTGTGGCCCAGCTTTGGCCCAGGGCAATCCAGCAAAGACGTGTCCCATCCAGTGGGGCAGCAACTACACCTTCTCTAATGAGGTCTGAACCACAGTGGTACTTGCACTGTGAACTTCCAAATGACCTTTTCAGATGAGAGCCAAGGCGGTATTAATGGACGTGATTTTCCAAAATTGTATGATGGAATGGATTGACATTTGCAAGATCTACCTAACTCAGGGAACCAGTATTTCCAAACGATCAATGCGTATTGTAGAAGTTCCCTTCCCAGGGTAAGATAGACCAATGGATTTTAGTGTAACAGAGAATGGAACGTTTCTGAGGCTAAGCTGTAACTAACCTTTAAGAAACTGCCATTTGTTGGGTTTTGATGTAATTTCTAAGAATATTCACAATGATTAGAAAAGGCTATCAAAATACTCTTCGCTTTTCCAATTACATACCTGTATAAGGCCTTATTTTCTCCATATCTTCCAACAAAACAACCTATCACAATAGGGTGTACTCAGAAACAGGTGAAAGAATCCAACTGGTTTCTAGTATGCCCGACATTAACAAGGTGTGTGGAAGTGTAAAACAATGCCCCTGGTCTCATTAAATTTGTTTTGAAAAAAATTTAACAAAAAGCCAAATTATTTATATTAATGTGTTATAGTTCCATTGGTGTTATTTAAATGAATTAATAAATATTTTAAAATTTTCTCAGTTTTAATTTCCAGTACAGTTAATATCCATACATATAACCTATATATAAACAAAAGCTCTTTGAGGGCTTTAATAATTTTTAAGATTATATAAGGAGATCCTAAGGTCAAAAATCTTGGGTGTTGGTGCTCTGGACTCAAGTAACTTTCTTTCTAAATGGGAGATCCATGAATTTCAAAATGAATAACAGCAGGTAAGGTTTTGTGGCATATCGGCCATGGGGATACCTCTGTATCGGGGGTTCAAAGATTGGTAAATATTTGCATTCCGATGCCTAGAGAGGCTTCAGAAGGAAGCAGAAAAACTTCTCCTGTTGCATTTCTTAAAGCACAGCACAGCCAAATTCCCTGGAATGTTGCCTCTGTTAATATTGTCACATACAATTCCCAGGCTGTGCCTTTGCTGAACCCTCACACTTGCCATGGAGAAGCTCCTGTTCTGAAGAAGCCTGACCTGAGAAGGAGTTGTAGATGACCTCGGATGAAAGGGTTTCAATCAAACTGGGGGAGCCATTCTAATGACGCTCTGTGGGAGCATCAGGGTGAGCTGGCACTTTGGTTCAGAGTTCTTGCCTTTATCACTCCGGGCTTCCCACGTATTGAAGAGAGCCTGCTGATGATCTGCACTCCCTTTTGTCTTAAAATGTCTTGCTGTCACCTTCCCCCAGTTGGATGCCATATCTATGTACCTTGTCTTATCTCTCCTTGCTAGACTTTGGGGAGGGTGTGAGAGATAGCCTTGGAGCAAGCGTGCTGAATAAAGACCTGGTTACTCCGCGCTCAGAGGCAGGTGCTCACTGCCCAAGATGCCAGGAGTTCGCAAGACGTGTGGAAAAGTCTGAAGAAAGTCTCTGGGGGCGCCTGGGTGGCTCAGTCGTTAAGCGTCTGCCTTCGGCTCAGGTCATGGTCCCAGGGTCCTGGGATCGAGCCCCGCATCGGGCTCCCTGCTCAGCGGGAAGCCTGCTTCTCCCTCTCCCACTCCCCCTGCTTGTGTTCCCTCTCTCGCTGTGTCTCTCTCTGTCAAATAAATAAATAAATAAATCTTAAAAAAAAAAAAAAAAAAGAAAGAAAGTCTCTGAATTGGAGCTCAAGTACAGTTGCAGGTGGTCTCACTTTTGCTAATTACATCCAGAGGAAGGGATTGACCTTGGGAGGGGTCTTTGTGACTTTTGTAAAACGAGTTTGAAACGCCCCCTGTTGAGCAGTGCTGAAAATGTCTGCAGTTGTGCTTCCTCGACTGGGCAGACATGACATTATCAAAATTTCCCAAGATTCTGCAGGCCAGAAGGGTCAGGGGTCTTCCTTACCTCCTCCCAGATCCTTTAAGCCCTAGAGCTACCCAGAAGGGGAGGTATGGAGAGGGGTACCTGAGAATCTGCAAGAAGGGCTCCCACTTAAACTATGAGGAGGGAGCAGTTCCCTGCACCCATACATCCCCCAAGCAAGAGATGCCCTCTGGTGAGCCTCTGGTGAGCAATTTCCCTGAGAAATGGCACCTTCTGTCCCAGGCCCCACGTCGCCTGTGAGCTCTGCCAGGGGAGGCTTTGGGCTGACGAGCTCAGCAGATAGGAGAACAGAAGGGGAAGCCTCCTCAGTCACCTCTGAGATAAAAAGAACAAAATAAGAGAGAGGGAGAAAGGGAGAAGGAGAAAATCAAAGACTAATCCCACAAATTCTCCTTTAATCTTGGAGCTTCCAGACCTAGTTCCCCTTTCATCTAGGACTTCGAAGTTATCTAGTTATTTTATGGGTAGTGAAACCACAAGGCGAAGAGAGGGTGGGGGGGAGATTGAATTAAGGAACAGGTAAGCAGGTTTATTATTTCGTCTGATCCTTCCTTCTTTCCTGCTAATTTCTCTGAGCCAATTTGGGAGGCAGAGCCTATCATGTTAACTCAGAGACAGACTATTGTATCCATGTTCTTTCTGAAACCATTTATCTGAAGGATATTAAAGATCCAATTTACATAGACATTATGGCATTGTGAGGAGGGTGTGTGCACGTGTGCACATGAGAGAGAGAGAGAGAGAGCTATAGGGAGAGAGAGGGAGAGAGAGAGAAGGAGGGAGAGAAATGAGCTACGGTATCCATCCAAATGGGCATATGTTTGTGCACGTGCTTGACCTGCATTGAGCATCATCTCCCATGAGGCTCTCAATGAAGTTTGCAATCACTCAATAAGTTAGTTCAAGAAGTCATTGGGCCTTGACAGAAATCAGGCTCCAGGCAATGGTGGAAATGTTTATTAACTTTATGATTCAACCCTCAGGCTCCTGCATTTCCTTATCAGTGCTACAAGATCACAATGGAGGAAATGGGACTTTCTTGAGTTTGATATCTGCCTAATTGGATGCCTAGTCATATTGCCCCAGCCCATGTATGTGCTTGTGTGGTGAACAGGTAGGGTAGATGCTGGGAAGGAGAGTCAGACTCCTAGGCTAGCCCTCAGCTTCCAGGATAACCCATTCCAGTGCAGAGCCCTTGGTTCAGCATGAGGGAACTGAGTGACGGAAGACAACCCGTATCATCTGGGTGGGGGGCACGCCATTTTATTCATTCATGAAATATAGATAAAAATGTCTATCCCACCTACCACCCTGGTTTGTCATGAAAATGAAATGGGGAGGTGTGCATAATAGCACTGTGAACAGAATGAGCAGAAGGGAGGGGATAACACACCCAGCTATCACGGTTTGTTGTGAAGATTCTTTCAGCCACAGCCAACGTCCCTTTACTGACATTAGGTTCACCGAAGAGCCTTCTACTGGATAATTTGGCCTCCTGTGTGGAGATGTCCAGCAGCCCATGTTATGGTAGAGCCACTGGTCTTACAAGGGAGGCTGCCATTGTGAATGAGTGTGGGCAGTCTCCACCACTCTTCATTCATTCATTCTTCCATCCATTCAGCTCACGCTCACAGATGACCCCATGCAATGGTTCGTAGCCTTGACTCCACTTTAGATTACCTGGGGAGCTAAAACCAAAACAAAGCTTCCAGGCTCCTCCCCAGACTAATTAACTGAGATGTTCCAGGAGCAGCTCCCAGGCACAGATACTTTTATAAAGCATCCTAGTTTGTTCTAATGAGCAGCCAGGGCTGAAATTATTGACCTGGTGTATGCCCTGTATTGTGTTTGCCTCCAGAAGATAAAAAGATAAGATGTTCCCAGCTCAGTGTAAACCATCCCCCTAGCACCAGATCACCCCCGGGAGAGGTAAGGGGGATTATATTCTTGCTTTTGCAAAGTTAAGGATCATGAGGAGACCCCAACTTCCTGAGGACACCATGAAATGATTTTCCCATCTAATCCTTGCTCATGAGCCCAGCCTGCTGGACTTACTCCTTCAGAATAATAAGCACTTCCCACATCTCAGGTACCACTGAGCTCACCTTGGCCTCTAATGCAGTCTTTCTCCTGGCCCAGGCATCTCCCCGGTCCCTCTGCCTGCCACACAGATGGTGGTGAGTTTGGTAAAGCTCAGCCTGTTCTCCACCCAGGTCCTTCTAGAATCCACAAGGAGACCATAATGTCAGGATGCATCTGCCTCATATTTCTTTCCTCCAGGAGCTCCCAGGAGACTAACTCTTGTCTTCCTTTCTGAAGCCGGGACTCCTTTTGCACCTGCTCCTAAATTTATGGTTTGTTTCTGAAATAATGTTGCTCATTTGAAAAGGAGAAAAACCACCAACACTCATACCAATGACTCTAAGTTGGACGATGAGCTCTGCCCACTTCGGGATTTTATGATTTGGCCGGTCAGGCGAGACCTCCTCCAGGCAGTAACATCTCAAAGGTCATTTCCCCACACACGTCTTTATTCTCCATACCTTAGGTTAGGCTGGCTTCCCTACCCACTGTCCTCAGAGGTCCACACCCTGGATGCTTAGCTTGGTGCCTGTCACACGTCAAGGAGGTGGTACCAGCTTAGGTCAGGCGTCTGGCTCAAGGCTGGGATAGAAGTGGGGCTTCTGGATCATTTCTCCCTTTACTCTCTTCAGAGCTGGCTGGGGTGGTCAGATGGGACTGTGATGTTTTATCATTCAAGTCTGTTAAGAATCTGTTTCTTTCAGCGTCAAAACTGTTCCTGTCTTCTCGGAGACTTAAAATACTGTCCTTGAACTGAGGTGGGACCCTCCCATATTAAACACACTCACAGCTTCAAAGCTCTCAGTGTTGCCGCAGAGGGTCCCAGAGGACCATCAATAAGAGACGTGTGTTTGCTGTACTACAAAGAGAAGCCTCGCTTCTTGATGGAGTTGATCTGAGGGGTGGGGGGTGCTGGAGGGGTTTGTTGTCTGTCTCCAAAGGGGGAGAGGATTAGGGGAGGAGAGGTTTAAACTCTGAGGGGTTGCTGACATCAGTAGCCTCCTTCCCAAGGAGGATCATGGTCTCCTACTGAAGCAGAAGGAAGGAAGATGCCCAGACCCTGGAGACTGCAAAGCCAGCTGTGTCTGCCCCTGCCTAATCAGACCCCCGCCACCATTGTGTAGCACGTCTCCGCATCCTGCCTCGTTTGCTGCCCTGTGGGTAGGGGATGCTATTATTGCAAGTGTCAGGTAAAGAAATAGGGGCTCCGAGAGGTGGAATTGCATGCCCGAGATTGCCCCACTGGTACTGGACCTGTGTTCTTTCTTTCATTGAAGGCGGCGAGTAGATTACTATGCCTGACTGAGGGATCATCGTCGCTTAGAAGGGGGGCTGCTCAGAGAAGGATTTTGAGTTTGCCTCTGGGCTCAGTGGGAAGGAAGGTTGCAGTTGATGTGTCAAGTAAACTTATATTTTATCCTCCAAACTGGGACCCTTTCGAGAGCGAAAGGGATTGTGTTAAAATTATGCCTGAACAGCACATTTAACCTGGGGCTGTCCTGGGTCAACCAGGATGTGTGGTCACCTAAGGGAGTCACCATGTGTGAGATCCAGGTACTCGGGTGGGGGAGCATTTGGGCGGGGGCGGCTGCTAGTCTTCTGGGGACGAGTCAGTGCTGAGTCATTCTATGATTTCTGTGGGAACGTCTCTTCTCATTCCCACCCCCAAGGAGCAAGATCAGGCTGTCCCAGCCTGCAAGGGGTCGAGAGGGGTGGTCACAGATCAGAGTTCATCTAATACGGCCATAATCTAGACCATCACATGCCTTGCCATTCGTGCTCCCAAATGGCCCATTGCCTCGCCGCCCAGAGGGAGAATGGCCAAGTAGTGGATGCAAGGCAAGAGAATGTCCCGAGTTGAACACTTCTCTTTTTGACTATAGCATCGATGTTGTGGCCAACGTTACCCTCTCCCCAGCTTGAAGACAGCCGCAGAATCTCTCAGAACCCACTCTGGGCTCATTCGACAGAGATCCATCCGCTGCTGGAATTCCCTGCCAAACCCTCCTCAACTCTTGCTCTGACGATTTTAACAGCTTCTCAACTTGTATCTCTGCCTTCCACGGTAGCTCTTCCATTTCATTTCTGCCTCTGCTGACAGGATGATGTGTCTAAACATTCCCATCAAACTCTGCCACTCTCGAAAAATCTTTCTAAAAATCTTCATTGCCTTTCTACATCTGTTCTGGACTCGGTGCCCGAAATCCCTATGTTGAAGCCCTTCCCCGCAAGGTGCTGGGATTTGGAGAAGGGGCCCTTTGGGAGGTCCCCGTGATGGAATTAGCGCCTTTACCAGAAGAGACGCCAGAGGGCTTGTTCCGTCTGTCCGTCTTCATGCACGCCCTGAGGAAAAGCCAGGAGGAGAGGACTCAGAGCCTGACTCAGCCGGCACCATGATCTCAGACCTCTGGCCTCCAGAACTGTGAGAAAGAAGTTTCTGGAGTGTAAGTCCCCCAACCTGGAGTATCATGTTATGGCAAAAGGCCCACATGGACAGCCTCCCACCATCGCCTTCCTTCCGTTGCCTGCACCCCGCACAGACCGCACTCTGACGTCACAGGATTACTCACCATTTTCTCCTCACATTCCTGGCACGTGCTTTCATGCCTCTCTCTCTACCCTTGTACATGCTGTTCTTGCTGCCTGGAATCTCTTTCCTCATCTCCTTTCATGTCTGGTCAATGCCTACTTAGCCCTGAAAGCCCCAGCTCCTATCAAACTTTCTCCATCCCCGCTACGAAGAATTAATTGCTCCCTTCACTTGGCAGCATGATACCAGCAACAGTATGCAGTATGCAAACTGCCTTCCAGCTCTGCCCTCCCACTACCATGCTGCCTGGCACACCGGGTGCTTGAATCATGTTCAAGAGATTAATAAATGCACAAAGGGATGGATGAATAAATGAATGAAGGACATCAGACCCTTGGATGCAGCTTCTGTGGACTAGCCTGTTCAGGCCATCAGGGAAATGCACTCTTGGCTTCTCAGGGGTTCCCTCATGCAAAGAACCAGCGAGGAGCAAGACAGTTGAATTAGCCAGGAGGCCCAATAGATCTCTAGCTTGGACTGCCGCCTTCTGGGGACTCACTTTGGGCAGAGGCCAGAGGGTGACAGTGGGGAGCAGTGGGGTTGGGGATGGGCACTGGCCCCCCTAATTTGCTAAGGAAGCTCTGCTGAGAAGCAGGGGAACAGCAAGTAGAGAATGAGCCAGGAAACAAGCCTCTCTCTTTACCGTCACATACCTGGTCCCCACGCTCAACTTTCTCTTCTGCCCCAAGGCTGAGAGTGAGACCTACTTTGTCTGCCCTTACAAGCATTCGCCCCTGTCATTCTCCTTCTGTGACCTTGGCCTTGCCCTCTGGAGAACACCAGGAGCCTCTCTCCCTGATCTTCTTCCTCACCTCCTACTTGAGAATGTCAGGCTCAGCAATCGCCCCCTTCCCTGTTCCCTACCATCAGTTTCCCCCAGAGTGATGTTGCAGACGTCAGGGTGTGGGTGGGCTGGGGAGAGAAATGAGGCCCAGACCTGAGCCTGAAGTAGGGAGCTGAATGGGCATTGGCCCCGTGAGCTGGCCCAGCCTCATTCTGAAACCTCACTTAATCCTCAGGCCCTTGCTTTGGGGGATGGGGTGGGGAAGGGGGTCCTGGCTGCACCTCCCCAGGCCCCCACCCTCCTCACTGACCCCTTGCTGCAGAACTGTTTATCCACATTTCTCCTCTTGGCCCCAGCACATTTTGGCAGCCCAATTAGTGCCTTGCAGATAGTTTCTTGAGTCTGAGCAATCCTCCTCCCCAACCTTTCACCTCCTGATTTCACTTTCCTGCCCTTGTAGGGAGATGTTTGACAAGCTCTCCTCCATTTCATCTTCAAGCAGGCTGACATGCTCAGAAGCACTGCTACTGTCTTACAAATGAAAAGCGGGTTAATTAAGGCATATTTTCCAGCTTGTTTTTAAAAGGGAAAACAAAAGAGAGAGAACAGGTATCCTAGTTAATGGTTCCTAATTGCTTCTTTCCCGAAAAGTCTTCAGCGTAAAACAGCCTAATTGAGTACTTCCTAATCTGGCACTCAAGAACTGAGCAGGGCTGTGCCTGGCCCCCCACCGAACGAACTCCCACTCTCCTTCGAGACCCAGCTCATATGCCATCTCATCATGGAAGCCTCCCCACTCCCTCGGACTAGGTTACCTGATTATAGTGGACGCTGTGCTTTGCAGCCCAGAACCTTCTGAAGGGCTTACTCTGCTAGCTGCTGAGAGGGTCATCAGCAGGCAGTCCTCATCTGTTAACCCTTCTTAGGAATGTCCCTCGCTGAAGAGAGCTGACTTGTTCAGACTCATGCCCTATTCACCGGGTGCCTGCCTCCAATGATTGTCCCCAGCAAGGGTGTCAAAGCCTGGGCCCTTCATTTCAGTTTGGTACAAGTCTGAGATGCCACTCAAGCTTCGATTTCCTGTGAAGTTGGCTGCAATCTTTAATGAGACTGCACTGCAGCCCAACCCTTCCCTTGGGCCGGTCTTCCTTCCCTCCCTTTCCTACCACCCATGTTCGGCCCATGACTACTCCCGGATGTGCTTCCTGCACGCCGATGGCCGGGCAGCTCACCCGGTGACAGCGACCCTCCTCTGTGTTACTGTAGTGTCCTTTCTGGCCATCATCATCTGTGTGCTGTAGTGTGTTGCCCAAAGAGGCTTTTTAGGAGGGACATAATGCAATGAGGGCATTTATGTTTTCCATCTAGCAGGAATATGTTGATTTGATTCTTTCCAGACTTATGCTCTAGTAACTGCTACAAAACTCTATCTACGTACAATCTATCACCTGTCTACCATATCTATCTATCATCTCTCTCTCTCTATCATATCTATTTATCTCTATCATATCATATCTGTCTGTCTATCATATCTACCTAGCATATCTATCTATCTATCATCTATCTATCGCATCTATCTACTTACCTACCTACCTATCAATACTATTGGTGCCCCACCCAGGTCTCCTTTATTGGCGGATGCACCCTTTTCCCCGTTGCTGGAAGTGTTGGCTCATAATAATTCACAGCTGCACCCTTTTCTGGAAATTTTCCTTTAGACAACAGGAGCTGCTTTATCCCCAAGACTGTGTCCCCCTTCCCCTTCCCCAGTGGCAGACCTCAGACAATGACTGACTGGCACTGGGGTAAATAGGCAGCCCTCTTGCCCCAAAGTGGGATAAACTCTGTAGTAGAATCTGTCTACTATTCTACTACTACTATAGCTCAGACTCCCCAGAAGATCAGACTGAAGACTGTTTCCAGCCAAGCACACATTTGTGCTTAGCTTTTTACCATCACCCTGTTTTTCTTCCTCAATCTTCCTCTTCTGAGTGTATTTTCCCAGTAAATAACTTGAGTAAAAGTTCTTATCCTAGGCTCTGCTTTTCGGAGAGTTTGACCTAAGACATTTGCTATCAAGACTAGTCCTAAAAAAGCAAACAAGCAAGCAAACAAACAAAAACAAAACCAGGCACTAAGTATGGGATTCTGGAATTGGGTTGTGATGGAGACCACATTGTGGGTCATGGGTGGAATTATTGCTTATCTCCAACAGGCTGTGTGATCGCTGAGATCTTTACCTAGGTCAGCTGCAAAGATGATGTACTAGCTGGTTCAATGTCTTGGGGGTTTGGGCTGCCATAATAAAATACCCGGGACTGGGGGGCTTAAACAACAGAAAATCATTTTCTCACACTTCTAGAGGCTGAAAGTCCAAGAGCAAGGTGTCCACAGTTTTGATTTCTCCTCCTGAGGCCTCTCTCCTTGTCTTGTAGACATCTACCTTTTTGCTGGGTCTTCACATGGCTTCTTCTCTGTGCATGTGTATTCCTGGTGTCTCTCTCCTTATAAAGATACAAGTCATATTGGATGGGGGCCCCACCCTCACTACCATTTAACCTTAATTACCCCTTTCAAGGCCCTATTTCCAGATACAGTCACATTGGAGGTTAGGCCTTCAACATATGAATTTGGGGGAGACACAGTTCAAGCCACAACAGAAGATACAGGGAAAGTAACTGTGAAGACTGTAGAATTGGCTGACCTTTACTAAGCACCATGGATTTGCCGAAGAGAGAAAATGGCACCCTCAAATCTATTAACAATTTAAAGCAAAGTCACGCATTCAAGGAGGAGACCTTCCATTCCTACAGCCAGAGGCAGACAGAGCACAAGGCTTAATTGTGGGAGTGACAGAACTTCAAGAAGGATGAATTCCCAGCCAAGAGGAGTCACCGGTGCTGAGAGCAGGGGCCCTATACTGGTGATGTGAATATCTGGATAGATGTACTTGAGAACCGATTCTTTAGAATTCCCTGAACCATTTCGGCCTGACCAAATGGCTTACTCTCCTTTGTTAAAAGACAGAAGCTCCTACTTGCCTGAAGATGATGCAGAGGTTGCCCCACCTACCCTTTCTGGCCCCCCAGAACCACAGACTAGGTTAAATCTCAGCACAGCCAGACTGCGGAAGTAGTGGACCTGCTAAGGGACTAGAGGATCACACCCAGAGCTACAGGACAGTATAGTGGCAGGAACCAGGAATGAATTCGGAAGGGCCTGGGTGGGGAGGGGACCAGAATACAAAGCTGGATGGGGGACAGTTTTCCAATGCCACAGGGTATAATGCCCTGGCTGGGGCCCTGAGATCTGGTTCTAATGCACCGCTGAGATGGCTCTTGGAAGCTTAGCTAAAGCTAAGCTTGGCCCACATTAAACAGAACAGAGTTGTCAGAATTGCCATGGCGAATAGGTAGGAAGAGACCAAAGGCCCAGAGAAGTGGGCGTGCTAGAGTAGGTCTGTGATATAATCTGGAAAATCCAACTAACCATGCTCCTCAGGGGACCTGGATGACACTCTGATTGCTAAGGTGATGGGGGTACCAATGTCACCAGAGGGTTCAGTGATAGGACTGGTGGAAACTCTGTTATGGAACTGGGCTCCTTAATGAAAATGGGGATGTCCCAGAATAGCAGAGGCCAGGTGGTCGCATAATTGTCAGAGGCAAGGTGAACATAATTACCATAATGAGCAACAAGGTTGGCATGAGACCCAGGATAGCCTGGCCTGCAAGGCCTTCTGGAAATGGCATGAAGATCATGGTGTTCCTAGAGGCAGACAGATGGGCATCCAGCAAGGATAGATGGCCTTGGATAAATACACACACACACACATACATGCACACAGTGTGTATATATATATATATATATATATATATATATATATATATATATATATAAGAGAAATCAAGCATGGATGAGCATAAGGCCAAGTTCAGCCTCTCCAATAGAAAGTCCTGTCCCCTTGCCTAGTTTCCAGACCTAAGCTTGTTCTCAAACCCAGAACACATTGACCAAAGGAGAGGCCGAGACATGCAACACAGTGGTAAGTGTGAAATCACACTAATGATTTCCCCAGTTCTTCCCCAAAGGGCCTGTAGTTATGTACTTGCATATTCAGGCACTGGGGAAAAGGGATACCCAGAGCCTTGTGGGGTCTGCCGGAGACAAGTTCTGAAATGACACTGACACCTGGGAAATAAAGCACAATTATGATGTCCCTGTGAGGTTAGTGGGGGCCAGGTAATAAATGAAGTCCTGGCCCAGGCGTTCCTCGAAATATCCTCCTGGTGGTCGTTTCCCTGGTTGCCGGAACATAATTGGAGTGGACGTAGTTAGCAGAAGGTATAACCTTTACTTGGTTCTCTGGCCTACGGAGCAAGAACTATTGAATAGGAAAGGCCAGTAGAATGCTTTGAAGGTTCCCTCCTTCCACCAGGATAATAAATCAAAAACAATATCACATTCTAGGGAGGATGGCCAAGATTAGTGCCACCCTAACTGGTTTAAAGGGTGCCAAGGTGATGGCTCCTTGTCATAGTCCCATAGAGTTCACTGGTCTGGCCCCTGCAAGACGCAGGTAGATCTGACAGATAACAGCAGATTTCGGCAAGTTTGACCAAGTAGTAGTTCTTGCTGTAACCACTATGTCACTCGTTCTGTATTTACTAGAGCAGATGAACATGGCCTTGTTAATGGTCATGTAGCTATTGATCTGGTGAGTGCATTCTTTTTTTCATACCCATAAGCAAGAAGGATCAAATGCAGTTAGCATTTATTTGGAACAGACAATAGTTTATATTCACCATCTTATCTCTGGAGGATTGTTAATTTTTTATTCATAATATAGTCCGAAGTATCCTAGACTATCTGGGTATTCTACAAAACATCAGAATGGTCCCCTCCGTTGATGCCATCATGTTAATTGAACCCAATGAGAAGAAGTGACGGATAGTCTGGATGCTGTGAAAAGACTCAGGCTTTCAGAAGGCTGATAAATAAACCCTAGAGACTTAGGATTCTGCCATATCTTTGACGTTTCTAGGGGACTAATGGCCTAGGGAAATCTCTTTGTACCCCTGATCCCTGAGAAAGAAGCAAAAGGTTTTGGAGGGAGCATATCCTACAGTTGGCAATTCTGCTACAACCCATTTATCCAGTGACATTGGGAGGCCCCCTAGGTTGGATAGTACTTGCCTGGTCAACCCACCCGGCAAGTCACTTAAACCAGTGGAAACACTGGCTGGATGCGATGGGTATCTAGAATGGGTGGTGGAGGCAGAAGATAGAGTAGTGATCACGACCTTGGGAACAGGAAACAGTATTCATTCTATTAACCCTCCCTCTGGATGCTTTCCAGGAAACCATGACCTATCAGAATCCCAGAGCTGCTGTATCTGGAGGGAGTAAAGCAAATGAGAGAAGTAAGTGGATCAGTGCTGTGCAAAGGTTGAGTGTAGTAGGTGTTGTTGGTGCCCGACCCAGACACCCTTCACCTCCTACGAGTGGTGCTCACCTGACCTGGGAGAGAGAAACCCCTTCCCCCAGGTGCTGATCTCAGCCACCCACTGACCCACACTGGGAACCCAGGTGCTCAAGGTGGGACTGACTCTGTGGTGCATTTAGTGCTCTGGATTAGAGCTTCCCTATGGGCTCAGTAGAGCTACTGCCCAGCTGAGACTATATTTTTACATAGCTTCCCCACCCCTCCTGTTCTCTCCCAAGAGTGCTCCCTCCGACAAATTGCGAGAGTGAGAATCCCTACCCAGGAGCTGCTTCTAGGGTACTCAGCCTAAGACAATATATGCATTATGTGTGTTATTATGTGCGTGTGTTTATTATTTTTTAACACAGTACTTCTTTCTGCAATGTCTTTATCCAGTGTATACCTTGCAGATCCCGTGGTCACATTTGTGCCCCCCACATCGTGTTCATGAACTACACGCCCCACATTTGTCTAAGCTCGGTTGACCTTGGGATTTCTCACGTCTCAGTTAAGTGATTCTGCGCTGCATATTGTGAGGGATTGAGAATTTTGCACCAGGAAAATTTCTCTAGTTCAAACGGAGTTAGTAGGTGGAATCACATCACATAACTGAACTTTAGCTTCCTGAATGCCATCATAGAAAGTCAGAGAGTGAGGGGGGAAGAGACAGAGAGAGAGAAAGAGAAGGGCTTTTATTTATCCATTAATTTATTAATTTTTGGCTTTTGAACTTCTGAGAGCCCATGTTTTGATTTTAAGGGTTTTCAAGGAGAATTTGGACAATACCTATTTTTACCTTTCATGCTTGATTTTAGAGGAGACTCTCCCGTGATAAACTAGTGAATTATTTTATATTTTAGACACTTCATTTCAGAATAGGTTCCCCCACTTTGGTCTGAATTAGTGAGGTTTGGCGAAATGTGGACAGCAAATGAATTGCAAATTATATGTAAATGCGTATAAATTAGCACCAGTTATTAGAATAATTTGCATCAACAGCTCTATAATTAGGCAGCAACCTGAGGGAGAAGGGCAGTAGGCAAAGGATCCGAGGAAGCTGGGAAGGCAGCCCAGGAGTCCTGGGGTCCCAACCTCTATGTTAATGAGGTTCCGTCTTCCCCTTCCCCAGGCCCCTTGGCACAAGGCCTTGGGGATCTAAAATCCATACCCTGGTTTCCGTCTGGTTCTTGCTAAGATTCCTGGTGGGCGTAGCTCAGGGAACTGGGCTTTTCCTGCTCAGTGCAGCGCAGCGGGAGGCCGTGGGCTTCCTGAGGGTGGAAATCTCAGATTTTCTGCTTTCCGGGCGGCTTTAGCCAAATCGCTCTATAATTCTTAGTTTCTGCATCCCGATAATGGGTTTACAACAAGTGCTTGTTCCTGCACTATCTCCTATCGCTGTGTGGTTCCGATGAGATTCTGTAAGGAGCTGGACAGCCCTCTGCGTGCATTTGGTATTATTGTGACAGCTGAGTTCATTTAGCCAGCTAGGGGCAGATCCGGGATGAAACCCAGGTACAGCTGGCTTCAGAGCCCTCCTGGGTCACTGGGTCCCATGCCCAGGCAGGAAGCAGGCGTGAAGTACAGTTCCTTCCTATGTGATCCATTCTTCTGGTACCACTTGGCATCCCACCCCGTGTGGGTGCTGGTCTCTTGAGGCCAGGAATTGGGTCCTCATGCTGTTTGCATCCTATACTGAGCACACTTTTTGGTGGGTGTGTGCAGGTGAGTGCCCAGTCCTTGGGACCTGGGCCTATCTATGGGCTTATGGAGGGTGTTTCTCTTTCCCTTTATCCCGGGGACACAAGGGAAATGACACAGAGCTCCCATCCCCTTGTCTATAGCTACCCTTGGATTATTCATCCTCGAGCAAATGAAGGTAACTACAGGGGCACGGGGAGTTTGGAAGAGCAGATGATGATATAAATAACCACCTGCTTGCCTTTGGAATGAATCATATGGATTTTCTTTTTAGCATATTTGCCATCTTCATTTGCTACAAAAACACATGTCCATGCTCTGAACCTAGCCCAGAGGCTGGAGGAAAACAGGAAGGTGTGGGAGTCACCCCTCCCCCAGGCAGATACCTGAGGGGTGAGCACCTGTCACAGAGAGATCACAGGGTTTGGGTTCACAATCAGGTACTGGTTCCTGCTCTGTGATCTTGTAAGCTTTCGGAGCCTCCTTGTATCCTTCACAGAGTGACCTTGAGGATGAAATGGAATTTTATATGTAAAAGGAATTTTCTATTATTTCATTATGATCAAGGACCCCCAGCACAGCCCAGATAGATCTTCAGTTCCTGCTTGCCTGTCCCACCTCAAATCTGCCTGTCCATCCTACACACACACACACACACACACACACACACACACACACACACACACACGGGGTTCCAGTTGTGGGCCCTCCTGGTCATTCCAACTGTCTTCACCCACATGGCCATCTCTTCCCTGAGTGGCTTATCTTGCTCCATTTGACTGGCCAACGTCTCCTGATTAATCATCCATTCAACAGATGGATTTTTTTTTTTAAGATTTTATTTATTTATTTAAGAGAGAGCACAAGCAGGGGGAGGGGCAGAGGGAGAGAGAGAAGCAGGCTCCGTGCTGAGCAGGGAGCCCGATGCGGGGCTCGATCCCAGGACCCTGGGATCATGACCTGAGCCAAAGGCAGATGCTTAACCGGCTGAGCCACCCAGGTGCTCCCAACAGATGGATGTTTACTGAGCATCTACTGTGCCAATCACCATGCTAGGCCCTGGGGACACCATGGTGAGCCAAAGATGTTTCCTTTCCTCAGGGAGCTTACACTTTATGAACGATTTGACGTTCACTTAAATATTATAGCCTGTCCTGACATCCATCCTCCCTTCACAGATTTGTACCCCTCCTGTGTCCCCGCCCAGTGTCTAAAGTTCTTCTGTCACACTATCCTTGACATTGCACCCACTCTTACGCACTCTGCCCCCACTGTCCCCTCTCCCTCCTCCCTTTCCCACTCCGCCTACCCTACTCTTCCCCTTTCTTCTCAATCTTTCTCCCCCTCCCTCCCTACCTCCTCCGGCAACCATTTTCTTTGTCCCTCCCTGGAATTTATAAGGCCAATCCTTGAAATGAGAAGGTGACTACTTTCAAACAGATAAAAGAAAGCCCTTCTTTTCCCAGCAGATAATTAATTTGTGTCACTTGCTGGTCGTGGAACATAATTGAGGCCAAGGGCTTAAGAAGGCCCTGAGAAGGAATTAGACACGTAGCCACACCAGGGGGACTGTATCGCTCACTCCGCTTCCCTGTCCCTGGAGGGTGAGGGTAGCAATCCCTGCCCTGTAGAGCGTTCACGTGCCACGCACGGAGCTGCAAGCTAGCGTCCTGGCACTAGGGGTGGACTCGTCGTCAAAGGATGGTAAGAGAATAGGATGGAAGCCCTGGGTTCGAGTCCCAGGTCTGTCATTTTATCAGTGGAATGATTCAGATATATTCCCTAGCCTCTTACAGCCTCCAGTTCCCTGAAACCCCTGAATCCTGTATGTTTCTCCCCCCTGGGCTGCGAACAGGCTCTGGAAAGTGCAGTATGTGAACAGCTTGGCAAGCTGTAGAATGTAAAGGACAGAGTGTTCCGTGGATGCTCATCCTGTTTCCCACGTTTGGGTGTGGACGCGGCAGGGAGGGAGGATGTTCCCCAGAAGCTTGATGTCCGAGGCTGCTGGCATGGGTCTTGGCGGCAGGGACCATCATGCAGGCATGGGGCAACCTCAGGGGAGCTCCTGGGAGCAGAAGTGACCCAACGTCCCTGGGGCCCAGGCCTGTGTCCGGCACTCACCAACGGTGAGGTGTTGGCAACCTCTTTTTCCTTTCGGGACTCTCGGTTTCCTAATCTGCAAAATGGGCGCTGGCGGGCTGGAGCAAAGAGAATTGTACCAGATTATGAGTTTTCAAAGTGTGTTCCTTGGAACATTGGGGAAACGGTTCAAGAAAGAAAAGAGTTCCTGAAAAAGAAGATTTCAAGAAAAAGTTTGAGGAAGGCAGCATAATATAGAAAGGTAATCAGAGTGCAGATTAGCATAGTACGTCCCTTAAGAGGCCTGTAATAGGGAGAACTGTTTCTGTTTAACCTGGTTTGGCCCAAATGTTGATGTTGATGCTCTCAGGGATATGCCTCAAGCCTCTTGTGCCTCCACGATCCTCACATGTAATTCCACACAGACCGGGGGCTGGGGGGCCGTCCAAGCCTCACAGTGACAATTGGCCAGTGGTCAGCGGTGTACTGTTTTGCAAAGTCCTATTGAGGCTGTCGGCCACCTCCTTCCCGACGATGCTTTCTATGGTTAGGTGGCATTCGCCTCGCTTTCCCGTAGCTGCCACCGCCCGCCAGAGGGAGAGGCAGGTAACAGGAGAGCCCCAGCTATGCAGCTGGGAGTGAGCTGCAGGTGCGGGCTTGCCACCCGTGTTGTACACTGGTCCCCGAGGCACGACGTGAGCGGAGTCTCGGGAACCGGCAGCAGGTGTGACAGCCTCCCACCTGCGTAATACCAGCAAAGACAGTCAAACCGTGCAACGTCACTCAGCATTTTCACAAAAAGTGCGTGGGGTGCTTGAACTGTGCCAGGCACTGGGTTGATGGCTGGACCCAAAGAGATAACCAGACTCAATCTCTGACCTTGAGGTGCTCTTGGAGTTGGGGAGGGAAAGGAAACGAGACAACATATAAACAGCTAACAGCGCCTACTCTCAGGCACTGGTGGGCAATGTCCCCTGGGAACTGGTTAAAGATTCAGATGCCTGGCTTCTGATCTCGAGGGTCAGAATCTATGGGGTAAGGGCTGGGCACCTGCGTATTCTGGTATGTGATTAGACTGGGGAATTCCTGCATTATCTGAGTACGATCAATGGGGAAAGCATGTACTTTGGAGTTAGAGTGTTGGCTGGGTGACCCCGGACCAGGCCCACCATCTCTCCCCAGCTTTATGGAGGTGTAATTGACAAACAACATCATAAGATATTTAAAGTGTGCACTGGGATGCTTTGATATACATATACGCTGTGACAAGACATCTAGTTACTTAACACATCCATCGCTTCTCATCTTTGTCTCTTTTTTTCTTTTGGTGAGAACAATTAAGTTCTCCTCTCTGCATATTTCAATCACACAACACAGTGTTATCAACTATAGTCACCACGTAATACGCACGATCCTCGGGCCTTGTTTGTCTTACAGCTGAACGTTGGCATCTTCTTACCAGCCTCCCCCTCTTTCCCCCACCCTCCAGCCTCTGGCAACCACTTTTCTGCGCTCTGTTTCTAGGAGTTTGGCTTTTGCTTTAGATTGCAGGCGTGAGTGATAACCATGCGGTATTTGTCTTTCTCTGCCTTATCTCACTTAGTTTCTTTATTGAACGTGCTCATGCATGTGGGGGGGGGGGGGTGCAGTGACATTGCAACGCTGTGTGGCAAGCACCTGGCACAGAGTATGGTGTGCCACGGGAGCTCAGGGAGTGTGGCCATTCTCGGTATGTTTATTGAAGTGGGATAGAAACACGAAGGCAGGAAAGTCGGCGGGCAGGGAGGAACCGGCTGGGTTCTGGATGTGCCCACCGGACAGGCAGCGCTGCACATTGGTGCAAAGATACCATTTAGCCACCGAGGTTGACTTGGCCCAGAGACTTCAGTGCTTTTTACGAGGGAGTATTCGGGAGGCATGCGAGGTGCTGTAGAGTTGCATGGCTCCATTGAGCCAAGATCCAGATCCCCCGTTAACAGCAGCTCTTTTGGTCTGATTCACACATTTCGTACCAAAGCATTCACTTTCTCGCAGCATTTATTAATTTCCTGTGGGTATGCCTTTTTGCCTTCGCTAGCTCCTAAGGCCAGGAGCTGGACAGTTGACACCTTTTCTTCCCCAGCCTAGTGCTGTGCAAACAATAAGTACTCAATACAAACCTGCGGCTAATTGATAATTGATCTCTTGCAGCAGGGAGGGCGGATACCAGCTGTGGCTGTTTTGTCCTCAATTTGGGTTCATTTCCACCTTTAAAGAGCTTGTGCAATATTATATTATCATATTATGCAAACCAAATATCCTAAAAAGACAGATAGTTAACAAACAGACTAGTAGATTAGGGATTGCCTATGGGATTCATTCTAATCAACCAGCCTACTTATCTGCCTGTGATCAGGGCCCTGAGTCTTTATCATTCAGCCGAGTGAAGCAACATACCAGGTTCCCAGAGGAGTAGAATGGGATTTCAATTACATATCCATTTTTTTATCACTTCACTGAAATAACATGGCTCCCTGGCTCTAAATTGCTAAAAACCAGTTTAAGTTAAGGAGACAAATAGACACTAATTACAGAGCAATGTGGAGTCCAAAGCATCAGGGCACTTGGCCGAGAAATGCCTTCCACCACACCCTCTGATGCAAAGCTGGAAGAAATTGAAATTTCCTCTCCTGCTACTTTACTCTCAGGAACCCCTCCCCTGAGGAGATTCGGAGTATGGGGGGAGGGGTACAAAAGAGCCCTCTGGGGAGAGAAGTTTCGATGCTCTTCTTTTAGCCCTGGCAAGCTATTAACTTGAAGACCATGGCCTCTGTGTCTTTTGTATAATAATCCGTGCTGTTGTCTACATTCTTATGTATTCAGAAGCCTCCTCTAAATCCTAATCAGAACTGAAGCTTCCCAGTGAAAAGAGTAATAGCACATAGGCATCAGGTGACCCGGCGAGTGCTAGCTCCATGACAAACTGGTTGAGTGACCTTGGACAAGTTACTTCAGTTTTCTGCTTCTGTTTCTTCTTCTGTACAGTCAGATCCCCTGGTAAATATTTAACCAGCTTTCCAGGGAGGAAAAGCCCTTATTTGTAGCTTTTGCCAGTTTCCATGGTGTAAATACTCCCACCATGGCTGATTCCAAGCTGCCAAGCTGACGTCACTGAATATGGAACTGGGAGGAGATGCCCACCGTCAGCTCTCATGAGCTGACATGAGATGGTTTCAGCATACCACTGGCTGAGATCTCACCCATCATCAAATCAGATGATAATGGGGTGGTCATACAGAGCACACACACTCTCTCTGTCTGTCGAGGTACAACCATATCCCTAGTTCTGGAAGGTAAAATTTGATGGCAGGCAAGAAGAAAAACATCTAGCTTCTGCCCATCTCAGAGGTGGGGTAAGAATAAAGGAAACAGTGTTTTCAACATGAGATAAAAATAAAATACAGAATTTCATTCATTCTTTATATCAGTATTTAATGAATATGTGATAACATTTCTTAATAAAATGTAATAATTGTATTCAAACTTTCTTTGAATGGAAAACAGTCTTCTCTGTTTTTGTGCCTTTGCGAAGGGGAGGGTAGACAATTTACTCCCTGTCAAGGGAGTTTGATAAGAAATAGATCAACAAGGTGCCTTCTCCCCGTCTGTCATGTCCAAGTCCACATGCTCAACAAATGCTCAGCAGCTGTGTATTGATGACCCCTCCTGGCCATGAGAACTTTCCTCTTTTACAAATGGCAAAGATCTGATTATCAGGCACTGAGTACCAACTGGACCCTTCAAGGTCCCCCACTGGGCCTCCTGTTGCCTGTGCTGCCATTCATTTGCCTGTATCAAATACCTCTTCCTACAGCTTCTCTACAGACCCTTCCCAACCTTATGTGGCCTCTTTCTTTGACCCACCTTTGCACCATAGCAATAAAAATCTCTCTTATGGCAGAGGTCTTACCCTACCTGGCCTACAGTCGCTGATGTGCTTGGCCTATTCCCCAACCAGACTGTGAGCATCTTGAAAGAAGAGATTAGGTATTATTAATCATTTTTTTATTTCCTGCAGTATGCTTAATAAGTGCTTTTTGAATTTTAATTGAATTTGTATGACTAGAAGCTGATGTACATCCTTAATCTAAAGAGTTCTTTAAAAAATGAGTTCAAAAGTTACATCCTATTGAAGACTATCTAGAATAACATTAACCAGAACCGTTGGAATAGGAGACAACCAAATTCTCGGTAAGCTTTGTGGGATGCCAACAGACGCACCATCACCCACTCTCACACGCACACAGTAATTTGCTTGACATTCCAGCTTCCACTTCTTTAAATAAAATATCTATTTATACCCACATTCATTAATTTTATAATTGAAATTACTTGGACAAGAACGTTTTCAGTAAAAAAAAATCTAAGAACATGGAACATTGTTAGGTGCCACAGAAGATATAGATGTGGTAGAATAGAGTCCATGTTCTCAGGAGCTTAGAGTTTGGTGGGGAGGACAGGTCATTATAGTTGAAATATAAGTAAGTGGTCTGGGGTTGGTTAGGGAATGTTTGACTTAAACCTTGAAAGATGTAGTAGAATTTGGGTAAGAAGAGAAAAGAGGGAAACAAAAGAACAGGAGAAGAGCTAGAGGAAGAAAAATAAAGAGGGGGGAAAAGGTAATTTTGCAAGACTCGAGGGGAGATGTAGAATAGGGTGGAGATGTGTATGATGGGGAAGAGTCTTGACTGGCTGGTGTGAGGTGTTCATATGGGGGATAAATTATAGGTTTATCTGAGAACCAAAAGATGTAGGGCATGGATCTCTTTGAGTTTAGACTTTATCTAAGAAGCACGGAGAAGCCACCAAATCTTTCACACAGGGAAGTAGCCTGATGACAGACACTGGAGGGTATGAATTGGAGGGTATAGGCTGCTGGGGAGTCAGATCCTCCATGGGGACTAGCCAGGAGAACCAGGGATTCTGGGTTTCATAGCCACATGGCAGCAGTGAGGATGGACCATAAGGGACAGAAGTCAAGGTCCCAAGGAGGAAGCATGACTTGGGGAATGGTCAAACTGTTTAACAGTGAGTCACAGATCAAAGTAAAAGGTGATGGGTGGGTAGCTCTAGAAAGAATACGGATTATGGGAATGAGACCTGAGTGTAGAAGTCGTTGAGAAACCCAAGAAGACCCATGGAGCTGGCTCCTCTTGTTGTCTCTCTTTCCCTCTCTCTGGATCCTAGAACCAATTCTTCTTCCTGCACAGCTTCTCCACATCCTTCTCTCTACGCACTGGCTTTCTCTGATCGCTTACTCTTTCCTGTCCCTCAATAACTTCAGCTTTCCTGAGTTAGCGCTGACCTCCAGCCCTCCCACTGCTGAGTGACTCAGAGGCTCACTATTTGCCTCTTTACACTTCTGAGAGAGGGCGCCTGATTGACTCAGCATTCCATAATTGTTACATTATAGTGTTGTGACTTGCCAGCCAACCTATGGCTGGGCTGGTCCTAGCTCAGATGCCCACTCCTGGTCCAATCAGTTGTAGTCTGGTGGTGGTGGGGTGGTGGGGTGGGGCCAGAATCTGGGTCACATGATAAAAATCAGAGCCCAAGCACTGCAGGCAGGGCCTTAGAAAAAGCTATGGGGGGTGAGATATCATGACCATTATTCTTTACGTATTTTTTGGATTTAGAAGATAAAGATAATGATGGGGTCAAAAATAACTAACTGTTCACCAGACTCGCTAATTGGAAGAATAGAAACGGCAGCAACAGAAGAATAAGAAAGTGTAGCAGGGACGTGGGTAGAAACAAGAAAATGTTCATATAGGGGCAAGTTGAATTTCACTTATTCATTCGTTTAGCAAATATTTATTGACTGCCTACCATGTGCCAAGGATGGCGTTAAGTACGTCCTGAGGATTCACGGGCTTAAAACAGGGAAGATGACAATGAAACACTCAGTAATATAACAATAATAATAATGATACGTTCCATCTATTAAGCTCTTACTGCACACAATGTGCTTTTTATATACTATCTCATTTAGCCCTTACAACCATTTTAAAAAGACGGTATTATTCATTTCATTTTACAGTTGGGGAATTTAAGGCTCTGAGAGATCAAGTAACCATCCTAAGACCACACAGACCAACAGATGAATGGATAAATAAAATGTGGTATGTATGTAGAATGGAATATTATTCAGCCTTAAAAAGGAATGCAATTTTGATAGATGCTATAACATGGATGAGTTTTGAAAACATGCTGCTAAAAGATGTAAGCCAGACACAGAGGGCAGATATTATCCACTTCTGTTTGTGTTGTATCTCCAGGAGGCAAATTCATAGAGACATAATAGACCAGAGATTACTAGGGGCTCTGGGGAGAGAAATAGGGTTATTGTTTTGTGGCTACAGAACTTTTGTTTTAGGTAATTAACCGGCTCTGGAGTGAGGATGCTGGTGATGGTTGCACAACATTGGGAATGGGCTTAATGCCACTGAACCATACACTTAAAAATAGTTAAAATGTAGGTTTTATAACCATAAATTTTATTTTATTGTAATAAAAAAGTTGCAAACCAATTCCTCTGGCTGCTGGGTGGAGAGTAGATTGTGGGGTTTCATGGGGGTAGGGGAAAGAAACAGAAGACCAATGTGGGGGGCTGTCATGTGGTCTTACTGAGAAGATGGTGCCTTGGACCAGAGTGGTGCCAGCAGAGATGGAGAGAAGACCAGAGATGGGTTGCAGACTTATTTTGAAGGGAGAGAGCTGACAGGATGCACCATCCACAAAGGATGTAAAGAAAGGGGGGATTGTGTATGACGCCCAGGATCTTGTCGTGAGGCACAGGATACAAGATGGTGTCGGGCTCTGATACTTTAGGGGAAAATAGCTGAAATGCTCTGAGAGAGTAGAAATATCACACTTGCTTAGTGTCATCCAAGGGGGCAGGTGGAATTTTAAGGAGAAGGGTTTGGGGTCAACATTCAAAAACAACAACAACAGATCTAATAGAACGATTCTGAGCATGGCATAGAATGAGGGTGCTCACTGGGGAATGAGTTCCCATCTGAGGGTGGTAGGAACTGCTCTTGGTAAGACTGCCATGCAGAAGGTACACTTAAGACTGGGTGATCTTTAAGACCCTTGTCAACCCTCAGATTCCTTCATCCTAGGTTTTTGGAGGCCTTTGCAAACAAGATTTCTGTTGCAGTTTGAGACAGAAGGCAGATTACAGAAGTGGCTAGTAAGGTAACGAGCCTTGGCTGGAGATCTTGTAATTGAGATAATTTTAAAGAATCGCATAACCAGGGAAGTAGGCAGGGTCAACAAGCATTTTTTCTTCTGCTTGCGTTCTTTTTCTTTTCTTCCTTACTTCTTTCTTTCCTTCCTTCCTCCTCTCCCTCTCTTCCTTCCTTCCTCCTCCCTTCCTCCCCAATTCACCCCCACCTCCGCCCCTGCTCTTTTTTAAAATGGAGGAAAATTTTCCCCGTAAGGTGGGTCCCACTCCGTACCGTCCCAGCCACCACAGTCACTCCCTGACATGCCATCACCAACAACCTCCTTGGCTCAAATCACTTCCTGCTGTGTACCCATAACACACAGATTGCAGGTAACTTTACTCCAGAGAACCAATTAGCACAGACCCAGCCTGGGTAATTACAGTCTGATAAGATCCTTGCAGCAGATATCCAGGGCAGATAAAGCCCTAGGAAGCCATTTCTCAGCAGGACTTGGTGGGAAGCAGTATTATAACTTGCCTTTCCTCCTCCCCATCTCTGCCCTTGGACCCCCACCCTTGCCTCTCCCAAATTTGAACCAGGCCCAGAGAGGAAGGAAATGAGGAAAAGGGGAGAGACCCCAGAGTGGACAGCCGCCCGGGGCTGGGCAGTGACCTACACCTGCCTTTCCATCAGTCCAGACAGGCTGCTTCCATCAAAGCTGGAGATGAGACCAACTAACTAGGAAAGCCAAAGGGTTCAGATTCGAGTGACCAGACGAGGGACGGGACTGCACATGCCATCTCGATGGCTGGCCACAGCCACCCTCTGTGTTCCCTCAGACCGCGGCTGCGACCTCCTGCCCTCCCATGCCCTGTGGACCTGGGCAGAGGGTGTCACTGTGCATGAACCTGTCTCTCTTCCTCCTCCTACTCTTTGCCGCATTTGCCTCCTGGACCTCCCTGACTCCCCCTCCCCAGCCTCCCCGTGGAGGTTGCCTTTAGTCCACTCTGCCGACTGCAGACGAATGGATTGTTTTAAAATGCAAATCCAGTTATGCCATTGCCTTGTTTAAAACCCTTCACAGTGGCTCCCCACGGCCACCAGGATAATGTGCAAACACAGCCTTAGCATGGCTGATTTTTTTCCCGTCTGATCTATTAAGAAACAAAACATTGCAGATACCGCCGAGATCCACTGTATACCATTCTCCACCCCCATTTCTCTTTTTTGAGGCTTTCAGCTATAGACTTTTCTTTCGTGACTTGAGATTTTATTGGTGAAATTAGCCAACAGTGAAGCTGATGTCTATTTTTGGCGCACGGTTCCATGAGTTGTGACGTGTGTGGTTTTGTGCACCGTCGTCACACTCGGAATACAAACCAGTCTCCTCACTCCTGAAAAATCTTCCCCGTGTTGCTGTTTGTGGTCAAACCACCCCCCTTCCCTAACTCCTAAAACGCACTGGTCTGTTCTCCACCGCTCTGGTTTTCTTCGAAAGAAGCGCTGTCCACGCAACCATGCAGTGTAACCTTTTGAGACTAGCTTCTTCATTCAGCACCATGTCTTTGAGGCCGATCCCAGTGGTTGTGTGTATCAATAGTTTGTTTTCCTTTTTACGGCTGGCTAGTATTTCATTTCACGGATGAAGACTGGTTTGTGTATCCACTCCCCTGATGACATGGCCTCCTTTGATTCCTGACCTTCGTGCCCGCTGTTTCTTCTTATGGGGACCTCTCTCCCCTTCTCTTCCTCTTTGCTAGTCTGACTCCTTATCTTTCTTCAGACGTCATTGTAAACATTCCTCTGCCAGGGACGCCTCTCAGACTCTAGACAGCATTAGATTATGCTTCTAAGGCTTCCTCCGCGAACACTCTCCTCACACTTTGGAGGAGTTTTTTGGTGAAATCACCTGCCTCCCCTACCATCTGTAAGCTTCATGAGGGCAAGGGCTGTAGCCATGTTGTTTAGTGATGTATTTCTATCCCCTGGTGGGTCTTAATAAATATGTGTTGAATTAATGAATATCAACTTGATTTTATATCCCTAGAGTTGAATATTGTACCAGACATTCAGTAAATCACAATGGGTATGTGACAAATTAGTGAAAATGTGCTTTCTAGTGTCCATCCCTCAAAAAAAAAAAAAAAATAGGTTTATCCTGCTTTGTCTGTACTGCTTAGACCCCTTTGCCAACCCTTCCGAATATTCTGAGCAACCAGCCTTTTCCCCTTTTCTGCAGAGTTACAAAGAGAAATTGAGGTAGCTTGCAATCCGGATACACTAAAATAACATAAAAATGGAGATTGGGATAAAGTAAAATTGAGGAGGAATAGAAATGTGAGATGTAGAAAAAGCTAGAACACAGGAATTCAGGCCCTAAAACCTGAGCTTCCCGGTAACCAGAGACAAAAGGGAAGCCATGACTGACAGATTTTTGCATTGTCCATTAGTCAAAATTATACCAGTTTCCCTGGAGAAGCTGAAGCTAAGGGAAGTTTCTCATGTGGGACTTCAAAAAGGAACACAGAAGCTAACAGGCAATTCAAAAAATACCATTCTTCCTTTAAATGTAATAGCTAGACCCTGAGCTTTCCTGTCAAGCATTCCTTCAGTGTGAACCCAAAACAGTATGCCTAAACACAAGTCAGTAAATCTGCTTCCACAAGGAGCCCAAACCATTTGGTCCAGATATGCAGCTCTCTGACGGTCTGGCTTGATCCAGGGATAAAATCTAGAATATCTGGAGGAATAGATGGGCCACATGTCCTTCAGATAATCTTCCATGAATATTATTTCTTGCTCTGGGCTTTTCCTGACAGCCAGCAGCAGACAACTGGAGTTTATGTTTCCCAGTAAGGGGGTGGAGTGTTGTCAACACAAGACAGTACACATCTTTCATAAATCAGCCAAGTGGGTGGTAGGATTGGCATCCTCCCATGAAATCAAGCAGCCTCCCCAAGGCCCTTATCTGATCGGGCTACCATTTCCCCCCTACCCTCAGGTAGGCCACAAATATAAGGTCATGGATGAGAAACTGAGGTCCCCCTCCCCATCCCATGCCCCAGGTATATGCAATACCAGAAAGAACCCTTTTGAAAACTTGGTTTGGTTTCAGGAGGGTTTGAAAAAGAGAACCTAAAGATCATCTCAGATCCTGGGAGTAAATATTCTGAAGAGAATGAGAGTCCCACCTAACATTTGGATATAGAATGCATTCCCATTCATACAGTCTTTTCATTCAGTGCTCCCAAATGCAGGGCAGGAGGTAGGCTGGGCAAGGCTCACCATTATTCCCATTTTACAGCTGATGAAAAGATACCGAGGAGGTTAAATGAGTTGTCTAAAACCGCTCCACAAAATATGTTAGAACCAATACTCCAGTTTTTCTGGACTCAAATCCTGTGTTCTTTGCACTTCCCATTTAATATATTAATGTTCTAGAATACTACATGCTGATGTAGTACAAAGATTTCCTGAAATAATAACAGAGGCAACTTTTATCTTTAGATCAAGAAGAAAGAGTTTCCAACTGTAATAAAAGGGATTTGGGTTAGACATTAGGAAGATATTTCTGCCAGCGAGAGTTGTAAGTCATAAAAACAGGCCACTGAGGGGGACGCTGGAATTTTCTTACTCATAACCTTTAAAAATGTGAGTGCTGATCTCGGTCTGAAGACCATTTTGGGGTTATCCTATTTAGAGACCTCACGTATGTCTGCCTTGAACTTCCTTTCGACTCCCACCCTATCCTTCCGGAGCACCGCCCGGGGTTCTTGGAGGCGGGGTGGGGGTGCGGGGCAGTTAGCGGGGGGCATCTGCCGTTCATGGATTCATTCCACAGTAGTTGCAGTGCTCGACCACAGCTGGATGAGGGGCTCTGCAGGATTTGCGGTCACCAGGCCAGGTGCAAAGGTTTTCACGAAGGACCGAGTTACAGAGACGCGGGCAGGCCAAGGCACCCAGCAGGCATGGTGAGGGATCGGAAACCAGGAGCACCGGCGGGGCAACCAGCAGGGGCGGCACCGGAGCTCGGAGGGCCCTGGACTCACAGGCAAGAGGCTGTCTGGCCAGAGCCATAGGAACGACGACGCTTCTGCCGCGGTCCCCGTGTCAGAGCAGGGAGGGAGTGGGGAAGAAACCCCCACCTCTCTCTCCCCTGCCTTCTGATCGCTCTCTGAGGCTGCACTGGCCTCGCCTGAAGAGGAGCTGGTCAGCAAGAGAGCCTGGGAGGGGCAACATGCAAAGGTCAGCGTCCTGAGGCCAGAGCAGGGCAGAGAGGGGCGGAGAACGGACCAGAGAGGGGCAGGAGGGCACAGAGAACAGCCAGCACGGTGGGAACCACACCCGCAGACCCCCTGCCTCCCCCCGCTTCCCTTCTAACAATACACACACACAACACACACACACACCCCACACAAACAAGAAAAGGGGTATGGCACCGTAACAGGGCAGTGAGTGCTAGGGAGAAACACAGAGAAGTGGAAGGAGGCTCTTTATTTTCTTTTTAAAAATTTATTTAAATTCAATTAATTAACATACAGTGCATTATTAGTCTCAGAAGTAGAGTTCAGTGATTCATCAGCTGCATACAACACCCAGTGCTCATTGCATCACATGCCCCTCTCCAGGCCCACCACCCAGTGACCCCATCCCCCCACCCCCCTCCCCTGCAGCAACCCTCACTTTGTTCCCTAGGTCTCTTATGGAAGGGGGCTCGTTTAAGCAGAGTGGCCTGGGGCATGGAAAGGGGTGCCCCGGTGCGGAGATCTGAACGAGGGGAGGGCCTGGTGTGTCAGGTGGGCGCCCTCCAGGACAGGGCGTGTGGCCCAGCTCCCCCCTCGGCTGCTGGGAAGGCACGCGGGTGCTGCACGGGGCCTGGCACACGGAACGGCCCCTCCCTTCTGCGGGGCCTGCGGCCTTACTCAGCGAGACACACGGGGTGCGGGAGTGGGGGGGTGCTCTTCCCGAGCGCTAGGCAGTGACCCAGAAAATGCCTCAGGCTCCCGTGGCTTCTCCCCAAGAGTCTGAAGAGAGTGGCAGAGCACCCACACGGCTATGGCAGCTCCCCGCAGTGGCCTGGGCGCTCCGCAGTCGGCTATGATTGGGACGGACGGACTCACACCCACCTCTCCCCAACTCAGGCACAGATACGGCTCTCCTCCACTCTCTCTCTCTCTCCACACACACACACACACACACACACACACACACACACACTCCTAGATGTACAGGGTTCCAGAAAAGCCCACAGCAGGAACACTCACCTAAAGTATGCTGGCTCTGGGAGGGCCTCTTGGAAGAAGGGACCCTTAAACTGAGACCGGGAGGCAGAGGAGGCGTGAGTCCAGCAAAGAGAAGGCAGGAAAACATTCCAGGCAGAGAGAACAAGGTGCAAAGGCCCTGAGGTGAGGGAGAGAGGAAGCCGGCTTGCCCAGGGCCGGGAACTCCGAGAAGTTCAGAATGGCTGTGGTGGGAGGTGGGAGAGGTCCTTGTACACGGAGGTGGCTGGTGGGCTGGGGTCCTCCATGCTCTCCTTCCAGTCCCTCCTGCGAGCCCCGAACTGGGAAGGACACAGTCACTTTTCCTGTTTCTGGGGAGCTTTACAGTTGGCAGGATGCTTCCATGACCATTTGTCATCAGCTTTGGTGTCCGTTATGATGAATGACAGGGCTAAGATTGTGAACATGGGTGAGGACTGAGGCTCTGCGACACCTGGTGACTTGTTCGAAGGCACACTGCCAAGGGTCAGGACTCACAGACTGGTCTTCCAACTCCTAGCCTGACCCTCGCCTCCCCGTGAAGTTGTGTACAGACCCGTTGCTTGGGGCCAGGGAGACGGTACCCGCTGTGCCCGCAGACCGCACCCTATTGGAGGCCGCACTGACTCCCCCTGGCCTCAGGCTCCTGCCCTGGCCATGCGCACTCCGCACGGTGAGCACGCTCGGCCACCCTGAGGCCCTGCCCGGCTCCAGGCTCTGTGGCTGGCGCTTGGGTCCCTGAGTCTGCCTCGTCCACGTCCACACGGGCAAGGGGTGCCTGGGGTGCCCAGCACTGATTCCAAGGTGCTTTCTGTCCTCTGAAGAGGACAGGAGGTTGCCAGTTCTCGGGTATGAAAATTTCATTTTGCTCTCTTGGGTTCTCCACCTCAGCCACCTGCCTCCTTTAAGCCACTCTCAGGTCCTTGTTTGATACAGTCCTTTTAGCTCTCAGGGTCTCCCTCCCTTGCTCGAGGCTCTGTTATCCGTCCTGGGCTATCTGTCCTTCTCACCTTCTCAGACGTTGTCTCTCTTTCTAGGAGCTTCCCTCGCTGCCTGACGGCCCCAGCCTATATTCCTCCCATTCTCTCCCTCGGCCCCCATCCTTCTGATTTCCACGGCAACCCCTCCCCTGAGAGGGGAGCCTCTGGCCTTGCTTCCCAGTCCTGTGCTTCAGGGGGTCAAGTGGTTGAGAAGACATCATGACTCACCTGCCTCTGAGCCGGGTGGGAGGGGGAGGCTGGGGGGTGGGATGGGGGACAAAGAGACTTTGAGACTGAAGGAAAGAGTGGCTATTAGTCAACAGGGGGAGAAAAAGAAAAGGAATTGATCAGACAGCAGGTGGTCCAAGAAAGCTCCCCACAGCCCAAATCAGCCCTGAATTTAATAAGGGACCGGAATTAGAGTTGGGCAGGGAAACACGTTGCTGCCAACACAGTCCCCTCCATGCCCCAGCCTCTGGGGCAGGAAGAAAGGTGAGCAGGCGGGCACCTGGGGTGGATGCGACTTGTGTCGTTGGAAGCTGAAGGGAAGAATAACAGGAGCCAGAGAAGAAGAAGATGTAGGCAAGAGAAAAAAGAACAAGTAACTCCTGGACTCCCCAGGGGCTCTGAATATCTTGTACACATCCCAATGACAGGACACAGTGCAGGGTCCTTTGTCGCTGGGCGCTTGTCCTTCCTCTCTTCTATTCCTTTCACATAGCCTGCTTGCCAAGTGACCGGACAGTCATTAAGTGTTTACCAGTAGTCGTTGGCACCTATGGGCATCAGACTCCGGGTAGGTGCCGGGAATCAGAGATGAGTGGCGCAGGATCCGTGCTCCCGTGATGTTCACAGTCTAATGAGAGATAAAGGCACACGCATGGCGACTCACCCTACTTGATGTCACAGTGAAAGTGATCTGTGCCAAGTCTGGTGGTGGCCCAGCTCTGACCAGAGGGCTAGAAGGGCTTTACGGAGCCTGGCCTCTGAGCCAAGACCTAGAGAACAAGGCAGAGCAAGCCAGACAGGTGGAGAGAGGAAGGGCAGTCCCAGCAAAAGGAAGAGCTTTGGTAGAGCTTTGGGGGTCCCTGATGGGCACAGTGTGTTTGGGGAAAATAGGGATGTGGGAGCAAGAGAAGCTAGTAGCTAATGTCCCCTATAGGGCTCTGGTCAACAAGTGGCAGCAGGATGGGGGGCTCAAGGGGCTTCCCGTTGTTTCTGGGATAAAGGACTTGCATCCGTCTCCCCACACTAATCGATGTGACTAAGCCACACCACCCGGGGTAAGGTTCTAGAGAAGGGTGAGGGGAGCAGGAGGACTTGGTTTAGGAGGCTGTAAAAGGCATCTGGGTTTTTGGGTGGCTTGGCTTTGGAGGGAGCAGGGATTGGACACTTCATTCTTAATTGTGCCCAGTGTTTGCTTCTGTTTCTAATCCTGGAAGATCTTCCTCAATCCCCTCTCCTACTCCTCAGAAAATGCTCCTCTCCACTGGCCCATGGCAGCTTCAGGCCGGAGTCTACCTGTTCCCTCCTGCCCTGCCCTGCCCTCATTCTAGGGTGGAAATGGCAACAGAGCCCTGAGGAATCCCAAGGAGAATTGGAGTATGGAAACTTTCAATGAGTTTTTCTTGTTGTAAACAAGTACAAACAATTTTGAAAGCAAGTTGGAAAATGTATCAGGAGTCTGCTTAAAATTTGTTACTGGTTCCCCATTATTTTAAGGATAAAATATGAACTTGTTGGCACCGTCCATGGGGCTGCCCCTCCTACCCGCTCAGTCTCATCTCCCCCATGAGCTTCTGGGAGCCCCTCCACACCCACATCTACACCCCACCGTTGCCCACCTCCAGCAGGTCCTGGGATCCGTTGTGTTTTCTGGTGCTGTCATGACTTGGATCTTGCTGTTTTCCCTGTCCAGAATTTCCTTCCTTACCTCGTCCACCAGGTTGGCATTCCCTACAATTTTCAAATAATTTGCAAATACATTCTATCCTGGGGAAGCTCGCTTGACCATGCCCACAGCCCTCAGCTCAGTGAGAAGGAATTTCCTGGGACCCCATAACTCGGTTTGCCTCGCATTTACAGCATTTATCAAACTGCATCACTGGGGTACTGGTGTCCCGCTAGCTGGCAGACCCCACGATGGCAAAAGCTGGCTCTTTCATCTTCGTGTCCTCGGTGCCCATTATGGTCTCTGGCACATAGCAGCTCTTTGGTAAATATTCGGTGAAAGCATGTATGAGCCATTGAAGTTATTCTATCCCTTGACCTGGTACTCCCAATTGTCGAAATTTATCCTAAGGAAGTATTACATCCCTTTGACCAGCCTGTAATTCTTTCCTGGATCACTTCCTGATCTGTTACAGTATTTGCATATCAGCTATTTACCAAATGCTTACTATGCACCAGGCAAGGTGACCCGACCAATCATTCTCCTTGGCCTGGTGCTATCCTGGTCCTACCACTCAAACATCCGTTGTCCGGAAATCATTCAGTCCCAGGCAAGTCAGGCTGGTTGTCCACCCTCGTGCCAGGCTCCATTGTTCATATGCTGGAGTTAAACTTATGAACCAGATTAGTCAAGGTCCTGCCCTCAAGGAACTTACATCCTTAAAAGTAGGGAATGACCAAAAAAGGAACAATTGGAGCATGCTGTTACAAAGGTTGGCACCAACCATTATGAATGTACAGCATAGAAAGCAATGTTGGCCACACGTGTGCGTGTGTGGAGGCAGAGGACGGTTTTTAAAGGAGATGGAATTGGAACGGGGCCGTGAGAGAACCGGAGGGGTTCTTCCCACAGACAAGGCAGGCTCTCCGCCCTCCTGCGGCTCATGCTCGGTCCTGCACCGCGTTCTGTGTGGTTGTGCCGTTACTTTCTCCAAGGGGAGGATCGTGTTCCTATTTAGTTTCCAACGCCCTTCCTTGTGCAAGCCAGGCTTTTCTGTCATCTGCTCACTGGGTTCCAGTCTTCTTGGAACAGGAAGGATTCCAGGTATTAGACCCTGTCTTTGGTCATCTTGCAAGTGGGGCATACTTAGCTCAAACGCTTTTCTCCTTGCCCCAGTGTGGTGGTGTATGCTCTGTGCTTTTTCAGACCAAAGCACTTGCCACAGGCAGCCATCTCCTGGCCTTGCCTCCTTTCTATGGTAGCCACCTTCAATGACAGATGGCGTGAGGGACAGGGAGGGTTATGGACTGAATTGTGTCCCCCACGAAATCACATGTGCCTATGTTTGGAGATAGGGCCTGTAAGAAGGCCAGTGAAGGTTAAGTGAGGTCAGAGGTGTGACGCCCTAATCCTACAGGCCTGGTGTCCTTAAGAAGAGGGAGAGATACCCGAGAAACCTCTCCCCTCCTGCAAGCACACGGAGGAAAAGCCACATGAGGACACTGAGACAAGGTGGCCGTTGGCAAGCCAGGAGGAGCCCTGACCAAGAACAAGATGGACCAGCACCTTGACCTTGGACTTCTAGTCTCTGGAACCGTAAGAAAATAAACTTGTGTTGTCTAAGTCACCTCGCCTGGGGCACGATGTTACAAGCCCAAGCTGTGTCATATGGGGAGACTGGAACATTTCCTAGCTGAAGCTGCTCTCCCCAGCTGACCTGCAGCCCTTCAGAGCCCAGACCCAATCATAGACCGATCCCACAGGTACGGGGCCCAGCATGGTGAAAGGTAACAACCTCATCATTTCTGAGGGGTGACTAGGAGAGGGGAGACCTCCAGTAGCTGGAGAAAGGAACCGGCGTCTTAGGACAAGGCCATCAAATGTGTGGACGAAGGAGCCAATGGTGCTCACTCTCCCTTTCTCCATAGACATCTTTCCTCCCATGAGAGTGGAGGCACAGAGCATACTCTGGGGATGCTCATGCAATTATTGTCATCGAAGGCAGGAATTTGGAGGCCTCCCATGTTCTAGAACCTTGAGGTCTTTCTTGGGTTACTTGCTAGATATATGTTAAAGTTAGGAAATAATTTTATGGCTGATCCACCCAACCAGGCTTGGACATAGGGACTTGGCATTATCCCTTTTTTACAGATGGGAAAACTGAGGCTCAGAGGCCAAGTGCCCTGTTATCAGGTCACACACCCACTGGATGAGAGACCCTGGCCTCTGCTCTAGGTCTGTTTCCCTCCCAAGCCTGTGATCTCCGCACCCCACTGCCATGGAACAAGGACCCCCACCATCCCTTGGGTGGGTGTAGCCTGGGCTGCCCCTCAGACCAGCGGCTCACCCAGTCCCTTCTCATTCCTGCCCTGTGGTCAGGGAGCATGTTTCCCGGGCTGAGAAGCAAGCCCGGAGCTGTTCTTTTGACAATCGCTCCTTTCAGTCCAGATTTGTTTTTTGATTTGTTTTCTGTTTGTCTTTTCTTCTGGGGAGGGAGGGGAGGAGGGATGGGGGAGGCTCAGCCTTTTCTGAGAGCTCTGTGTTTATTTCTCCTTCTGTTGTGTGGGGATTTTAAATGACGAGGCTTTGATTTTTTTCTGCCTCCTTGGGAGATTTTGCAATTTTTAAAAAACACATTGGCTCTGGTATTACATTGCTGCCCGATTTCGCCTGCTGAGGAACCCAGGGGTCTGAGACTGAGCTCCTTCTCCCCACCCTGCGTGGGGCCCACAGAAGGTATGGACTCTGGGCTGCGTGGCACATGAGAGGGGGAGAGAGTGGGAGTGCGAGAGACGCCAGGTATGAAGGGGGTCCCTGGAGAGCATCTCCACCAGCCTGCCTTGGAGTCCTCGTGCTCGCACCTACAAGCCCACCCTCAGCTCTGAGAAGCCAGTCCGTGACACGGGAGAAGGGGTGCGAGGGTGCGCTCACTTGGCCACGAGCAGGCATTTGAGGGAGCATTCATGAACACCATCGTGTGGATACTCGAGCATGTCAAGGAAGGAGATATGCTACTTCTACGTGCTCGGACACACGAGAGTGTTGCCACATCTGTGCAAAGACATCCATGAAGCCCAGATAACCATATGCTCGCCTGGGCGCAGAATGGCAAACGTGCAGGAGAGATGACAGGTGAAGCTGTGAGCTTGTGTGTACGCGAAGATGTTCATGGAGGGGCGCCTGGGTGGCTCAGTCGTTAAGCGTCTGCCTTCGGCTCGGGTCATGATCCCGGGGTCCTGGGATCGAGTCCCGCATTGGGCTCCCTGCTCAGCAGGGAGTCTGCTTCTCCCTCTCCCTCTGCCTGCCCCTTTCCCTCCCCACCCATGCTCTCTTTCTCAAATAAATAAATAAAATCTTTTAAAAAAATGTTCAAGGAGCCTGGATGAAGCATCAGGAGACCCGGGTTCAGGTGCCCAACCTACCTCTGGTGATGGTAGTACGTATTTTTAAGCAGATTCAGGAGTCAGCAAAGATGCATACGTTTGCACTTGTGTTTCCGTTCGTGTGAGCGTATGTATGCCACGGGGTGTGTCTTGTGTCACTGTGGGTGTGCCCTGTTGAGTGTGCTTGGGGCTCGGTGAGCCCATGTTTGCAGGGGACATGGGAGAAGAGGAGCCTGGACGCCCCTGAGAGAATGTGATTGTGCATTTGGGTGTGTTGTGTTCACAAGCCCGGAGAATCTCAAATAGCAGCAGCTTGGACAACAAAGAGGACTGGAGAATGGGGTGACGCTGCATGCATTTCTGGAGCCTCAGGAGCAGGCCTCGTGCTGGCTAGGACTCCAGCAGTGGGTCTGTTACCATGGCTATCACTAAAAAGGCTCTGCTGCTGCCTGTTTGTTTTTAAATCCCCATCCTTGCGACACCCCCTTCTGAAACTCAAACCCCATTCCCTCGTTCCCTCGGTGCTTCCTTCCCTTTCAGATCAGGAGCTGAGAGTCCAATTTCCTCCCAGTCTCCAGGGAGATTATAGGGGGAAGTCACCTGTCTTCTATTCCAACTCCCCTTCCCTCCCCAAAATCTGGGTGCATCGGGGGATGACTTAGGACCCTCCCAGAAACCCAGGAAGCTCTGTGAAGATAGAGGATGCCCTGCTTGTCTTTGGGTCTGATCTCCTGGCCCAGCCCTTGGCTCACTGGCTGCCAGGTCCGGGCACGGGGGGCTAAGGATGATGCAAGGAGTCAAGGCTGTGGATAGACAAGAGTTGGCCTAGCAGACCAGGCGGTGGGGAGGGGTCACCAGGGGGACTGTAGACCATGGGCCTGGCCCCAGGCTGCGCTGGGCAGGCCTGCACACCCTCGCAAAAGCCCACTCTCGGCCCCTCACCTAGGGTGTGATTGGGAGGGGGAGAGGTTGGAGGAACTGGGAATCACCATGAAGGGGGAGGAAGACTGAGCCGGGCTGTGGGGTGCTCACTCCTGCTCACAGGTATTTGGTCATATTAGAGCATCTCTTTAAAGGCAGGGCCAGTGAGGCCCGAGTCAGAGGGTCCCTTTGCACATCAGCTGGTCAGCTTCAGCTAGTGCAGGCCACATGCTTGGCTGGCAGCCAGGCCTTACGGATATCATGGGTCGTACAGACCAGAGGAGGGCACACGCCAAGCATGCCCCGCTGGAGGTGACCAGCAGCAGCCCGCCCCTGGCTTCGCCCACCCGACAAACCTGAGCTTTCCTACGTGGGACGCTGTGTGGGGGGCACCTCTTTACCTTTTCTCAACATCGCTTCCTTTATCTAAAAAATGAGGAGTTTAGATTGAATTATCTCTACACTTCCAGCACTGACATTTCATGATTCTATTAACTAATTGAATTGGATGGACATTATGGGGAATGTTGAACAACAGGCTAATTTTTCTTTGAACATTAACCAGATCCCAGGGCTGTGTCATCGTCAGGTCAGTGGAAAGCAGACTCTGAAATAATTCTACCTTCTCTCCTTTCACAAGTGAACAGATTCACTAAGTCATTCCCGGAACCTCCGGTGGGGAATCTGAAGGTGCGTTTTGAGTTTTCTGGTGGTTGGGATGCTTTGAGCACTAGCTGGCTCTTGGAGTGGAGGAGACCCGGAGCTCCCTTCAGCTGTCACACCCAGGCCTGTCTGCCGTTGGGGAGTAAAAGTGGGGGCCACAGAAAAGTGGGGGTTTGAGAAGCAGATCCTGGCTCCTCCAATCGAAACAGATAACAGGGGTATGATTGGGGCGAGCCAAGGAGAATAAATGCTGGAATTCTTTTTTCTTTTAACTCCTGACTTCCTGGGTCACCCACCCTCTGGATAGGCTTTTTTTCTGATGGATAAGCCTTACGGGGTTGAATGGTGTCCTCCCCCCTCCCCAAATTCATATGTTGCAGTCCTCAGCCCCAGCATCTCAGACTGTGACCTTATGGGGAAATAGGGTTGTTGCAGATATAGATGAGGTCATCCTAAGGAGGGTGGGCCCCTAATCCAATATGACTGGTGTCCTCATCAAAAGGGAACATATGGACAGAGATCCTCACAGAGGGAGAATACCATGCAAAGATGAAGGCGGACTCCGTGTGATGCTTCTACAAGCCAAGGGACGCCAACGATCGCCACGACCACCAGAGGCTAAGCAAGAAGGTTAGAACGGATCCTGCCCTCATAGCCCTCACAGCCCATGCTGACACCTTGATCTTGGACTTCCAGCTTCCAGAACCCAGAGACTAGTCCCCCAGTCTGTGGTATTTGTTACTGTGGCCCTAGCCGACTAATACAGTAAGAGATACCAACTGCTGGAGAAAGCCTTCCCTCCTCTCTCCTCCCCTGCCTCCAGACTCTAACAGCAGGTAAAGATCCTCAGGGAAAGTGGATTTTGTAGCCCAGTCTGGCTTCATATGGATCTAGCCACTACTATGGATCAGGAAGTCCTTCCTTCTATCTCACCTAAATCCCACTTGCTGCAACTGCAGCCCTTTTGACTTATTTTGCCCTCAAAAGAGACACCGGTCAACCAGAAACCCTACCTCCAGGAAACAGTCTTTTGTTACCTAATGGTTACAAACGGAATCTCCTTCCCTTAACAGCTGACCGCTCCCACCCTCTAGAACGAGATAAACCTGCGGTGCTCAGCTCCTGCCTCCCGCCCCCTCCGCCCAGACCCAATCCTCCAAATGTCCGTGTGATGATCTTTTCTCCCACCTCCCGGAGCAGGAGAGACAGGAGGTGACCTCCTCCCCCCGCAGCCCAGCCCTCTCCTGCCTCCCCGGACCCCTGCCCAGAGGCCGTCCTTCCCGAAGCTGGTGCTTGCTCATGTGCTTGCTCCCATATGCCTTGTCTCCGCACACAGCATGGAGAGAAGTCGTGGGGACCGAGAGGCAGCGACTGCAAAATCACAGTGACCGATGAGAGGGCCCGATTGCTTGTGCATAGCTGCTGAAAGGGGTCTTGACATTTTAAGTGCTCGTCAGAGTGAGGACTGACAGCGGCAGACAATGAGACACTTCCTCTTTGCCTTTTGCTGGCTATTAATAAGTGTTTCGGATGCTGCAGATGTGGGAGAGATTCTGGGCCACTGGGCTGGGTGTCCTGGGCTTTTTTTTTCTCGCTCTGTCTCCCAGTCCCCAGTCCCTCCTCTCTCCATCGCCTCCCCCTCCTCCGGGGGCCCTCAGTCTCCTTCTCTCCGAGGCACGGCCCGGCTGTTTGTCTTGGAGTCAGATTCGTTAGTGTTCGGGAAATGTCATTAGGCAGCTGGTCTCCGACCCGCTCTTGGCTCTTTGCTAGAATCCAATCCCTTGGTCTCCCTGGCTTGGACCAACTGCCAAATCCCACTCGCTTCCCCCAGGGTCAGGGAGGAAGAGAAGGAGTGTGGCAGGCTGTCAGAGGAGACGAAGGAGAGAGGTGGGAACTGGGGACAGGGTGGCCTGGGCGGGGGACAGGGGAGCTCAGAAACAACAGTGGCAGATTCTTCCTCCCCCACCTCCAGCAGCACGGACTTCAGAGAAGCCACGGCCCACCCAGGGAGAGGTGCTGTCGCCTGGTCCTGGGCAGAGTGTTGGCTGAGCAGCGCTGAGAGGAAGCCATTTGGTTTCCGGGGTTCCCTCCCCAGTTTCCTGAGTCTCACTGTACATCGTTCTAAAACCCACTGTCTCCCCTAATTATGGAGATCAACCACCTGATGTTCCTGGAACTGAGGCGTTTGCCTCAGAGCTAAAACTGGCACAGTCTTGGGCAATCCTGGACCCTTTGTCACTTGACCCAAATCACCCCATGACCTTTGAACTGGCTTCTGGCATCCCTTCTCCAAAGGTACCTTCCTGGCTTTACGTGCACTCTGTTGGAGGAGGCAATGGGCTGTGAAGAGGGGGCAAGAGGGTGGGGTGAGGTGGGGAGGAAAGAGCCTTCAGACTGGAACAGCTCAGCCTTCTATGCCAGCAGAAGAGCAAAGAGATGTCCAGCCGAGGGCCAGGGACACCGGGAGGTGCCTTCCAAGCTGAAGAGCCTCTGTGTTCTCTGGGGGAACAAGGTTTGGGGGAACCAAGCAAAACGAGGAGCAGGGCTCCTGTTCCGCCTGGCTCTCTGCTTCCCTCACCCCTCCCTCTCACTCTCAGCCAGCGCCCCCCACCCCCACCCCAGCTAGCCCCCCTAGCCTGGCTTCATTGGAGTCCAGCTCCAAAGCCTTATCCCAAGCCCGCAGCCTTTGGATCTCTTTATTCTGATTCAATTACATACACAATATGAGCTTTGCAAACAGAGAATTACACGCTGCAATAATTGAATTCTTTCCTGGACTTGAAGCTTGCTGGGCTCTGGTGTGGAGCAGCTCCCAGATCCCCAGCCTTGCCCCAGGGCCCCACCTTCACTTAGCAAAATAGTAACTAACATTTAAACACCATTTTATAGTTAATGGTGCTTCTACCTCCACCATCTCCTTTTGCATGTTACAAGTAGTAAAGTAAGCTATTACACACCATTGTTATTTATCATTCCCTTCTTGCAAGTGGGGAAACTGAGGCATGGGATACTCAAGGTAATGGAGCAGATAATTGTATCAGAGCCAAAATCCAAATCTAAGTTTTCTGAGACAAATTTCATGGTTTCCCCCACCACCACCCCAGTCCAGCTTGACTCAACTTTCCTGCCCGCCCTAACTACCACATGGGCCCCCGCTCTCCTGGTCCCTTCTGATTCATGGGAAGGAGGATGACTTATCCTCCCTCCCACAAGTCTAGGCCTATGGACCTGATCACCGTCCACCAAAGCCACTGTTTCTAGACCTGCCAAATCACCGCCAGCAAAGATCATGGTGGGAGATCCTAGAGGGGATGCTCTTTCCCTTGGTCTACCAAACCTTTCCCCTGTAGCACCAACACGGCAACGACTTTCAGTTCATTTTTCCTGCTCTTACTTTCAAGTTAAGCCAAACAGACTAATTCCTGAGAGCCATCTGCCGTGGCCATGACAGTGGATCCTGCCGCCAGCGTCGGCTTGCCCTCACGAAGGCTGACGGAGCGTGTGCTCTGTGCCAGGCATTTCTCTCATTCAGTCCTCACAGGAAGTGAGTGAAATAGCGATGGTTATTTCTGTTTTGGAGACGAGCAGCCGGGCCTTAGAGCAGCCAAAACACCTTGCCCAAATCTCTGTGGTAAGTAGGGAATAGACCTCACTAGAAGCCCCCCAACTGCAGTGCTATTTTAGCCATGGTGCCCCTTCCTTCCTCCCTAGTTCTGATCAAACTCCCCTTTGAACTGGACTGTTGCACTCCCTCCCTACTGGTCTCCTTGACTTTGGTCTTACGTCCGCTAAATCCATCATCTGTGCTCAGCCGGTGGGTGATTTAAGCATTTCTAACAAGGCCATTTCTAGACTCCAAGAAAAACTCCAAAGCTCCCAACTACTTGCAAAAAAACAACAACCAAAAAACAAAAAACAAAACAACTCACACTTTACGGAGCACTGGACAAGGTGCTCTGTGATCCCTGCCTATCTCCTGAGCCTCACCTTCTGCCTTTCCCCTGCAGTGCTGAACTAGCACTAGCTGTGCTAAATTGCTCATGATTCCTTTACTGTGGACACCAGGAGGTTTCACACCTCAATGTTTTCCTGGATGCTTCTCCTCCTCCTTGTAGCTCCCATCCCACTTTCCTTTGCTGGGCTTGATCTTCTATCTTCATCAAGGCTTCGCCTAGGCATCGTCGTCTCCAGAAAGCCTTTGCTGAATCTCAGGTGGGCTAACTCCCTACGTGATGATGCCAGAGCCCTCTGGGCACCTTCCCTAAGAGGACAGTTACTGGTTCATGGGTCGGTGACCTATAGCCCTGCCCTCCCGTCCTGGACCGCAAGTTCATTATCTGGGGATTGGATTGTTCTCTCCGTGTGCCCCTGCAGCTAACACAGTTCCTGGCTCATGGTAATCGCTCATTACCTACCTGTCTACAGTCTTTAAATCACTACGTTTAGGTGATGACACCACATGCATGATCATATCCTCCTAAATTCCTAACCCCAAAAGATTTTCCATGATTTCCTGACACGCTGAATATAAAAGGAAGTATTTTCCCAAATGGCCTGGAGTTGTATGTACCAATGGAAACTCTGTCTCTTGGAGATGCAGAAAAATCCTAGAGTAAGAAAGTCTCTACTTAAGCATCAACTGACTCTACTGATTCCCTTAGAGGATCCTGGAAAATGGGATGGAAAATTTGAGATAGTGCAAAGTTCACCTGTCAGAAGCTATTCTGGCACACAGCTGGCAGACAAGTCAGAGAAGGCAGTCTTCTTTCTCCTAAGAATATGCCAGGCATTATTGTCATAAAAGGAAACTTGGAGAAATGAAGACATTTACCACACTCCTGATATAGAAGGTTCAATATTGCAAAGATGTCAATTCTCCCCAAATAGATGTATAAATATTTAATGCACTTCCAATCAAGATCCCAATAAGGTTTTTCATAGAACCTGACAAGCTAATTTTGAAATCCATATTGAAAAATAAATATCAAGAAAATCAAGATAATTAAAAGAAAGAAAAAAGAAAGGAGATTTGCCCTCTCAGATGCCAAGCATAGTATAAATTTAGAGTAAAATTCTGCGGTATTGACTCAAAAATAGACAAATAGGCTGATAGACTGGGATACCAACCCTAGAAATAAATACATATATTTGCCCAGCACATAGTACACACTGGATAAATATTTGGTGGGTAAATAAATAAAGGTGGCATTTCTCATCAATTGGGGTGGGACAATTGACGATTCATTAGGGGGAAAAAAATAGAGCTAGATTCTACCAGGCACAAAAATCAATTCCAAATAGCTTAAAAACCAAAACATATATTCATAATATTTAGAAGAGACTATAGAACAATTTGTTTATAACCTTAGAGTAGGGAAGGCCTTCTAAATAAATGAAAATATGCAAAATATATAGAGCATAGAGCAGGACTTGGCCCACCACTTATTTTTATATAAAAAATATCGGGGCACAGCCACGTCTGTGGTTTTTCTATTGTTTCCGGCTGCTTTTGTGCTATGACGGTGGAGTTGAGTGATTGTGGCAGAACTTGTAAACTGAAAATATTTACTCTCTGGCTGTTTGTAGAAACTGCACTGATCCCTGACACAGAGTGAAAAGATTAATAAATATAACTATATCAAAAATGAAAACTTAGCTGTCACAATGATGCCATGAACAAAGTTGGAAGGGCAAAACATAGACTTGGAGAAAATATTTTCAACATATATAACAGACAAGAAATTCAGTATTAAGGTTATGTGAATACTGCTTACAAATTAAGGAGCCGCCGCTCTAACAAGAAAGAGACAATTACCCCAAAGAAGAGTGGGCAGAAGATATGAACAGGCAAATCACAGAAGACATTAATGTGGTCACCAGAAACCCGAAGAGATACTCAGCCTCACCGGTTTTATCACTCAAGACCCCAGCAGGAAATAGAGGGTAAAATTAGGCAATTGGAGGAAAGTTTAATGAAGAGGCTACATAAAGGTGTGGGCCAGATTTAAATAAGCAGATAAGGGATGGTACAGTACCCTGGGCTGGTAATTTTATATTATGTGTATTTTATGTTCTATATTTACCACAATAAAATAGTAGGTATGTCCTCCCCCTCCAAAAAGGCATTAAAAAACCAACTCTATGGTGTCTAAAAATATTTAAATAAAGACACAGGTGGTTGAAAATAAAAGATGTAAGCTGCAAAGAATAAGCAGAAAAAAGCAGGCATGGCTAGATCTATTAGAAAAAGAAAACCAGATTTTTGAAACTAAAATATTACTAGAAATTTAAAAAAGACATTAAGTGATGGGTCAATCCATCAAAAAAAAAAAAAAAAAACCTAGTAATCTTAAGTGACTATGTACCTATAACAGAGCTTCAAATATAGAAAGTGAAAATTGATAAATCTAAATGGAGAAATAAAGAAATCCACGAATACAGTTTTTTATTTTAACAACTTCCTCTCAACAATTGATAGAGCAAGGAACAAAATAATGCTGGAGATACACATGACTTGATAAACTGGAAGTTGTCACTACCTCAAGGCTTGAAGGTGCAAGAAAGAGTAGAGATCTGGGAGAACTGTATGGAAAGAGCTGTAGATTTGGGTCCAGGGGCGCACCAACACGCTGGGACCCGGCAGAGAGGGAAGAGAGGGAATACATTCCTCGACTTCATTCTCCTCCTGTCCTCTGGATCTTCTATTGGCTGAATCCAGCTGGAAGATGAAGGATAAGGAGCCTCTTGGGATAGTCCTTCAGGCTGGCTTCCTAGAGAATGAGGTAGAGAAATGTGGAAGGACCAACTGAAAATATTCAGCACATCAGTAATGAATGAAATGACTATCATAGCAACAATGATATACCTTTTTTTTTAATTTTTTTTATTCTTATGTTAATCCCCATACATTACATCATTAGTTTTACATGTAGTGTTCCATGATTCATTGTTTGTGCATAACACCCAGTGCTCCATGCGGAACGTGCCCTCTTTAATACCCATCACCAGGCTAACCCATCCTCCCAACCCCCTCCCCTCTAGAACCCTCAGTTTGTTTTTCAGAGTCCATCATCTCTCATGGTTCGTCTACCCCTCTATGTTAAGAAAAAAAAAACAAAAAGAAGAAGAAGAAGGTAGCAGGAGGGGAAGAATGAAGGGGGGGAAATCGGAGGGGTAGATATACCTCTTTTAACCCACAAGAATGGTAAATATTTGCCAAAGTAACACACTCTCATACACTGATGATGGAGAATAAATTGGGTCAGCTGCTTCAGACTCCAATTTTTCAACTTCCATTTAATTTTAAGTGTGCATATGTTATGACCCAGAATTTCACTTCTCTGGAGAAACACTTGCACTATTGCTCGAAGAGGTATGTACAAATACGTCCATTACAACATCGTTTTTAAGTGAGAAAAGGAATACCTCCCAGATTCCTACCAACTGAGGTATAGGTAAGTTGTGTTACAGTTAAATAAATGGTATCGTAGTCTTAAGACAGAATAATATGCATTAGTTGAAAAGAATAGGATAAATTCTAATATATACTACCTTGGGTAGCTCTCTAGGAGGTATTATTGAGTGAAAAATGGAAGTTGTAAGATAATAATATGTATAGTATTTTATTTATGTAGAACATATGCAGAATAATCATATTTTATACAATAAGACATCTACATCAATGAAAATTTGTGGACATAGTCTAAAGGGATATATATCATAATTAACTATGAGAAGATGGCCAATTTTTTACATGAGAAGAATGTACTTATTTATCATCTGTGAGGTTAAAAAGTCATTACCACCACTATCAACACCAACGGCAACGAAGGAAGACAGCTAGCCCTGCTGGAATGCTATATCTCTCATGGGAAGCCTTCTGGTTCTGTCTATCAGAATTCCTCCCTCCTGTGCACCATCTGAACCAGACATCTCTGTTCTAGAATGTGCCACAGTTGGTCTTACACTAGAGTTCATGGTTTGTGTGTCTCCTTCCCTTTCTGGACTATAATCTCCTTGAGTGCAAGAACTGTGCCTATGTAGTGGACATTCTTTGCTTTCTTTTCTCATCATTCTCTCTTTCTGTCAACTCTTCAACTTAAGCCCAATCCATAGGTGACAGCAGTGCCCTCCGGGAACGATGCTTGTCGGTAACAAGTACCTAGGCAACTGGCCCAAGCTGGACCAGTGTCCCTTTCTGGAAGATGAGGACCAGGGAGAGAGAGAAAGTTATACCTACCGTATGTCAACTGCCATGTTCTCAACTTTGGGGACAGGAGAAGCAGACAAAGCTAGTTCCGAAGAGCAGGAGAGAGAAGGAGAGTGAAAAGACGTGCAGAAGAGAGCAACAGCATGAACTCTGCTGGTGTTTGAGGGCCCGACTCTGGCTTGCTTTAGCAACATGTCTGTACCTTTATATAAAAGTCATCCCTGCACCTTTATAAATGCCCATAGTTTTTACCAATGTCTCCAGTTGGTTTCTATTGCTTGTAACCAGAAGAATGCTGATGAAGAGTGAAGAGCTGTCCACTTCTGTATCTGCCACAGAACCCGCACAGGTGCCCACCTGGCCTCGGTTTGTTACTTGCAGTGGTTCTTGCTCACCATCTCCCAAGACACCGCATCCCACTGATAGGCAGCTTCAACAGTTCCATGTGGCCCCATGGGTCCTTCTTCATCATGACAACTCCGCCAATGGGAAGTCTTCTCTTTTCTCAGCAAAACATCTCCAGCTTCACCTATTGTTCCCCATAAGGCACTCTTTCCACACCTTTCTTTCCCTGATCACACTCCTCAGAACAAACTCCCATCTGTCAAGGTCTCTCTTAGAATGAAGTGCCCCAGACTGACTCTTCAGACTTGAAACTCTTGTGGCCTGTGAGTGATAGGATGGGGATAGGCAGACTCCAAAGGGCTGAGAATTGGTAAGGGGCTGTATTACTTTGCTGAGTATTTAAAACAAATTAGTATTTGCAGGGAACTCCTTAGAAATTGCTCCAATCTATAAATTCTTTGCTATTAAAGGTGGATTTAAAATTCATTAATACCCAGACTTTGGTTTGCTGGTGTGAAACCCTAAGTACAAAGTGTTGTCATAGCACAAAGCACATGTCTCCCCAGTCACCCCCACAGTCCCTCCGTGACTCTGAATCACTCATGGTTGGGGGAGGCTGGCATCTCTGTAACTTGGAATCGAGCTGTAGACTCTGTAAAGTCAAGTGGCAAGCAGGATTGTCAGAACGTCCTAGAGCGGGGAGGATACCTTAGAGGGGATCACCTAGTCTAATCCCTTCATTTTACAGATAAGCCACCTTAAATCCATTCTGGAACATGTGTGGCATTAATAAATTAATAATTAATAAATAAAGTAAATTTTACCCATGAGGAAGCCAACGCAAGGTGGTTAAGTGGCCAACCCAAGAGCGTGCAGTAGGTTGGGCATTTACAGTTCTTTCCTCCACACTTACTCCTTTGTGACAGGAAACCAGCAGCCTGTAGGGGCAGCTCTTAGGTGCGAAGAAGCTTCCCATCTTCTCTCTGAGGACAGCAGGCACAGACTAAGAGCCGTTTGTTAACAGCCAGAAATCTAGAAGCCGCTGAACTAATCAAAGCTTGCAATTAGGGAGCATCCATCAGCCAGACTGCCCAGCCAGAGCTGGTCTCCCGGCCTGCCCCCTTCCCCACAGGAAGCACAGCAAGCCAAATCAATATTAGGGTTAAATTCTTCCCTCTTCTTAAATGTGGAATCTGTGAGACTGTAAAGGACAGCAATCGATTAGAGCACAGTACGGGCTTTACGCTCATGTGTGAATCTCGTAACTTCTCCAGAGACTCTGGAATCTCGTCTTTTCCTGCAGTAAGCCTTTAGGAGACCGGGAAAGTTGTCTCTCGATGTGATGACCAGATAGAACATGCCATGCCCTCTCTGATGACTTTTTTAGTTCCCGTATCTTTGGTCTGTGGAGGAGAATTTATCTCTTTCATGGGGAGAATGATCAAGCCCTTTAACTATAGTCATCGTAGGGTGGCCAGGGCATACAGTGAAAGCGGCAGGCCATTTGCAACGGAGAGTGGCGTCCGAGGAAGAGCCCTGGTCAGCTCCCTCCGGGTTTCTCAGTGTGGCTTAACGGTGGCTGGAGACAAACATGGTTCCTGGGATGATGAGCTGAGATCCCTTCGGAATTCCAAAGATCTGACACTCCATTCCCTCCCTGAGAAGTGACAGATGAGGACACTGTAGGGGTCTTGGAAAACAATGCGTGTAAATTATATAACAGCTCACAATGGAGGTAACTGGGAAGAGACAGGATAGTAAGAGAGCTGGCCAAATCCAGAAGGTACTGGCCAGCAAGTCTAGCCTGAAGAATTCAAACTCTGAGGGAAACTGTGACTCCAACCCAACACCGGCCTCTTACTTCCCTGGGGCCCTCCCGGCATCCTTTCCAAATGAAATATACCTCTTCAGTTTGTGGCTTTGCTTGGGTGCCCATTTCTGATGTCTTTCAAAAATAACATTTATCTGGCTTTGAAGGTCTTATTCTGGGGACATTTCTTATTTTCCTTCTTTCTTCTTTCAGAAAGAAAGAAAGAGAAAGAAAGAAAAAACAGCAGCTTTGACTAGTCTGAGGGTGACACGAACGCCTGATTTTTATGCAATGTTGCAAGTGCCTTTCAGCAACACAATGGCAGGTTCTCTGACAATGTCATGCGTCTATTCAAAACAACCGGCCTGCCAGTCAGGGGCCTGGACGTTTGCACAGTGCTTGTTCTCCGTAGTGATAAGGCATGTTAGATTTTCCCATTCTATTTGAGAAATAATTCGGGTCTTTTTTAAGTCCCCTGCTTTTTTGATTATTTTTTTCTTGCCTCTTTCCTGAACAATAGGACCTGTCCCTGTTTGATTCTCTCCGTGATGCCTATGTGGTAACAACTTGAGAGAGAGAGAAAAGGAGAGAGGGGGACAGGGCTGGGGGCCGAGGGGGTAGAATATGATGGCTTAACAGCCCCGCCAGGTGCCGGCCAGGAGAGGGACAGCGTGCCGAGGGGCTGGGAGATTAGTACCGATAATTTTGTTGGGTCGATTTGTACAGCTCCTTTTGTCGGAAGCCAAGGTATGTAGGAGGATGGGTTAATTATCTATCGGGCGTCCTGCTCCCCGGCTGCTCTACCACAGCTAATCCTCTCTCTTGCTTTAGCAGGTGCACAGCGCCAAGAATGGGCATGTCTGCTTCCATCCCCTGCTGGAAGCATGATGGATAAAAACAGAGAGAGAGAGAGAAAGAAAAAAAAAAAAGGAGAATGAGGACAGGGATAAGATTTGGGTGTGTGTGTGAAGTCACCCAGCTTTGCAGATGGAGAGAAAAAAGCCCCAACTACCTTCTCTCCCCAGCAGGCTCCCCAACTGGGATTTGCTGGTTCTGATTCTCGAGTCTTCAAATAGATATGTCCTCCCAACTGGTGCTAGCAGTTAGCTCTTGCCGTGTAATAAATCACCTCAAAACTTAGTGGCTTAAAAGAACCACCATTTCCTTCGATCACAATTCTTCAGAGCAATGCTGGGCTGGGTTGGGCTTGGCTGATCTCAGCCGGGCTGGCTCACTGACATGCAGGTGGGTTGGCTGGGGATTGGCCCATGTGGTCCCATTACACCCCTGGGGTTTGGCTGAAGTGATGACAACTGGGCCCTGTGTGTCTCATAATCTAGCAGGCTAACCTGGGGAGCTGAGTTCCAAAAGCAGCAAGAGGGCAACACCAGAAGCATGTGAACTTTCCAAGCTCCTGTTCATATTGGCCAAAGTTATATGGCTATACTCAGCTCAGGGAGTGAAGAAATAGCTCCTGGACTCCGCCTCAGCATCACAGGCCAGAGGGGAAGAATTGATGGCCATCTTTTCTTTCATCTTCTACAACGTGAATAGCCTCTTCCCTCTGTCCGCCATGAAGACACGCACACTGACATTTGATTTACACATCTGCTTCAAAGCTTCAGGAGAGCTCCCATCTTGAACTCAACACCGGAGTGTGCTCGTGCCATTCATTCTCTCCGCATTTCTGATACCTTGTACCTGTTCTCTTGCTATTTCTCCTTTTCGCTTGGCAGAATTTTGGAGCTAGTCTAACCTCTCTATTTTGTGAATGAGGAAGCCGGGGCCCAGAAGGGAGAAAGGATTCATGCAACATTGCCCATCAAATCAGTGGAATCCCTGAGACCCCAACCTCCCAATTCTAAGACCCCATCTCAGACACCTCAGGAAGTTACCGCATGCCTTTCTTCCATCACACCAAAGCAAGTGGAAAATGCCTCAAAGTTGCACAAGAGTGTTTTATGCCCTGTCTATTACCAGAAACGGATTCAAAGTGATTTTCACACCAAAACACAAAACAAAAAGGAACAGAGCCTTGAAGGGATGTAGTAGATGCTCTCAGGCTTCTGAAATGAGTAGATTACACCATTTGGGCAGATTTATCCTGGGTTTTCTGGCAGCTGAGGCAAAAGAGGGATATTCATTGAGTTATGTAGCTTTTTTTTATTATTTTTTAACAAAAGAAAGCATACAAACTCATCTGTTGAGACAATTTATTTCGCTGGCACGAAACTCAAGCAGACATTTCCTGGACATCTCTCTCTCTCTCCAGAACATTGAACAGCATTCTGGACACCGTCCCCCTTCACAGCTCCAAAAGCACGTTTATTGGCTGTGCCCCTTGCCTCCTGCCCTGCAGGGCCTGGCGTGGGGCGGCTGCCCACAGTGGGCGTTCAGTCAATACTGCAGGCTGATTGGTGACTCGCCTTAGCAGTTTGGATTCCATGCCGGGAGTTGCGTCTCTATCCCTGGGTGAGTACACAGAGCTATCTGGAAGGCTAAATTAATTGATTTAGTATTGATTGGGCTGCAAACCTCTGTTCAATATCTCCAGAATCCACAGATCCTCCAGTTGAAGAAAGCCTTCAAATTCCATCCTGGTTTCTTCTAAGCAGCACAGATTTGTAAATTGCTGTGCAGACCAGCCAGAACCCCGGCCCCCTGCCCACCATCCACTCATGAGGGGCTCTGGGCAGATTCTTTCGCTTCTCTGAATAGCTACCTGCCCCCTCAAGCATCCAGGTGCTCTGAGCATCAAATGATGGGATATGTGCAAAGCTTTAATCCGGTAGCAACCTAAGGAATCATGGTGATGCACTTAGAGGCTCCATTTGCAACTCAGGAAAACTTGCGCTCATTAGCCTCAGGCCCTGCGAAGCTGATTCTACCCAAACCTTGTGACTTGTCATAGCATGTGGTAGAGAGAACAAGGAACAGAAGTTGAGAAGTCTCCACATGACCCAACTACCATTAGAGGGGCTTCTATTCAGCAACACTTTATGGGGTAGGTGCTCCAGGTCCCAGGCAGTGGGAGATGGTGGATGGAAAGTCCTTCTTCTGCCACGGTCTCGGTCTGGGGTCAAGCAGTATTGTTGTGGTCGGGGGCTGTGCTCCTCAAATTTGACATGTATGTGAATTCCCTGGGGTCTTGTTCAAATGCAGATTGTGATTCAGTCGGTGTGGGATGGGAGTCTGAGAATCTGCCTCTCTAAGAATCTCCCAGGTCATGCCCTTGCTGGTGGTCTAGGGACCACACTCTGAGCTCACCCAGAGATAAAAGGACCCATTCTCCACTGATGGGTGGAATCGTGCCCAGCTCAGAAAGTGGAGTCTGAACAAGGAGTGCAGCTCTGTGGTTCATAGATGGTCCTGACACTCAGAGCAGGTGGTTAAGAGAGGGCTTCTTATCCCTGTATGTTTACTGTCACCACAGTTATTTCAGGAATTCAGGGTACGAGGAGGTCGGTCAGAATGAGGGGTTGAACTTTACATCCTGCCCCTCTGGCTGGCCTACTGAAGGGTCTGAAGGGGGTGGGCTATGAAGCAACCTGGCTTCCCACCATGTTAAACCAACAAATAAAATCATGCAGGGATGTACTGTTCACCGAGCTCTTAGTATAATGCGTAGTGTAGACATTTTCGTGAACACCTTTTTATAGATGAAAAAGCCAGAGGCACAGAGAAGTCAAGCAGCCGTCCTACAGTGATTCGGTCAGTGAAGGGTAAGTCAAACTCAGGTCCTGGGCTCCAAGGTCTCCATCTCTTTCTCACCGTGTGACCCCAGCAGCCAGGGGGACAGACATGGGCCCAGCGAGGAGCCCCGGGCCTCAGATGCAGCAGACCCCAGCAGCCAGGGGGACAATCTGTCTCCCCACTGAGAACAGAAGGACCCCCACACCCGCTGCAAGGCGAGCTAGCTACCCGCTGAACGCCAGCTACCGTCACACGGTACATGACACCAAGGAGAAAGTGGGGAGTGTGCAGAGATACTAATCAATTACTCAGCCAACTGACAGGCTGGGGGTTTTTGCTTTTTAAACAAGTAAAAATATGTCACTTGCTTTTGATTATTATTTTTCTTAATAGTGCCGTTAGATATGGGACTTTAGCATGAATAACCTCAGATTTATGTGCCGATCACATGGATCCTTAAACTTCCTAAGTGCTTCAGGTGTACACAGTTTAACTTGAAAAATTACCAGGTTTGTCTAAAGAAAAATTTTCAAACATAAAACACGAAGCTCATTTGAAGAGAGGAATTCTCCAATGGAGTGAACCCAGGCTGTCATAAAAAAGTTAAACCAGGCATAAAGGAAAATGTCAGATGTGTGGGAGAACCAGCTGTCTCTCCTCTTTTTTTTTAATTTTTATAACCTAGATCGGATTATTGAAGAAGATATGAATGTTTGAGGCTGGGCATCAAGACAGCCAGGAGGAGAGTGAGCCTTGCTCTCCTGGGTGATGCTGAGCTCGCTCCTGGAGAATACATTTTTTTTTCAACTTCTAAATAAAGCACTCTAGAGTGGCACATTTATAACCACCAAAGAATTACTCAAATAAGAGATGCTGTCAGATATTTATTTTAAAAGCTTTTTTTCCTGAAGGAGAAGAGGAAAAAAATCTCTCCACTTTCCCTCCATGTCCCTTTGAAAGGTTTGTGAGTGGATTCTTTCCTGGCTTTATTTTTCCTCCTTAGGAGAGGAGCCTGTCTCCTGGTCCGAGGACTATTCCTGCTCTTCTTCCTCTCTCTGCTCTGGCCCCCGGCAAATGATCTGTCTACCTTCCAGGAAACAGGGAAAGTGCGTCTCGGGCTCTTGAAGGGGGCTGGGGATGAAGATGGTGGAGTGTAGGTTTGTGGGGTACACAAGAGTTTCTTAATTAAATCCCAGAAGTGGCACCCAGTCAGAAAGAAGGAGGGGAAGAGGGTGGGGGCGACTGAGGGAGGGAAGGAAAACAAAAAGAAGAAAGGGGAAGAAAGAAGGACAGACACAGGGTGGGAAAGGACAGGGAAGGGGTACGAAGGGAAGGGTGCAGGTGTCCCTGGTGTGTGGGTGCCATGTGGGGGCAAGAGCTGGGTCCCAGGCTTCCAGCTCCCGCTGCCTTTCAGAAACCTCTCTCCTCCGTCCCATTTCTAGTCGTGCCTGAGCTGTGGACTCAAAGCCAAGAGTGTGGGTGACATTCACATCAGTTTAAAACTCCCCCTTGCAGGAAGACCTGGCTGGAGTGGGCTAACACTGGGTCGACCCAAGAGCTCCAAAATGAGAACAAGAATGGGCTTGTGTTCATGAAAATGCCAGAAAGATCTTTACTGGGAAGAGTGTGAAGACTTACGCTGCGTTAAATGGCAATGTTAATTTGACTGACTTCTTTTTCTTTTTGACAGGTATCACCCAGAGTGCATGAGACCCCTTGTAACTGCTGCGGGCTGAGGTGTTGAGAACAAACAGTCCCTGTGACTCCCCTCCCAGCCCCGAACCCCGTCTGCAAAATCCTGCCCCTTCCTCAAGCACCAGCTCAAATTCTTTCTCCCTCATGGACCCTGTCCGCTCAGGACTGGTCTCTTTCTATAAATGCTTTTCTTGCACTTTGAAAACAGCACCTGATCCCGTTCTGGGCTATGTTAATTATTTGAGTGCCCATCCAAGGCCAAGACCAGGCTTGGTTCATTTTCATATCTCCCACAATGTTTTGTGCAGAATGGGTGTTCAATAAAAAGCCTCGGAATTGCTAATAGTAGCCAGCACATTATGCACTGTGGGAGGGCAGGTCTCACTCCGAGCACTTTGCATGTGTTAATTCTAATCTTCAAAACAATCCTATGAGGAGAAGCTCTAGTTGTCCTCATTTTAAAGATGATGCAACTGAAGGACGGTGGTTGAACTTGACCAAGGTCACCCAGCTCGCGGGTAGCGGAGCTGGGATTTGAACCCACGTGTCTGGGGTTAATGCCTACTCATTCAGCCACTGCACTAAGTCCTCGAAAGTTTCACCTGCTACCAGTTGGAATAATGAAGTCAACATTTTTATCAGGTTCAACAGTCCAACCCTAAGACCATTCATTAGCTTGAACTTCTGTCTTGTGTCTGCCATGTTTGTACTGTGCCGATTGCTCACTGCTCTCTCCCGGCCACCCTGCCTTGAGTTGCACAACAAAGCAGTCCTACAAGATGCACTTGTGGGTCTGCCAGGCCCAAAGCCCTTATTCTCCTTACTAGATCACATCGGACACGGTGTCAGAGCAGCTCAGGAAAGATCAGGCTTTCAGTCCTTCTCTCATCTACCTCATTTGTTGTTGGAGGAATTAAATGAGATAATAATGTAATGTCTCTACAGTAGGCCTTGCACAAGGTTATTCATAACAATGACCGTGACAACCTTATCACTGGACCATTATAAAGTGCAAGGTGATTGGCATCCATCTGAGATCTGGCATCTCAGATTCTGCTTTCTCCGGGAAGCCCTCTGTGACTACTCCAACCCTCTTTTCTGAAGGTACCAGAAAAGGTACCACACATGGGCAGCTGCCTGCCTTGTGTCTTCACTACTCACCTCCAAAGGCCATCGTTCCCGCCCATGACCACGTGCGCAGAACTCTCTGGACCCTGACTCTCTCTGAGCCCGAGTTCGCGGTGAGGTTGAACCACCTGTTCCGGTCTAGTCTCAGACACCTGATTTGCCTCTTTAATCCCCGGTGTCTTTGCTTGAAAGGTGGGACTACGCCCGCACCTCCCACAGCATTGTGGTGTGGGGAAGGGACACAGCGTGTGTGAGTGGCCAAGCACAGAAGCTGCGTGAGCAGGAGCTCACTCGTGTCAGTTATTCCTTTTTGAGCCTGAGCAGAGGGGAGGACACAGAGGAAGTACTCCACAGAGAGGTTCATTGGTCAATGAGTTTCTCCCTATAAAACCTGGATTGTGGTTCTTCCTCCAAAGAACTCTGCTTGCATGAGCCAACTTCACTAAAGCAAGGTGGGTAGAATGCGGCAGCCATTGGCAGAAACTGAGGGGGGCAAGGAGGAGGGAGAACAGACACCTTCGATCAGGAGGGACTTAGCCAAGACTCCATGCATGGCCCTTGGCTCAGCCTGGGTGTAAATGCTTCCTGCAGGCAGGGCTGCCCCTCTGTGCGTCTCTGCCTGGCCAGCAGTGCATGTGCACGCGTGACGTTCTGGTTGATGTTGTCACTCACCCACTTGCCACATGTCCCCAAGCCGAGGGGCTCTGAGATCTGTAATACAGGCCCGGCCCTTAAATGTGCATCCACCCCTCACTGGAGAGGCAAGTGTGGACCATTTGCTGTGATGGAAAAGCCTTGCTCTGGAAGCCGGCTGACCTGAGTGCTGGGCTGGGTCCAGCACTGTCTCCCTGGACACTCGTGACTTCTGTTGGCCTCAGGTTATGTGTCTCTACATAAGTATAGTCAGCAAATCTCCCTTCCGCCTTAGGTGGTTTCTAGAAACTGCAAATGGGATAACATATAAGAGAAGTTTGAAAGGTATAATGAGCTACTCAAAAGCAAAAGTAAAAGATTATAAGTATAATAAATATAACAATGATCAATTATTATGTACCCAGCAAGACCTGTGGGCCTTACATTTCTCCATGCACTGTGCCTCTCTGAGAAGAGTATATATAAGCTGATACTGGCAGGCTTACAGTGGCTGTCTTTATGAAAATCTCAGAAGAGCCTTGCAGACAGAGGGGAAAGTACGTGCAAAGGCCCTGTGGTAGGGAGGAGCTTTGAATGTTCTGAGTCGGCAGACTATGGAACACAGCAAACGGGGTGCAGCTGGAGAGACAAGTGATCTATAGCAGGTGCTTGATAACATTTGATGAACAGACAAATGAGTTGGTGAGTGAATGGGGTTGCTGTGGGGGTCTTGGGGAGCTACCCTTTATAGGGGTTCACATCTCTGTAGCATCACTGAATGCTCAGGTAACCTCGTCCTGGACTCTCTGGGGGGCTGCCCGCTCTCCTGACAGAGACCCCCCCCCCCAGAGGTCCGCCAGCTCACCTGGCATCAGATGCCAGCCACAAGCTCTGGCCTTCACACTCGGCTGACCCTGTGCACCCTGGCCACTCTGAGAACCCCTCCTTCTCTCCTGTCTGGCTCCCCCAGGGGACCGCTGCCCATGTTTATGAAAACTGAACATGTCATTCAAACCGGCACCTCTGGCCTCACACAGCTGAGGATCAGGAGACACTCTTTTTACCTCCCCTTCCTGTCACTGGACTTTACAAGCAGAGGCCGCTCTCCCCCTGGGCGGTTCCCAGAACCTCGCAGACAGTAATGAGTCTGGGGCTGGTGTTAAGCTCAGATGTCAAACAGAGCGGCCAGGGCCTCCCGAAACGCTGAGAGAGCCGCGAGCTTCTCCCTCTACAAGGTCAGCTTGTGTGTAACACTTCATTAAATTGCTCAAACACTGAGCCGTGTCTTTAACCAATACCTTTAATGTCATTTTCTGCAGACTTAATAGAGGATCATTAGCATACCTGTCAAGTCTTCCCATTTAAACTTGGAAGCAGGCGAAGTTTAAAGTGCCTCCTTCAGCCCACAGTGGATTTAGCTTCAAACTTTGGTTTAAGAAAAAGAAAAAAAAAACACAGAGAGAAAGAAGGAGGGGGAATCCTGTGTGGGTTGGTGACGAAGTAGAGAATGTTCTCAATATTGAGACCTTCCTCCGAGTCTCCCCTCCTGCCTCCGGGAAGTATGCCTGGGTTAAGGACAGCGGGAGGCCAGCCTCCGTGTTGACTAAGAAGTGACCTTTTCTTGTCTCACATTTATAGACTGGATGGAGCCTCACGAGGTCAGTTAGTCCATTTACGTCCCTCCCACCCCCCCGCAAAAGCCTGCTGCCCAGAGCAGGGCGCTGAGCCCTTCTGAGTAGACAAGACATAGAACCCAAGGCACAGGGCAGTGCTGGGAGGATACAATCCAGAGCCAGTTTAGACCATCTGGGCTTGAACTCTGAGGCTCCCTTTTTCTAAATGGTCTGGACTATGTGCGGAGAGCTTCTCAGCTCTGCTCCTGTCCTGGTGGGGCGAGGAGAAGGAACTAGAGCAGGTGAGGAAGCCAACAGGCAAGAGCCAGTGAGAGGATCAGCCAAGGCCTTCCTAGCTTTGGAAAGGGGTCACTGTTCTCTGAGTCAACCTCAGCTCTCTTGGGAGAGGGGCCAAACACAAAGCTGGCCATCGGGCCTGTCTGCTGCCCTGGGACACCCACGGTGAAGACCGTGCTGACTGGAACATGCGCCTCACTCGTGAGGCATGGGGAGCGTCCATCTTGGACACATCTGAGATCTCGGGCAGAGCAGATGGCAGGCATTTGGCCTCAGTGATGCCCATCTGTGGAATGGGTTCACCTGTCCGTGCCAGGCCAGTTGTCACGGAGCTGGGGCTGGGGTGAGCTTGAGGCCTCGGCGTGAAGGTCCTGGCGGCAGTTGGAAACAGGATAATGAATGTGCCTCTGTCACGAAACCGCTAATCGTTAATTATCCCGTAACGTGCTGCTCAGGCAAAAATAAAATTGCTTGAACTTTTCCACCAAGTTCTAGTGTTAAACAAATTACTTGCATCAAAACTATTTACAAAAATGAGTAATTTCAGACATCTGTCAGACTCTGTAACATGCTTTAATTAGTGCCAGCTAATAACGTCCTCTTGTAATTAAGCACACATACATCCCTTGTTTTTATTTAAAATTTTTGCTTACGATAATTTTTTTTCTTAATGATGTGATGTCTGGGTTCCCGAATACGTATATGTGCGCAAGGGTGTATGCCTCTGCGGGCATATGCTTCCAGTGTCGCTCTGGAACGAGACGTCCGCCGCATGAAAGCACCCACTTCATTATTAATGTTGCAAGGAGGGCGAGAAGGAGGGCTTTCTCCCCCAAAGGCGGACAGTTGACCCCTGGCTCCCACGGCAGTGGGGACTGGTGCAGACTGGCGCTCTTGCCCCCTTGGTCCCAGGGGGCAGATCAGACAACGAGACTTGTGCCTTGGATGCCCTTAGGGAGCAAGCAGGTTTGTAAGGAGCCTGCTGGTTTCCCTGACATGCTCCTCCTGAGAGGCTCCAGAGTGACAGTTCACTCTCAGCTCAGAAACCTGTCACTCGGAGACCAGCATTTTAACTACCCCTTGCCCCTCAAAAAGAAAAGAAAGAAAGAAGGGGGAAAAAAGGAAGGAAAAGAATTAAAAAAAAAAAGGACACCTTAATTTACCCTTCTGATTGGCTTGATAGCTGTCAGAGTGACAGCCTATCTCTGGCTGAAAGGGACCAGGCTAGTTCTCAGGCTGGCTTGATGTGCATTATATGGTTGGCTTGCTCCTGGAAATGGCAACATGCAGACCTCTGCATGGCATCCTGATCTCAGCTTTCCCCCAGCGCCAGCCTCCCCACCTGCTGGCCAGGGGGTGACCTCCAGGGCCCGACTGGCCAGACCTCCAGCTGGAAGCTGGGAGCCATGACCTGTCTTTCCCACATCCTTGGGCATCCCCAGCGGATGGCGCAGGGCCTAGAAGGAGCCATCTACAAATGGCACACTCAGCAAGGCTGCCGTTCCTCTTCTGTGTGTGATAGAGGGACAGGGGACGGCTCAGGCAACTGGAGGCCTTCAGGGTGAGCTGGTGTCCCGCGTCAAGTCTCAGCCTTCAACCTCCATGTGAGACTTTGTAGGTGTTGAGCTTGGTTCTCCCAGAAAATACATTTGGTAACTTCTATTAGGTGGCAACCACATCACCTGGGAAACCGCTCTGCCCCAAAGGGCTAGTGCGGTCCTTAGTCTGTAAGTTCACGCTCATTTTTGGCAAACACAGAGGATTTCCCAGGCCCCTTAGAACCCCTACAATTTCTAATTCACTTTCTCTACCTCCCCGAGAAGCCTCATAGATGACTGACAGTCTGTCTTCGGTGTGTTCTCACTAAGATTTTTTTCAGGGTTTAGTATCTGTGGTTTGTGTTTATAAATCAGGTTTTCAAAAGTTTCCAAGTATATTTTAGTGTTTATTTGCTTTTTCAAAATATGCATGCCCTCCCCTAAGCCCTCCATCCCTCCCTAGGGGGTTCCTCGTGCATTGCCCTGGCCCCAGGTGTCTCAGGGGAGAGCTGCAAATCCAGCATGGTAGCCACGAGTACATGTGGCTAGTCCAAACCGAGATGTGCTATAATTGTAAAATGCACGCGAGACTCGGCATGTCACCGAGACTGTAAACTACCTCAATACTTTTTATACTGATCACATGTTAAAAGGATACTATTTTGACTATGTTAGGTTAAATAAAAAATAGCAAAATTAATTTCATCTGTCTTCTACTACTTTTTAAATGTGGCTACTGGGATATTTAAAGCCACATATAGGGCGTTCATCATATTTCTTTTGGGCAGCTCTGATCTACAGTGTGGACATTGGACCTGGATTTAGTCCAGCTCTGGCATTCGATGGCTGTATGACCTTGGGCATATCTCTTTATTTCTCTGGGCCTCAGTTTGCTGAGTTTTAAAAGGGAAGGTTGACTAGACAAGGTGACCTACAAGATCTGTTTCAGTTTTAAGTTTCTTCAGTTGTATAGAATGGGATTTCTATCTCCCCAGAGACCTTAAGGAAGAGGATGAATTCTCTAGGCTGACTTTAGTGTTTGAGCCATTCTGGGGCTATAATGACCTCTGGCATTTCTGATTGGCTTCTGTCATCTTGTACTTTCCCTTCCTAGTTTTTGTTTTTTGTTTTTTTTTAAGATTTATTTATTTATTTATTTGACAGAGAGAGAGAGCGAGAGAGGGAACACAAGCAGGGGGAGTGGGAGAGGGAGAAGCAGGTCTCCTGTGGAGCAGGGAGCCCAACGTGGGGCTGGATCCCAGGACCCTGGGATCATGACCTGAGCCGAAGGCAGACGCTCCACCGACTGAGCCACCCAGGCGCCCCTCCCTTCCTAGTCAACCTAGAAGTTGCACTCAGGCTCCCAAAGGTAGGGCCAAATGAACTCTGGTCTCTCCACCTGCATTCTCCCATTTCACTTTGCCAGGCCAAGCAGCACCTGGGGAGGGGTGCACCTGTCCCGTCCTTTAACCCCTGGTGATATGTCACTGATCTGCACAATTGGCTCTAAGAGCTCCCCAGGCGGATTCCAGGGAGCAATGAGCCGAACATAAAAATCCTTTTATTATTGCCATTTCGCTTTTATATACCCATCAAGCTTTCATATTTAATCTCCTACATCACAATAGCTGATCATTTTTAACATTTGACATTGATAGAGTGCCCATTGCTATTATTCTGACATACTATAAAACATTACACCCATTTGCAATAGAAAAGGCCAAGAATCAATACCCAGCCCCATTTTCCACTGTGGCTGTAAATCACGAAGCACCTAACAAATTGGTTTAAGTAGAAGAAACTTCAGAACCAATGAATGGCCGGACCAATCCCCACCCGCTGTTAGAGCTGACAGGGACCTGGATGCCTGTGGCCTAGAGAGGTGGGGGGCTGATGGGGAGCCAGCTGCTCCATAAGGCAACCAGATTCTCCAGGGACAAGAACTGTCCATCTCTCTGGGCCCCAGAAAGGCACATAGAGAATAAAGGGCATCTTTATTCTGCTCATGTCTGTATCAGCTCTTGCTTTGTAGCAAGTGGTCCCACATTGGGAAGCTGGTGACTTCCTACTTCCTACCCTATCTTTCTACAGGCTCCAAGACCCATCTTCAAGATTATTGGTCTGTTTTGTCAGTTAGCCTAGCCCCTCCATTGGAACAGCCAGATGTTACACTGAATTGATGGGCTATTTAATAAAACTGACTTTAGGATGAATTAACTGATGAGTTCTGCTCAAAATGACCAAAGCCAGGAGTTTAGGAAAGTCATGAATTTAAGCATTGCTTAAAATATTTAGGGTAATAGGTTGGGCTAAATATTCAGTCGGTATGGTTGTATATGAAGTGAATGACACTCTCAAAATCCAGAAGTTTAGAATATTCAGAAAATTGCTATCATTTTTCATTCTTTGGGTATCATCTGGATCCAGCCTAAGGCTGTGCTGATTTTGTTGGACTCCACTGAAAGCTTCTTTCAGCTCAAGCTACCTTGTTGAAAATACATGAGTCCATTGTCTGACTGAGTATGGGATGAGTATGGGATGAGTCCATTGTCTGACTGAGTATGGGATGAGTATGGCCATTCATCGCTGGGATGCTGGAATGTTCTAACAACACAAGGACCCAGCTCTGGGAGAAAAGAAAGGAGCAGCAGCTTATTTGTCAGTTTATTTTGAGTTCAGAAGTCTGGTATACAAGTGTCCACATTTACCTTACTTTCTTGTGGCAGGTATACTCCTGAAAAGTCACATAGACACCAGATTCTTTTACAACAGATTCGTTTCTCCTATTAGCTTGCATTATATTTCAGAGATGATTTGCCTGCATTTCAATGAGCAGGGAGTGATTCTTTACGTTACCTGTCTTCCTCAACCTCTTAATGATCCTACATAAGATGAAGAGCTTTTGCAGTTGGTTAAGCGACTGCCTTCAGCTCAGGTCATGATCCTGGAGTCCCGGGATCAAGTCCCGCATCGGGCTCCCTGCTCGGTGGGGAGTCTGCTTCTCCCTCTGACCTTCCTCCCTCTCATGCTCTCTGTCTCTCATTCTCTCTCTCTCAAATAAATAAATAAAATCTTTAAAAAAAAAGATGAAGAGCTTTTGTAAAACGAGATTCTTTGGAAAAGGAATACGTCCTCGTGCTTTGCAAGCGATTCCAGGCATTCTGTTTTCATATTTGGAATGACGTATGTGGGAGGTCACTGGATTCAGATCTGCAGTGGTTTTCCAGAAGCTTGGCATGGTACAAAGAACATCAGATTCCTAGTTAGCGGTCTGATCTTACCATTTTCCAATTGGGTGAATGCAGGGAAGATGAGATATATGACCTCTTTATGCGTTCGTTTTTTTTTTTATTATTATTTGTATAGTGGGAATAATAATTCCCAATCTCTTTCTTAAGATCCCTAATGAGGAAATGAGAAAAATGCAAACAAAAGCATTTATTATTATTGTTATTACTGATAATGCAATAATAATAATAATAAAATACAGTGAAAGAAGAAACAAGATAAAGCATTCTTTCGTCAAGTTCTATTTTATGGCAATGGGGGCAAAGCTCCGTTATTCAAAACTAACCTAACAGAAAGCTCAAAAGGGTCAGCTCTAGGTTTCTCAATTTTTTACCCTGAGAATAGAGAGGAAGACAATCAGATATAACCAGTTCCTAGAAGGCTTCTAATTCTAAAAAAAAAAAAAAAAAAAAAAAGTCTGACCTTTGCCATGCATTGCTTTTTCCTTGAATGTATTTGAATATATTTTAATGAATTCATTTACTCAGTCACCAGACATTTATTAAGTATCTATTCTGTGCTCTCTCCTGAATATATATAAAAACAGACATGATATGGGCCCATGTGTACTGTCTATATATGAGGTTTTCAAGCTTTCTGATTATCAGAATCATTTCTGAGGTCCTACCCCAAGCCTTCAAAATTGGAAGTTTTCGTGGTAGAAGTTGGCTGTCTGTATTTTGACAAATTTCCCAGGTAATTCCAACAGTTGGGCCCCCTGGCCTCTATGGTAACATGTTATTAGCCATAGGTCACCACTACTAGGAGCGACCTTCCTCCAAGCACAAGTAGTTTTCAGGGACAGGGAGTGGTTAATATTGAGATACTAGATATCTGGTTTTCCTAAAATTGGAACAATTACAAACTGATGAGGTTCAACGGGTGCATGATCACTGCAGAGATGCAGAAATGGGCCAAGTCATTTGTTCTTAGACCACAGTCCTGCTTCTGACTCCCTCCAAGATAACCTGGTTTGTTTGGCATCCTGGACTGTGGGCCTCCTGTCTTTGGGCCCAGAGGACCACCCAGAAATCCCGTTGTCCATTTTATCATTGAGCATGGAATGGTTCTCTTTAGATGAAGTCTCTGTTTAGAGCTTGAGTAAGGGGAGAGGGAAGGGCATGGATGAAAGGGCAGGGGGGTCTCAATCAGCTCCCTGGTGATTTAGCTGCACTGTTCTCTGAGCAAAAGCAATACCCCAATACTGCTCACTTTTATGGTTCCTGCAAAAGAGCTTTGCCAGAGCAGTTCTTCCTCAGTCGTATTGCGGGCACCTCTCAGCAACCCTACAAAGGACCTAGGGTAAGTGTCACAACTTCCATTTGATGAATGGTGATGCTGAAGTTCAGAGCAATGCAGTGACTTCCCTAAGTCAACAGACACATGACCCCTAAGGGCAAGGACAACATTGGTCTTAATCATCTTTGCCCTTAGCATATTTCTAAAAACATAGTAGATTCTTTTTTTTTTTTTTAATGTATTTGTTAAGTGAATGAATGAACAAACTCATGAAAAAAAGAAAGATTATCAGTTAGGGCTGGACCAGGCATCAGACCTCTTCCAAGTGCTGGGGCTGATAAGCCGGGAGTTCACTAGCTTCACCGGAGAGCATGGACCGGAGTCCCAGCCCCTCTGCTGAGGTCTTGTCATTTTCAACAACGGTGTTGTTTCAAAGGTCGCTGGAGCCTTGTGCAGTCCTCTCACTGTGGACCCTTTCAATGCCGGACTCTGCCTTTCGCCCAATCATCAGTGAAGTTTGCCATGCAAACCTTCATTTTGCCTTGTGGTCTCGCCTTCCCTGGATGGAGAGCTATTCTTGGCTTGTACCTGCTCCTGCTGATTTTGCAATATCATGACTTCGGCTAAATGAAAATGCCTCTTATTCCCACAAACTAACTACCCGGTGCCCTTTGATGGGAGCTGATTTTGGGGAGAGTAGTCTTGAGGCAAGATAGTGGCAGAACTTCTCAAGTGAAAAGGTCTTAGAAGAGAAGGGCTGGGGGCCTTCCAGAAGCCATCTTGCTCTTCCACCTGCTACAGGCTTTCTCAGTCCTGCCAGCTGAGAGCCTCCAGACAGCCTCCTCAGGCCAGGAGCTTTGACTTAGCACTCAAGTCCATTTCTTGAGCCTTTAAATGTAAGTTCCATTTCTTCTTGCTTGGTCCTCCATGGACTTGGAGAACCTGCCCTTCATTGGAGCCCAGGTTACTAGAATACACAACCAAGCAAACCCGTAGAGTCTCTTTCCTAAGAGTGCTGGAAGGAAAGACAAGATAACTTTGCCTCTGAGGGTTCAGTGAGGAGCAGGCTGGCCCATAAGTAGGACTTAGAGCAGGCAGACTTCTGCATTACCCTTAGGTATATCTGGTTTTCAGCAACAGAAATCCATTACCAGCAGTGAGTTTCAGAGGAGGGGAGAAGGTACAACAGCCCAAATCCTGTCCTGGTGAATGAGGAGGACAAATAAATAGCAGCGTGGAGTAGTGAAGACCTTACAACAAAAAAAACAAGGGCCAGACGGTACTAAATACTCTGTTTTTCAGACCCATTAGAGCACCCCAATGTGCCCTCTGTTCCTCCTTCCACTCGGCCCAGGTGGCCAGGACCCAGGCTGCCTTCTGGGCTCTCAGAAGTGACCCTTTGGTATCTGATCTCCCATCTGCTGGGCTAGGCATGTGGAAGAGACATCTGGCGCAGCCCCTCCCGGGGGACGGCAATTAGGGGATATTTAATCCTGTCACCTGGTTCATTTGCAGTGATGGATTTGGATTGGAGCGCTGAGTGGTGCCAAGCGGATATTGGATTACCAGGGCCCATCCCCTTCACCTCTCACACAGAGCCGGCCCACCCCTGCCCTGCACCTGTCTTCCCTGGCCCCAAGGTGGGCGCCCATGAATTAAGAGCAAGTCCTTAATTCCCTCCCCCACCCCCGGATATTTACCTGAAACTTCCTGCAGATAACGAAAACACTGATGAGATTTTCAGCTCCCTTGATCACTCTCCCCCTTATTCTGGAGGTTCTGAGTTGCAGATTCTGGAGTTTGAAGGGATATCCCGTGAATCCTGTCTTCACTTCCCAGACTCTCAATGTTGGAAAACTTTGAACTAGCTCTTTCATGTGGAGGCCTTTTTTCTGAATCAAAATGCCAGTCTAAATTTATCTAAATTTTCCCTCTTCATGCTAACAAAGTACTAGAAGGAGCTAAAATGAAGACCCCAAAGATGGGAATTATGTGATTTTTATCAAGTCACTTGCCCTCTCTGAACTTCAGTTCACTCATTTGTAAATCAAGTAGATTGGATTCAATATTCTCTAAGGTGCCTTCTTGAACAAACTTTCTATGTTTATGGGGTTCAGTCACAAGGTGAAGAGTTTGGGCTAATGGAAAGCTCCCAGAGATAGAACACAATGGAATGTACCAACAAGATGCTTATTAGGAAGTATTTCCATGCAGAAGAGACACTGGCCTGTCTAAGGAATTCCAAGATGGCCTCAATGGTTTTTCATGGCCCTGGGTGATAAAAAGACTTTTGATGGGTCTTCCATCCACTCATTGGCCTGGGTTTTTAGGAGCCCACAAGAAAGAAGTAACTTCAATTTTGTGGGCTTTCCAGCTTGACATATCTTCAAGCAGCCTTTGAAGATGGTGGACAATCTCTCCCCACGGCAAGTTCCATGTTTCAGGAGAGGCAAAAGGTTTGGGGTCGTCCGGGGAATCTTACCACTCCTAAGACATGGCTCAGCAGCTGCCCTCTCCCACAACACAGGCTAGATACGAAGCCTTTCTTCAGGGGGTCATAAGTGGTTCAATGGCTTCCCATTGCACTCAGAATCAAATCCCAATGTATTACCATAGGTTACTCAGCCTGGAGATCTGGCCTTTGCTGGGTTCTGTCTTGAGTCCTCCAACTTCCTTGCTCCTTATGCATAGACCTGTGCGTGTGTGCGTGCGCGTGTGCACGCAAGCTTGGGCACATGTCTTGGAGCCTCCAGGTTTGTTCCTGCCTCAGCACGGGCCTTTCTCTCTGCCTGGAAAAGGCGCTCCTGGTTCTTTCCATGGCTGGCTCCTCATTATTCTTCAGCTCTTGGCTCATATACTACAGCTTCAGGGATATCTTCCTTGAGCCCTCTGGAGGACATCACGGTTTACCCCTTAATAGCATCTATACATTATCCTGTATAGAGTCAACTTGCTGATTTTCTTTTTCTCTCTCAAATATAATCTCCATAAAACCAGTAAACTTCTTTCTCTTCTTGGCAGCCCTATTCCCAGCACCTAGAATAATGGCTAACATCGTAGTGGTACAATAAACATTCGTTGAATCGATGAGCGTAGGATACCTGTTATGAGCGCTGAGGCTGTATTTCTGGATGCCGTTGGGGGTGCGGGGGTGGGCACTGGGCAATAAGCCGTCGGTTCGCCCCACCCCACACACACTGACCCCCAATAGCAGGGGCCCGTGCTTTCCACCTCCCACCTCGAGAAAGGTAAACAGTTGTCACCCTGGCTCTGCCCTCTGCCAAGCTACTCAAATTCCCTGGTCCTAAGATGATCAAAGGCACTGGAACAAAGAATCATAATTGAATGGGTTCCGTGTTACATCCTGGAAATGGGAGCACTTGCGGTGCGGGCCCAATCCTGGGAGAGAGCTCTTGAGAGCTGCAAAGCTGCTACCTTCAAAGGGTCGGCGTGAAAGCAAAGAAAGGAGCGCTTGAGGAGAGAGGATTCCCCTCCAGGGAGGGGAAGCACTTCAAGTCCATTACTCCACCCCTGCAGCCACAGGCATTCGTGTGTGTGCACACACGCGTGCGTGTGTCCAACAGAGGGACGGCACATCTCCCTCAAGCACTGTGGCTCCAGAGCTCTTAAAGACCCTTGTAAAGAGTGGCCACTCGCCCCCTCCATCCATAAAGTGACAGACTCTGTGAATTTTGTTTATATTGCCAATGCCTCCCTAAATAATTCCCTGCTTCTCCAAAAAGCTCCTCTTGATTAACCCCTCCTGCTTCTTACTGTTCTTCTGAAATCCATCAATGCCTGTGTCATAGTTTAAAAATACAACTGCTTTTAGGTAATTTGATAAATCATCTTAAGGCATCTTCATATGCACGTGCTCTGCTTCTCCATTCCATTTATAAGCTCCTTCTGGGCAAAATCTATACTTTTTTTTTTTTTTTTCCCATTTGTAACCCTCTCCACAAGAATCTTAGGACAGAATTCTTGTCTGTATGCTTATCGTCTGAACACATTTTTATAGGCTGAGAACGCATGGATGCTGATTCTCTTTCATTCATTAATTTACTTAAAATATTTACCAAGACCTATTCTGTGGCAGGCACTGTGCTAAGTGCTGGGGACTCCATGTTGAGACTCAGTCTGGGGCAGAGATGGAAACATACACAAATAACCATGATACAATGTGATAAGTGCTATAATATAGGTACTGTATAGTGGGAGTACTATGGGAACTCAGGAGGGAGCTTATAAAATCATTTGACTAATGTTCCAATGTCTAAATGTGAGTGGTTAAATAACACTATTCCTAAGTGCTTCCTGCTTTTCACGGCCTTTTTTATGTCCATTATCTTATTTGATGCTTTTAGTGATCCTGTTAATAAGCTTTCACTCCACAAATTCATCCTTACACAGAGTAGGTGTTCAAGAACTATCTACTGAGAGACAAAATAGACAAATGGAGAGTGAATGTTATTATCTATAGTTTACCATTAGGTAAACTGAACGTCCCAGAGTGATGTGCTGAAGGTCATAAACGAGAATCCCGGTAGCCTGGATAAATGCGTATTGAACACCTACTATGTGATGGGCACCATCCACCGTGCTGCAGCAGATACCAAGACATTCGGAACATATTCGTCCCTCATGGAGCTTCCGGTCTCACTGGTGAAACAAAACGTAAACCATGAGCAATTAAATGACAATATAGGAGATAAATAGTGCTTGAGACAATAGCACAAGGCGGTCGATAGATGATCCCCAAATGAATGGGGTAGACTAGAGGGGCCACGGGAGGCAGGAAGGCTGATGCAGATTCCAGTGCTCCCGGAAGACCTGACGAGAGAAATGGGAATGAACTGGATCTTAAAGGATGGGCCGATAAAATTAGAAAGAACAGAATAGGAAAAAGAAAAGGTGCGGAACATATAAGAAATACTCAAAGGCGCTGACGCCCAATCACGCCAGAGCACATTGGCCAGATCTGACAGGTAGACAGCCCTCACCGGAGGGCTCCTGCCTGCTCCCTGCTCAGTCTCAGCTCATGTGCACCTGTGGATTCTCCTCACACAGCCCGGCCTCACCCACCCTCACCTGCTGCCTGCTATCCCACTATTGAACTTCTCCCTAATGCTTTCGCCTGTAACCCTTCCAGACCAACTGCATTATTAAAAAACAAACAAAAACATCCTGTATGTTCAACTTCATCACCAATGCTCTATCTTCTGGCTCTAATATAAAACCAATCCCGCAGAAAGCATGGACTTCTTTGCAGTTCTCTCAGTGAAAGGCTCTTATTCTCCACTCCTCCTGTAGCATCTAGACAAGGGAGGGACTTGAGGGTCAACTTTCTGCTACTTCCCCATTTCTGTTTCTAGATAATTATTCTTCCTGTCATGGGAAATGCCCCAGGATAATTTGAGGCTCCCGGAATCTGCTGAGACATCTTTCTTGCTCTCTTAATTGTTAATCTGTGAGTTTCCAGGTCACTTTGTGAGAAATGATGCAAAGAATAACATTTCTGCTTAGAGATATAGTAACTAAACTATCTTTTGGGATATGTCTTCCCAATCCTTGGCTGCTCTGTTCTTTGACTACCACCTGACGTAGGCTCAGACACTGTCTTTATGTTATACAGTCCTGATCCCTTGTCCATAGGTAAGAGGACCAACATACACTCATGATCAAACAGGGCCAATCTGATCATCTCCCACAGGAGTTGAGAAAGGAGACCAAGAGACTAGTTTCAGTCTGAGCAGAGGAATAGTAAACTGCTGAGCTGGGTGATCAGTATATGCATAGCCATGTTTGGCCATGTGTCTGTGAAGCAGGGAAAGCCAATCTAAAAGAAGGTGGAGAAGAATCATGCAGATGTATAGAGAGAGGTGAGGCCAGATATTCAGAGTGAGTCCTGCTTGGGCACCTGAGAGCTTTCCAGTGCACCCTGTGGCTCAGCTGTTCCTTCTCCTTAATGACCTTAAGATGCCCTATGTCTTTGGAATAACCCACACCCTCCCACCAAGGTTAAGCACTTTTTTTTTTTTGGATTTTGTTTGATTTTGATGCCCACAACTAAAACAACTTCACTAAAAATAAAATCGGAGATCAATGAAGATAGTTGTCACCAAGTTTTGAAGTTTGCAAAGATAGAAATGACCCAGTTAAAACAAGTAGCACTCTTCGTTCTCAACTTACCTATATGCTGGGAAGCATGGTCATTAAGAAAGAAGAGTTGAGACTTGTGGTCTTGGCAAGACGGTAAATCATTATAACCTGGAAATATTCCCACTAGAAGCAGCTATAAATGCTTCATATTTAAAAACAAATCTTATAAATGCACAACTAAACTCTCAAAAAAAAAAAAAAAGGAAAAAGGAAAGAGGAAGCTAAGAACTAGGGAAATCAGAGGAAGACACAGGGATGTGGATATGAGTGGAATCAGCAAACACCACCAACAGGACTACTTGGGCATCAGAAACATGACATAATAAATAGCAACCTGGAAGATAATGTAGAATAAGTTTGTTTAAAATGAATAACAACCTTTAAAAAGTAATATAGAGTCTAATATATATGGATAAAACACTATGAAAGCAGAACAAGCAGGTTTTTAAATGAACCATGTAGAAATGAGAAATACAGCCTTTGCCTCTAAAAGCTCAATGGAAACTTATTAGGAACAGGGGAAAAGACAATAAATGAATTAGAAAAATGGACCAGGAGACTTTAATCAGAGGAGACTACGACATGGGGAAAAATGAAAATATGAAAAATGTAAAGAGAATGGAATGACAAGCACGCAGTAAATAAATGCCTAGTAGGAGTTCGAGAAGGAAAGTACTGAGAGAATGCAAAGACGAAAGTTGTCCAGAACGGATTACAAACGATTAATCAGATTTAAAAAGTGTCATGGTCGAGCAGAATAATTAAAAATAAATCCATCACTAAATGCAACATGGTGAAACTGCCAAATACAAAAGTCAAAGAGAAGAGAGTTTACTACAGAGAAGCCATAGGTATTTGGGCAGCAGGCTTCTCAACAGCAATATTTCAGCCACGAGGTAATGGAACGTGTCTTCAAAATGCTGAGGAAAAATCATTGTCAACCCCGGATTCCATCCTGACCCTAACTGTCATTCAGAAGTGAAGAAAAACTAAAGACATATTCAGAAAGATAGAGATGAAAAGATTTTGTAACCCACAGAATCCTCCTGAGAGAAAAATTATAGAGTGGAATTGAAACCAGAAAGAAAGAGTAAGATACAAAAAGTAATTAATGGTGAATAAAGGAAGGGGTGATCATGTGGGTAAGGATGCAGAAACTGATTATATGAAATAATAATAATGAACATATCCGATTTGGTGTTTGCACAAACAGGGTGGAAAGTAAAATAGTGGGCTATAATATCAAGTAAAAGAGTTGGAGCATCATAGTTGGGAGCCAAAATGTTTAAGCTTTTCTGTTTTGTTCAGGAAAAAGGTAGAAATATTGATTAACTTTAGATTTTTCAAGTCAGCGGGCATATTAAAAATTTAAAGCTAACCACACATAAAAATATATATATAATGCATAAAAGAAGGAAATCAAAAAGAAATGTAATCAATCAAATAGAAAGCAAGAGAAAGCAGGAAAGTCTGCGGAAGAACAAAACAATGAAAAGTACAATTAAATCTAAATATCAGGAAGCACAATAAATATTCTACATGTAATGCTGTTTTATGTGCCCTATAATAAAGCCTGGGACTATCACAGGTAAGCAAGGATATATAGTCACCATTGTCAAAGCATATAAGCAGGGGAAATTGATATTCAAAAAACACATAAAAGCAAAGGTGCTTATCCTCACTAGTAATGAGGAAATACAAACTTAAAAAGTTAGATGTTACTTGACATCTCTTCAATTTACAAAAATAAGCAGTGAGGGATGAAGGAACTTTTTAACATTCCTAGGGGAGTATAGATTGAAATTAATTGGGCAATACACTTAGTAAAGTGAAATATGAACCCTCAATCTGGCAACTTCCACTCTGGCTATGAAGGAGTAAGAGAGTCCAGACTTGGCTTCCCAGGGTCAGCACATGGGACTGGACAGATATGTGAAGCATTTCGCTGACCTTGAACAAGAGGTCCCTGAGGGAAGGAGAACAAAACAAGTGGACCTTATAATCACCCTGGCCCTCTGCACCGAAGCAATTTCTGGGCAGTGGGAGGAGAACCAAAACAGCCTGATAGTCTCGCTGAGTTGAGAAGTGAGGTATCAGAGTCCAGTGAGACTGGGGTGGCAAGAGTTTGTGAATCTGAGTCCCAGAGAGAGAATGCTATGCAGGTAAAGAGCTCCAGAAGTCAGCCTAGGAATTCCCTTGAGTTGTTAGCTGAAAACCACTCCTCACATGTCTGGGGTGAAACTCCGCAGGACTGGAAAAAGGACAGCTCCTGGGGAAAGAACAATTACAGGAACTATCAGCCAAGAACTATTTACAGAGCTTACACACGGCCAGGCACCGTCTGAGCTCCTAGTAGGCACAACGAAGAGACTTTGTTGTGTACACAGAATATTCAGTAGAGACACAGAAAGGGTCATGTTTTACTAGGGGGATAAACTAAGTCTAGAGGAGTTTCCTCAAGATCTGGTCTTTAAAAGTCTCAAAAAACAGGCCTTGAAAAGATCAAACTGACTCACAAGTAACTTCATTGTCTGCCAAAGGAATATAACAAAATCTAGCACCCAACAATGTAAAATTCACCATTTCCAATATCCAATTAAAAACTGGTAGACATGTGAAGCATTAGCATGTAGTCCACAAGTGGAAGGAGAAAAATGAATTAAGAGAAACAGACCCAAAAGAAAAATGGCAGTAAAAGGAAAGAGATTTACATAAAGAAATGTAGAGTGCTAGAAATAGCGAATATGGAGGTAAGTATAAAATACTTTTTACTCATTTAATTTATTTAAAAGATTATTGATTATTTACAGAAAATAAGAGTTTAGTTTGAGATTTATAACATGTAAAATTAAAATATATAAGGACAAGTGCAAAGAATGGGAGGAGAGAAACAAGATTCTTATAAGTGCTCAAGATTCCAGATCCTTACTTATAAGTGACAGAATAGAATAGCACCATAGGTAGATTGTGGTGAGTCAAAGCTGTGTGCTGTAAACCATGATGCAAGCATTAAAAATAAAACAAAGAAATACAGCTAATACTCCACTACAGTAGATAAAATGGAACCATTAAAAGCACTCAAGCAAAAATTAAAACTTTTAAAAAGGTTCAAATAGTGGAAGACATAACAAAAAACAGATGGAACAAATTGAAAACAAAAGGTAATATGGTGGATCCAAACCATACAAATAAACACATTAAAAGTAAATGGCTTAAACATGTGATTTCATTCATATGTGGAATTTAAGAAACAAAACAAAGGAACAAAGAAAAAAGAGACAAAATAAAAAAACAAACTCTTAACTGCAAAGAACAAACTGATGGTTACCAGAAGGGAGGTGGGTGGGGGAAGGGTGAAATAGGTGACAGGGATTAAGAGCAACCTTACTGGAATGAGCTCGGTACAGAATTGTTGAATCACTATATTGTACGTGTGAAACTAAAATAACACTGCATATTAATTACACTTAAAAAATAGAAAGAAAAACTACAGAAAATCTAAAAAAAAAAATTTCCACTTAAAAGTCAGAGATTGTAAGACTGGATAATAAAGCATGATCAAATTATATGCTGTTTACAAGAAACCCAACTGAAGTATAAAGACACAGATAAGTTAAAATTCAAGAATGGAAAAATATGTACGGTGGAAACAATTATCATTAAGAAAGCTGGAGTGGCTGTCCTACTATCAGACAAAGTAGACCTTGGAACAAGGGATGCTATGGGGATTAAAGAGAGAGGTTTCATAATGATGAAAGGGTTAAATTTCAAGAAGGTATAATAATTCCAAATGGTTATGCATCTCATAATATATTTCAAAGTACATGAAACAAAAACTGAAAGGGGAAGAGAGAAATCCATAATTATAGTCAAAGACTTTAACAATTCTTTCATTAATTAACAGAGCAAATAGACAGAAAATAAGTGAGGATAGATGTCCTAAACAACATTATTAACCAGCATAACCTAACTGACATTTATACAACACTTTTCCCAACAACAGAATACATATGTTTTACAACTAAACATGAGATGGTCATCAAAAAAAAAAAAAAAAAGACCATAAAAATAATAAAAACAAATAATGTAAAAGAATTAAAATCGTAAGTGTGTTCTCTGACCACGATGGAATTAAAATGGAAATCAGGCACAGTAAGATATCTGGGAAATCCCCAAATATTAGAAAATTAAACAACATACTTCTAAATACCTGATGGACCAAAGAGGAAATCAGGAGGAAAATTTGTAACTGTTTTTTTTTTTGTTTAATAAAAATTAAAACATAACTTGTGGAATGCAAATAAAGCAAGTGATTAAAGGGAAATTTATAGCATTAAATATTTCTATTAGACAATACAAAAAATCTCAAGTAAATTGTCTAAGTTTTCACTTTAAGAAACCAAAAATAGAAGATAAAATTGAAGAAAGCAAACAGAAGAAAGAAAATAATAATGACACAAGCAGGAATAAACAAAATTTAAAGCAGAAAAAAACAACAAGAGGGAAAAAAATAAAATCAAAACATGGTCCTTTGAAAAGATCAATAAAATTAATAAACTCCTAGCCAGACCTGATCAAGAACAAAAGATACAAATGAACAGTATCACAAAAGAAAGAGGAAACATCATGCAGATCCCACAGACATTAAAAAGATAATAAAGGGATATGTGAACTACATTATGCCAATACATTTGAAAACATAGAAGAAATCGGCACATTACACAAAACCCATAAACTTAATAAATTCCACTTAAGAATAGATACTCTAAATAGCTCTATATTAAATTAAGAAATTATAATTTTAGGGTAAATGCCTAGTAGTGCAATTGCTGGGTCATAGGGTAGTTCTATTTTCAACTTTTTGAGGAACCTTTTTCATGTGTCTGTTGGTCATTTGGATGTCTTTTTTGGAGAAATGCCTGTTCATGTCTTCTGCCCATTTCTTGATTGGATTATTTGTTCTTTGGGTGTTGAGTCTATTAAGTTCTTTATAGATTGGATACTAGCTCTTTAGCTGATAAGATATTTGCAAATATCTTCTCCCATTTTGTCAGTTGTCTTTTGGTATTGTCAACTGTTTCCTTCACGCTGCAAAACTTTTTATCTGGATGAAGTTCCAAGAGCTCATTTTTTCCTTGGTTTCCCTTGCCTTTGGAGATGTGTCAAGCAAGAAGTTGCTGCTGCCGAGGTCACAGAGGTTGCTGCCTGTGTTCTCCTCTAGGATTTTGATGGATTCCTGTCTCACATGTAAGTCCTTCATTCATTTTGAGTTTATTTTTGTGTATGGTGTAAGAAAATGGTCCAGTTTCATTCTTCTGCATGTGGCTGTCCAATTTTCCCAGCACCATTTGTTGAAGAGACTTTTTTCCATTGAATATTCTTTCCTGCTTTGTCAAAGATTAGTTGGCCATAGAGCTGAGGGTCCATTTTTGGGTTCTCTATTCTGTTGCATTGGTCTATGTGTCTGTTTTTGTGCCAGTACCATACTGTCTTGATGATTACAGCTTTGTAATAGAGCTTGAAGTCTGGCATTGTGATGCCACCAGCTTTGGTTTTCTTTTTCAACATTTCTTTGGCTATTCGGGGTCTTTTCTGGTTCCATACAAATTTTAGGATTATTTGTTCCAGCTCTGTGAAAAAAAAAGTTGATGGTATTTTGATAGGGATTGCACTGAATGTATAGATTGATCTAGGTAGCATAGACATTTTAACAATTTTTATTTTTCCAATCCATGAACATGGAACATTTGTCCATTTCTTTGTGTCTTCCTCAATTTCTTTCATGAGTGTTCTATAGTTTTCAGAGTGCAGATCCTTTTCCTCTTTGGTTAGGTTTATTCCTAGGTATCTTACTATTAGATATGTATCCCAAAGATACAAATGTAGTGATTCAAAGGGGCACCTGCAACCCAATGTTTATAGTAGCAATGTCCACAATAACCAAACAATGGAAAGAGCCCAGATGTGCACTGACAGATGAATGGATAAAGAAGATGTGGTCTATATGTACAATGGAATATTACTCAGCCATCAACAAAATGATATCTCACCATTTGCAACAACATGAATGGAACTAGAGGGTATTACGCTAAGCAAAATAAGTCAATCAAAGAATGATAATTATCAGATGATTTAACTCATATGTGGAATTTAAGAAACAAAACAGGATTATAGGGAAAGGGAAGGAAAAGCAAAACAAGATGAAATCAGAGAGGGAGACAAGCCATAAGAGACTCTTAATCATAGGAAACAAACTGAGGGTTGCTGGAGGGGAGGGGATGGGGGGATGGAGTAACTGGGTGATGGACATTAAGGAGGGCATGTGATCTAATGAGCACTGGGTATTATATAAGACTGATGAATCACTGAACTCTACCTCTGAAACTAATAAAGCATTATATGTTAATTAATTGAGTTAAATAAAAAAATAATAAAAGAAATAAATATTAAAAAAAGAAATTACAATTTTATTTATAAAAGTCCCAATAAAGAAAACTCCAGGCTCAGATGGTTTCACTGGCGAATTCTACTAAACATTTAAGAAAAACAAAACAAAACAATTCTACACAAACTCTTCTAGAAAATAGGAGAGGACCCTCCCCAAATAGTTTTATAAGGTCAGCATTTCCCTGATACCAAAACCAAACAAAACACATTACAAGACATGAAAACTACAGATCAATGTCCCTGCCATGAACATTTATATAAAACTTCTTAATAAAATAATAGCAAATTGATCCCAAATATATAAAAAAGATAATACATCTGATGAAGTGGAGGTTATTTCAGGATACAAGGTTGGTTGAACACTCACAAATTAATCAATGTAATTTACCACTCAACAGATTAAAGAAGAAAAACATTTCATCATGTTTATCTATATAGAAAAACTATTTGACAAAACTCAACACTTATTCATGATAAAAACTCTCAGCAAGCTAGGAACAAAAGGGAAGTTCTTTAAACTGATAAAAGGCAGCTATGAAAAACCTATAGCAAGAGATCAGGAGAAAGACCAGGATGCCTGCTCTCACAACTCTTATTAAACATCGTATCAGAGATCCTCATCAGTACAATAAAGCAAGGAAAAGAAATAAAAGCCTAAAGCCCTCCAGTGCCTCCTGGTCACCCACAGGACAAAAATCCTGATTCCTTAACATATAAAAGCCTTTCCTGATTATGTCCTTGTCTATTTCCTACTGGCATGTGACAGCCAAGTGCAGGCAATTTTTCCCCCAGCTCTGTATTCAGTGATGTCACATTTGGTACTTTGAAATCAGCCAACGATGGGAATATTTACAACATAGAAACAGGCAAATGTTAAAAAAAAAAAAAAAAAGGATCCCCTCCACCCCAAAGAACTGGTTGTTAAAAATGTACCAGCTCACCACTGCTTTCTCCCACATTTTCCACATCTCCACACTATTGAAATGTTAGACAATTTGAAGTTTCTAGAATACCGTCTTTCAGATGCCGTTTCCTCTATCCATAATATTTTGACTTTCCTTATTAACCATCCACAATTTACCTATCCTTGGGCATCGTCCTCTGTTCAAGTCCTTTCTAACCCACTCCAAGCAGGTTGGATCACGCCCTCCCCTGTTACTAGTGCACATTTTTGGTGTGCTATTTAGTGATTTTTTTTTTTTTGCTATATTAGATAACATGAATTGCTTATGCACATACATCTTCCTCACCAGACTTCCTGTCAAAGGCCATGTCTCTATCACATTTGTCTTCTCATAACATGTCATAGTGCCTGGCACATTGTTGACATTCACTAATTGTTTTCTCAATGAATAAAAAGATGAATGTGTGGAAAAGTGAGTGAGGGAACCCGGTTGGAGGGGAATATTCAGAACAGAGACAAGCTTGGAGAAATGCTGAAATGCCTTCATTTGGGAGGGTGGTTAATGCCAGATCTGGACTTCATCTCACTCATCTCAATGGAGAACCACTATAGTTTCTCTGATAAGGGAAGTGACCTGTAAAAAATCATGCTTTAGGATGGTTAGCCTGACAGTGGCATTCAGATTGAACCTGACAGAAGGTAAGCTGAAGACATACAGGCTCTGGTCAGGTCCAAGGGGATCAGAGCCTCAGGCAGAAAGGTAAGGAGACAGCAGGTGGGCTCAGCGGAGGCACACTTACAGTCATCAGCATCCGGTGTGTGTCCAGGGGAAGAGGAATGTGACCGTCGCTAGCCCAGAAATAAGAGGAAGAATTTGATTTGCTTGCCCCAAAGCATAGAGGATGTAGGGTGACCTGGTGACTCTCTTCAAATCTTTGATGACCACTCCCAGGGGAACAGGAATTGGCCAATTTATTTCTGTGTTCCGCACTGCCCAGAAGTAAGATCTAAGACAAATATAAGAAAGAATTTTATATCAATTAGACATGCTTAAAAGTGGAACAGTCAGCCTAAAGAAATAGCAAGTTCCTTATTACAGGAAATGATCAAGCAGAACATTTGGTGCAGTTGTTATAAAGGGAATTCAAAGATTAGACCAGGTAATCTTTCCAACACTTGAAATTCTGTTATTTTATGATGGCTTTAGTCCCAGTGAGTTTGAAAAAAAGCAGTGTGACTTGCTGGTACATTGTCCAGTACTTGGAGTTCCTGGACATGAAGCTGAGGGGGCCAGAACTGTACTCTGAGTGTTGGGTTGTTCATGTTATATCACAGTTATCCCGGAGATGGACTTCCAGGGCCAAAAAGTAGCTACTCTGGGCTAGGAAGTCTCTGGGTCATCCCCAACCCCAGGAGACATGGATGGGAGACCATCAGGCAACAGGAGATCATCAAGGGAACACCCATGGCAACTTTGCTCCCCCTTTTCCTGTCTTCTCAATGGCTCAGTTCTACAGGTGACCCCTCTTAGCCGTATGGATGATCTCACCATGTCTGCACCCAATGGTGGGGTCTTCCTCATGCTCTCCTTTCTCCAGCTCAGAATTTCTTCTGCCTCTTCACTGTCAAAGTGATGTGCCATGATGCACCCTCCACATGTGTTCTTAATCCCATGTCCCTTCTCCCCCCACTTCTGGGACCCTGCTCCATCCTTTTTCATACCTGGTCCTTCCTTCCCCTGCCCAACATATTTAAAATGATTTTTAATCTGGAATAACAACAACAAAAAAGTCCTTCCAATTACTACTCAGCTTCTCTTTACCACCCAAACTTTTAAAGAGCGTGCTTTACTCTTGATGGCCTTGACCATGACCGCATCCTTGCACCTCACTGCTTCTTTGTGTCCCAAGGTGTTCTTTTGAGGGATGCTGCCCAACATAGCAGAAAGAAGATGAGATTTGGAGTCAGAAAACCTGGGCTCAGTTTCAGGATCATCCATTTACTATCACTGTCTTCATCTCATTTGTTATGAGGGTCAAATGAGCTAATAGTTAAGGAAGACACTCCCCACCCCCACCACCCCCACACACTGAAAAGCACTATGCAAATACCTGTGAAATTGCTGTCACAAAGGTGACTAATGACATCCTGATCACTTGTTTCAGTGGTCCTTCCTTGGCTCTCAATCTCATAACTCCTTGGCTACATTTACCTTCTTTGTGAAACTCTTTATTTTCATGACTTTCTCTTCATTTGTTCTTTGGAAACCAATCTATCTTTTCCAGTTGCCTCTTTGAATCCTCCTCCTGCCCCTGACAGCAACATTCCTACAGACGATATTCCATTTCCTGCTACTATTCCTTCACCTAGAATTCAAGAAATAATCTCTCTCCCAGGGAGTCCGACTATCTCCTCTGGGTACATAACCAGCTCAGACTTCTTTCCCGAGCTTTGGTCCCAGGTTTGCAACTCTGCTGGATTTCTCCATCTGGTTTTCCTGCCAGAATCTCAAACTCTTCATTGTTGACACAAGGTAAATCAATACATCTTTGCAGAGCCCCTGACAAAGCAGTTTGAAAAGGCCAGACACTGAATGATTACCGGTCAGCCCTACAAAGAACTGTACTTACCATCAGGGGACCACCCCTAAAATGCCAATCAGAGAAAACAATCCCTTTCAGATCGATTTCATGTTATAAATTATAGCGTCTGCATTCAAGCAGAAGGTGGTAATATCTACTCCCATAGGTCTCTGGGTATTGTTGTGGTATTTTAGGGATTGACAATTTCCTGGCTTTACCTATCTCCCTGGGTTCTAGATTCTTGATTCTTACATGTGTCTATGGCCAAAATCTATACGTTGACCTCCAGAGTGCCTCTCAAAGTCTCCTTGATAGGTAAACAATGTGTTCACTAAAAGAGCAATGAGACCAATTCTTATCAGATGACATTTTCCTGGCCTGGACCAAAGAAAAAGACTCATCCAGTCCATCTGCCCCAGATATTCTGTCCTTCTGGAAAATTCTGAGCCATACACACTATAAAAATTTATTCTTTATATCACAGAAAATACATATAATCTTTTCATGTTTTCTCTCTCCTGGCCTCTCTAATGTTTATTAATGGTAGAAATATTAGTTTTCTCTCCCTGTTTCCCTTTTCTCTATCACTCTGTAGGTGACATGAGGGCAGAGACTCATTTCCCATTTTTATACTCCCAACACCATGCTTTATTCATCTATCCATTCATCCATCCATGCACACGTTAAATTGCACTTATTAAGTTCAGTAGATGTATCTGGGCAGGTGGCATGGGAGTGTTTCATTTTAAAATGGGATCATTTGGGGCACTTGAGTGGCTCAGTTGGTTAAGCATCTGCCTTTGGCTCAGGTCATGATCTTGGGGCTCTGGGATCGAGCCCTGGGTTGGGTTGCCTGCTGAGTGGGGAGTCTGTTTCTCCGTCTCCATCTGACCCTCCCCCCTGCTTGTGCTCTCTCTCGTAAATAAATAAATAAAATCTTTAAAATAAATAAATAAAATGGGATCATTTTAAGAAGGATCAGGCACTGTGCCTCTTGCATTTAATTGTGGGGTGCGCCATCCATATATTTGGTAGTTGTATCTGAATGGACCAATCCCCGATCCTCAGCCTACAGCCCCAGAGAACTCTCTCTAGTCCCATCAGTTTGGTTGTCTGATCCCTTAACATCAGCCAGGACCCATTCTCTATTCGCCCTTGGGTAAGGCCAGGGAACAGCAGACCGGGGCATGCTGAAGGCAGCTTGCTTGGGCTGGTGGGTATGGGTTGCACACATCTCTTCCCAGTTCGGCATGCAGCAATATCGTGTTGGCAGCTTGAAATTGGCAATATGGGAGTATTTACACCATGGAAACTGGCAAACACTACCAAATGGGGGCTTTCTTTTCCCCCAGAGAGCCAGCTGTAAAACATTAACCAGCACACCACTGCTGCCAATGCTCTTCTTGCTTATCCCTTGGCATGACTGGCTTCTTCTAATCTATACATTTCAGCTCAGATATCACCTCTTCAGAGAGACCTTTTTATCTGAAGTTATCCCCCACCCCAGTCACTTTCCATTCTATCGCCCGTTCTTTCCTTCAGAGCACTCATTTTGATCTGTAGCTACGTTGTACGTGTGGTCCGTGCACTGGTCTATTGTTCACCATCCTCACTAGAAATTTTGTCTTGTTCACTGCTGAATTCCCAGCATCTCATGCAGGCCTGTGCTTAAGAAAGATCTTTCTGAAGAATGGATACAAAGAATAAATGCTCCCAACAGCTCAGGCATCAGCAATACAAAGTGCAATCGTCTGTATTCTTGTCTGTGCTTCCCAATACCCTCCGAGTGCTTTTCTTTGCCTTCCAGGAATGAACACTGTGCCTAGAACATAGTAGATGCTCATTAAACTTTTTAGGATGAATAAATGGGTAAAATTAAGAATGATCCAATTCAGTGGTGTTTCTCTGTAACTCTCCAGAGAACTCCATGCCTTTACTTGCATCAGCAACATAAAGCAGAAACTCCAAGGCAGGAAGAGCTCCTCACCACCAGGACAGCAGGAAAGACTGGGGTGGCATCAGTTTATCTCATCCAACCTGTATTTTTCTTCTGACTGGGTCACAGTAATTCATTATGTCACCCTTAGGCAAGTCACCGAACAGGAATGAGAGAGGCCACGGCCCCTGTCTCTTCCAGTGGGCTGCAGCAGAGATAGCTTTCCTTGCATGGATGAATAGCTATAAGCCACCTTTGCCCCAGCCTCCTGGGGAAGGCAAAAGAAGTTTTCTAAATGTTTTCCTGCCACACGGATCACTGAATTATGCATGAGGCCAAACCCGGGGAACAGCAAATCATTGTGGGATGGAGGGGTAGGGTTCATCCAGAAAGGGAAATCGAAACCTCACTTGCCTTCTCCTTGTGTTGGGTGCCCTCAATTGATAATTAGTGTTATATTATCCCACATCTTTAATAGATTATTGATGCCTCTGGCAGTGTTATAATCCTGGTGTCAAGAGTAATTCCTTCTTTCTAGTATGTGGTACTTACTCCTCTCAGCAAGGCAGCTTGGACATAGGGCCCAGCTGATCCAACTCAAATCAATTCGACCCAGTCCTTCTATTGACACTCAGGATGAAAGAAAGATGCATATTCCTGGTTTGCCTCAAAAGCGCAAGAGGCCATGAGACTTGGTGAGTCTAGTGGTGGTCTAGCTGAGGATGTCTCTTTCCCTCGTCATCTCTGGATGGAAGATGCCAAATATCCAGCTTACTACTCACTCTGGGCTTGTGCCACCTGCCAAAGGTGACTGGAGCTGCTCCCAACCACAGCAATGGGTATGGTCTTCTTTGTCTCAGTTTGCACTGCACCTTCTAGATGGATTTTATCCCTTTTTCCAGGTTCTCTTTCCCTATAAGGAATACTGCTTCTGGACCAAAGGACTCTAGGCATTTCACAAGGTAGAAGAACCTCTATATACCCCAAATTAGACAACCCAAGGATGGGACACGGATGGGACCAGAGTCTTTGGATATGGATCCTGGGTAGACAACAAAATCCCTAAGCTAAGCAGACACGGCCATTGAGGTTGGCTGTTGTATCTCAGGGGATCCTAAGGAACAGCCACCAAGGGGTCGACCAGCCAAGGCTTTATATCATTCAGGAAAACACAATCTTACAGTAAGAGATTCTTTTTCTGGAAAACTCACAACCTTCCCACTCTCCTCTTGTATAGGGGAACGAGCATTGGGATTGAAATAAAAACCAATCAATCAATCAATAAAGACTCAAGTTCTGGACTGGTCATTTAGAGGCTATGTGACCTTGTTTGAGTTGCCTCATCTCCTTGAACCTCATTTTTTCCATCAGTAAAATGGAAACAGTTATAAACGCTGTACACTCTCCACAGAGTTTCGTGAGGGACAAATAAAATGAGATGATACATATAAGGAGCCACGTGTAGCCAAGTGCTGTGTGACTTCCAGGGGACGTTTGATCTGCCAGCACCCTTCCCTTCTTCTAGGAAGAGACCCCATCTTCTGGGAAATGTTCCTCCCTCAAAATGAACCTTGTGGTGTGAATAAAAGCTGCCATGTTGTCACTCCATGTTTGGGTATCTGACCGAAGCCAGGCCAGTCATGGCAACCCTCTCCTATGGCTGTCACAGTTGACTGGGATGGCTCTGCGGGGGACATTCAGAGCTTTCCCCAGGGTTTTAATCTTGCCATGAAAAGGAGTAGGAAGCCATTCCCCCTGGGAGTGGAAGCTGTTAGATGTGAAGCACAGAGATGGTTGGTTGCTTTGTTACCTAACATGTGGAGGAAGCTTGACTGCTGAGGGAGAAAATAAAGTCCGCGCTCCAAGAGGGGACGGAATGCACAGACACTGGGGACAAACCATGTCTGGTTCAGATTTTCCTGTGGGTCCAAATGAATTTCCTCTTCATGGCTTGGGATGATGTTATGTCAATATCCTTCCAGGACATTCCTCTTTTTGCCTAAACCAGTGTTAAATGCATTTCTGTCACTTACAACCAAAAGAGGCTCAGTGAGAGGGGCTACCATTCAGTATCTTGGTCCCCCTGGCTCCAAGTTGAGTCTGGATCCTACATTTTGATCTCTTGTCCTCTCAGACAGAACTCCTTCCCCAAGGCCATTCTACTTCCTTGGTCCTTTGTTCACTCCACCATTTGTGAGCTTTCCCCAGTCATCCCTCTGGGTTCCCCACATAATGCAAGGAGGACGTTATCCTGAGGAAACTCACACAAGTACCGTAAGGGCACCCGGACAACAGGTCAAGTCCAAGTATTTACCCTGATGCTCTTGATTATTTTATTTTTCTGTAGAATGTATTCGTGTAGGATTCTGCAAATCCTTCGTGGACCAGGGTAGGTTACAACTTCACTAAAAATTGTTGACCATCTGCTGGCAGTTGGGATCACTTGGGAAACAAGACATGCCTCTGCCCTTGAAATGCATATAGTCTTGCTGAGCAAACAATGCAAAGCTACAGAACAAGTCAGGAAAATCAAACCTGAAAATGGATGGGGCATGGGTCATAAGATTTCAAGCAATCAGAGGAGAAAGTATTGGATAGACTAGGGTGTTTAGGGTAGATGTGATGCAGGTTATAACCTATTGGAACTATTATTATGGCCAGTATTTAATTTTTAAAATTAGCTGTCATCACTTGAAAATCAGGTGATTTCATATTAAAAAAAAAAAAGATATGGATTTCTGGGTTTTTTGGACAAATTTGGAGATTTGACAATTTCCACTTGACAATGACCAGCTGAAAGAGTACGTGCCACCCCTGTTAGGCTGGGCCGTCATGCTCTGGTATCACCTGGCCAGCCTGGTTCCCAGAGGCAACTGGGTTTATTACTTAAGACCCAAGTTAGGGCTCAAAATGCCCCAGCTCCCTAGAAACCTCAAGGGACTTTAGGGTCATCCTATATCTAAGGTTGATGCCCACCTTGACAGGCACCCAATTAAGCATTGTTAAAGTGTCATTGACCAAGGCACCCTAAGCCAACTGGCATTTACCTGATTGGTTACAGGTGAACTGGAGCCAGGGAAAGGCTGTAGGAACATATAGATAGGAGCTACATCAGCCACCAAACACACACCACTCAGCGCGTCAGTCAGACTTGCTAGCAGAACTTCTCCCTTCTCCTCCTCCTGCTCTTTCCTCTTCTTCCAGGTCCATAATTTTGCACTTTGTTCCATTTGAATGCAGATGCCACAGAATGAAATTCCTTTGGTGGCTGTATGTGCGGGTGGATTCAAAGGGATTTATGAATCCTAAATGAAGCCGGCTGCCGAGCCCAGGCGCTCCTGCAGAGTGCAGGACTGGGGTGCGTGCCCTCCAGAGTCGGGCCTCTTACACAGGAAGCTGTGTTTGATATCTCATGCGTTGGCAGTGTTCCTTACAAAGTTAAGTGCTGTCTAACCCACGTTCTCACAGCAGAAGAAAAGGCGGAAGAGGCCGGCTGGGCAAAGGGGAACGTCATTCCAAAATGGTCGCAGGAAACAGCTCCAGGGCATGTGGAAGGTGCTGCCACCCTCTGGCTGGGTGTAGCATCACACCCTGCTGAACCAAGTTGGCACCCCCTTCCCTCCCTGGGGGCCTCCTTGCCTCTAAACCTCCCTGAAGTCCCAGAATCGCAGGTGAGTCCAGGCTGGCTTGGCTTTTATTTGGGTCCTTAGACAAAGATGTGCTTTCTCCGCTTCTGGTTTTATAAGAAACTTCTCTTGGGCAAACCAAGACCCCCCTCCAAACCTGGCCCAAGAGAGACACAGCGTGCGGTTGTGGTCGATCTGCCTCTTCCTGCTAGATATTCAGCCCACGAATGACAAAGACTTTGGCAAAATGCTAGCAATCAGAAATCCGCTCTTCATAGACATAAAAGAGTCGGTACATAGGTCTCCCCAATAATGATAGTCTACATGCATTAGCATATATTTTCTTGAGAAGCGAACTATCAGAGTGTGTCCCTAAAAGCAATTCATTCTATTTACAGCTTTTCTGAAGCCCCCAAGAGGAAAGCATCTTGGAGTACTGCGGACGCCGCACGGAAAATAGTGAAAAACATTCAATTTGGAAACAATTTTACCTCGATTTATCTCCTCCCCCCACACTTTGTGTGTCGGCCCCCTGCTCCGCTCCTCCTCTTACGTGAAGGCAGTCCTCTCCTTGACTCCTCCTGGGGCCACGGTAGTGGAAGGAATGGTGCCGTGTCCCCAAAGTGTGGCCTGGGGGAGGTCGAGAAGGGAGGACACCCCATCTTCCCTCCTGGTGGGAACGCCCCACTCCCCGACCGGCGGGAGTGTGGCGAGACAGCCAAGAGCAGAGGCTGCATCTGACCACCAACGGTGTTATCACTGCAACACACACATTGTTCTCCAGGAGGGAACGGTGGCTCTTTAAAACACTGACAATATGAATGTCGTGTACTATTACCCCCTCCTCTGGGCTACTAATAAGATTTTGTAACCATGTCAACAGCAAGAGAAAGGGAGCGGGAAAATATCCCTTTGATTACATAAAACACCCAGGTATCCGGTATAGCCTTGTAAATCACTCGGCTCACGGCTCGTGTGGCCAGAGGATGGGGGTCTACGAGAGCAGGCCTCGCATCTCTTGCAAAGCCAAGGGCAGACCCACAGACACAGCGAGGGAGGTGGCAAATGCCTACTGTGTGCCCACAACCAGGCTCCGACAGAGATAAGCCACTCCCAAGTGTGGGTTGTAAATACTGGATTTAGAATCAGGAGACAGAAGCCGGGATTCTCCCTCTCCCCTTGGCCTCTCTGAGCCTCAGGTTCCTCTACTGTAATATGTGGGTGATAATACTTAGTCCCACGTGCCCCACAAGCTCCTTGTGGGGATGAAAGGAAAAATGCGTGGTTTCCAAATCAATAGCATAATCCTCTTTAAAAAGAAAAGTTGCATGTGCAAGTCTAAGATAAAACACAGATGATAGCTGAGCTGCTGTTTTTGGAGACACGGGGGGCGTAGGGCTCACCCACCTACTTTTTCTGGCCCCTGGACTGACCTCTGCAGCACCCATGAATACGCTATTGCTCTGAGAAGTGCAATTCGAAGACCAGTGAGAAAGTGCTCTAAAATTGTGTGTTATTATTTTTATTAATCATACAAACCGGCCATTAATGGAGGTAATTGTAGGAATTGAGAGATCAATGTGGACTTAAGTGTTAAATAGCAGGAGGGCATGCACCGATCCTGTAAGGATGGTGAGTGTCTGGCTAGGCAGAGGGGAGCGAGTGGAGGATGGCGCCGAGGAGGTGAGCAAAGGCGGGGAGGTGGGGAATAATCTGTCTCTGCCGGCAGGACAGAGGGAAGAGCAGAGCACATGTGCAATGTGGGGAGCCTGGTTAAGGCAGTTTTCCCAAAACAGGTCTGCTGGGAAGCCCCAACCAGGAAGGAGCAGGCTGCGGGGGTTCTGAGGGTGGGTAGCCTGGCTTGGCCGTCTGACTCCAGTTGGGCTAATTCATTGCCCCGAACCTTATTTGTTTGTTGAAGCCAAATTTCCCACATCAAGGACCATTTGCTCTACTGATGACCGTCCTTTGCTCCGGACTCTGATTCTAATCCCTTACTTCCATGGCAGAGCTCCCCATGTATCCTCTCCTCTGCCATGAACTGACTCGTGCAGAGGTATTAGTTGCCAACCTCCCAGAAGCAGCTCCAGGAAAGTCAGGTGACTCAGGCTTTCCGGTCTCCTGAGACCCCACGGGCACTCTTGGCCACATTGCCCCCTTTTGGGCCCTGTGCCTGTGGGGGGGCTGTCCCTGCCCTGCCGTCCCCACTGCAGTCCCTTCAGCCCCCACGGATGATTGACCTTCCCTGCTTGTCTCAGAACACCCTGTTGTCTTGTCCTCTTTGAAATGCCTGACAGCAGCAAATGCTCGGGTCTAAAAGCAAAATAATGAAATCAAATGAAAGCTCCCCAATTTCTCAGCCACTTGTCCTTGGTCCGGTGTGGTGCACGGCATGCATTATTCAGAGAGAGCAGCTGCATCACCTGAAGCAGAAATCCTGTTTTTCAGGTGCCAGTCTGGAAGGGTGGCTGGTATGCGGCTGCTGGGGGGCCTGCCCAGGAACCGGTGGGTGCTTTGGGGATGGGAGAGGGTCCCGTTTGGGCACGGGATCTGACGAGGTTATCAAAGTAGCTTGTATCTGCTGTCCGGTCCCAGGAAGGGTCACCGGTCTGAGCCCAGTCTGGGAAGGAGGGAAGTCGGGAAGTGTAGGGCAGACATGAAGGAAGCAGGCAGGAAGGATGAAAGGGGTGGATGGAGGGACTCCCAGCTGCACAGAAGTCGCCCAGAGACCCAGCCCACACTATAAGCCAGCCCCTAGTGAATGCACCAGGTACGTGAAACTAACCAAGTACAGGATAGCTTCTAAATGCAATGCTCTATAGATCCAAGTGTGTGAGGGGAAGGAGAAGGTCAGTGCCCCCTGCAGTGGGTCCTAGTGTTGTTCTGCATATTCATTCCCTTCCCCTAAGACCATTATTCCCTAAGACCATTCATTCCCTTCCCCAAGACCATGGGCTCCCTTGCCCATGTACCTGTGACTTGCTGTGGCTGTTAGAAAATGGAATGTGTTTTAGCCATCCCTCAGCCCTGTGTGCCATCCCCCCATTGTCAGCCTTGACCATATGACTTACTTGGACCCAAGGAAGGTTAGTTTGGAGGCTAGAGGAGGCAGGGCATTGTTGGTTCCTTCTATTGTTAGAGAAGCCGGTCCCAAATTAGGGGCTGCCATTTAAGCCTGAGTCCTGGAATGAGAAGACACATGGAACGTATCCACAGCTGCCGACATGTTCTGTGAACAAGAAATAAATGCTTGTGGTTATAAGCCACTAAGATTTTAGGGGTTGTTTGTTACCATAGCAAAGCTGGCTAATATAGTTAATGTCAATCAATGATGAGGAAATTAATCACGTCTGCCTTGAGTTAAGTTTTTTTAAACTTGATTTGTTTATTTAATTGATTGTTGTCATCTTCACTTGGGGTGAATAGCATTGATAAATAAGAGGGGTTGTTTCTTTTAATGAATCCATGGAAGAATGTTGTTGATTTGCTCAGAATTCACCTATTAGGATTTGACAAGCCCTATAGCTGGGCTTCTAGCTGGATTTCCCTTTATTTGTGGTTGACTAGGGTCTAAACATTCTTCGCCCCGAACCTGTTGAGAGTGCGTTTGCCACCAACTTCCCCCCAGAAGCCGACCTACTATGTGTGCATAGCTCCCTTCAAGTCTGATTCAATTAATATTAACTAAGCGCTTTGTAGGCTTAGGGCCCTGGGAGTGTATATCCACTATTTCTTTTGGTCCTCTAGACAATTCTTTAACAATAGGTAATATTTTTGTTATACACTCAATGTGTCCCCCAAATTCAGAGGTTGAAACCTGATCCCCAATGTGATGATGTAAGAAATAGGGCCTTTGGGAGATGATTAGGTCAGAAGGGTGGAGACTTCATGAATGGGATTGATTCCCTTATAGAAGAGATCCCAGAGAACTCCCTCACCCCTTAAACCATAGGAGGACATGATGAGGAGATGGCCATCTATAGAACCAGAAAGTGGGCTCTCATCAGACACAAAACCTGCTGACACCCTGACCTTGGACCTCCCAGGTTCCAGAACTGTGAAAAATAAAGTCCTGTTGTTTATAAGTGATCCAGTCCATTCTGTTCTGTTATATTCTGTTATAGGAGCCCGAATGGACTAACGCAATTGTTCTGTACATTTTGAGGAAATCGAAAGTATGAAAGCATGAAGGGTTTGCCAAGGGCATAGAGCTGGTGAGGAGCACATCAAGAATTAACCCAGTCTCCTCATTTTTGGCCCATGGCTCTTTTCATATCCCCAAGCTCCATGGATGAAAGGTGCTCCATGTCAGGCCACCATTTAGTATCTAATTTTCCAGAAGACCAGGGACGTGTATTCATGGACTAGTCGTGGAAGGTGGGGTCAGAAGATAAGAACCTTTATATTCATGTGTATACAATTTACATTTTATCCCCAGACATAAATTCACTTGTATTATATCCCTAGAATGAAAAGTCCAACCAGCCCGGAGCCTCTGAACTCTAGGGAGGGAAGCTACCTTTTGGGGAGGGACCTCTGGGTGCTCTTAGAAGAGAAGCATTAGTGGAATTAAGAGCAGATCCCTCTGCAAGAGAGCTAGTCTCCGAGGGGGCTGCACTCTTTGAAGCCTGTTCCTACTGTCCATTCTCTGGGAGTAGCAATAGCGCCATCTTGCTAACAATCACGACAATAATAATATTAATAATTAAATAATAGCTTCAGTGTCAATAAGTATTTTACAAAACACTTTCATATGAATTGTCTGTCTGCTGCTTAAGAAGGCCTCCAAGAGCCACTTGAATTTACCCTGTCATCACTGCTGGCTGCCATCTGTCCAGGGCTCAATAATTCCAGGAATTGAGATGTTGGATTCTCTCACATAGTTGCAGTACAGAAAGACAGAGGCAAGGAGGCAGGCCGTAATGAGGGGAGCCGTTTCAAGGGTGGATGTGCCTGTTTTTGCTTTTACGTTCTTGTTTTCAAAGGTTGAGAGATTCCTTCTATGAGCCTGGAAGCAGGGGGTTTGGGTAAGAGAATCTATCAGTACAAATATCATAAAGCCTGGGAATCGGACGCATACCCTCAGCCTGCTCATGAAGTTGTCCTTGTTCTACTGCACAAAGTCGGAGACACCCTATTCTGGCCCAAGACCACCTCCAACCCTTCTCAGATAGAAACCAGTTTCTGGGGAGGACCTGTGGCTCCGGGCCCGGCAGGGTTTCATGAGTCACCTCATGCCTTTTCTGCTTCCAAAAGGAACAGTCCCTCAATGGCCTGGGAAGCCAGGCAGCCCCTGAAGAGACCCCTTCCTATTCCTTGTACCTTGAGTTGACTAGACTATAGAACTGCTGAATGCCCTTGGCTTCTTTTGGGAAGATAGGAAGAAAAGATAGAAGTTTCCAGTTTGCCTCTATTTAGCGCTCATGCAATTTCAACCCTAGGAGGCAGCTCTTGTGGGACCCACTACTTGCTCCCTAGACACCTGAATTACAAACACTCTCCTTAAAGGCAAAGGAGTCCCAACACAAGAGTATGGATGGCTCAGCACGCATCCATTTCTACCACTAAGGAAAATGACCTGACACACAGCCATGAGATGAAAGCAAATCTTCCATCTCCCTGCCAGCGTCAGCACATTCCCCTGCAGTCTGGCCTTGGGTCCTGAGGAGAGAAGGGTTTGGGAATGGACTTGGCAATGGCCAGATCTACCCACTCAATGCAAAGGAGAGGGAGACGGGTGAGCAGTCTGGCTTTCCCAGGGAGCTCTCCCTGAATCCCGGGGTGCTGCTTTGCATGCTTCCCTAGCGTGGTGCTAAGGGACTCAAGAAATCGTAGGTCTGCTGGCTGGGCATGAAACTGCTAATCCTGTCCTCAACTCTTCTGCACTGGGAGCCTAGCCTTTCCCCTGCAGGCCTGGGAAAGAGGGAGATTCTGAGCGTGCTTACCTCTTAAGTTCATCACTCTGACACCTCCATTCTGGGTCATCACCGCTGGCTGCCATGTTTGACTGAAAAAAGGAATTCTCTTTGAGAGGTTCTGGTTCCTTCTCTGTATAAGCTGCTTTGGGGCCAAGCAGGGAATCACACATAGACCTGGTTTCTGAACGCCTCAAATTCCAAATGCCCCAGTCCATCCTGAGATTCCCTCCCTCTGGTCCACCTTCTTGTTTCCCTCCTGTCCTGAGGAGAAAGGCAGGTGGCTGCCTGTTATAGTGGCCCCGTCTGGGGAGTCTCAGCCCTGCCTGCCTTCAGCTAGAGCCCTCCGTGGAGGTTTCCTTATGCATGGTCTCTGTGCCTTGGTCTACCCAACCCAGCCCTCTCACACAGCTAATGGATCAAAAAGGGCCTCAAACCCAAGGTAGCCAACTCTAGCTTGCCAGTGGCCTGTATGATGGTCAGGCTTCTAAACCTTCCAAACTGGCCAGTCCTGGTTGGTGACTAACCAAACCAGTCAGAATGTCCCTGAGAAATTTGCATGTAAGAGGTACAGAGAATGGGCTGTTGAGTGAATTGGAGGTGGTAGGAGCCAAAGGAACAAGCACCAAGAATAGCCTGGTGTCCATCGTGGGGGACCCTAGGTTGGTACAGTGTCTGCTCCTACAGGTGTGATCCAGCACCTGAGGGATAGAAGCTTGGTTGGCTCCTGGGGGACTCCCAGGCCTGTCTTTTCGTAAGGCTGAATCCTGTGTTCTTGCAATAATCTCAATAGCCTGAGCATGTTTCTTTTTCCAGAACCTAAAGGAGTATAACCCTACACAGAGCGCATACTCAAAAAAACTTGCTTTAAAAGATGAGCAAAATATTGACCAGAGGTTCCTTGGCTCTCAACCAATGGTTTCCTCTTCATGCCCTATATGACATATTCACCTGGGTCTGCCCGAGATGTGTCTCTGGCACTGCCACGGGGACCAACACTCTCCGGGGGGTAGTGGAAGGACTGTAGGTGAAAGTGTTTTGTGTATGGTCTGGGAGAGTGGCTCAGAGAGCAGCGAGAGGAGGCTGCCAGGCTGGGGAAGACTCTGATCTGAGAAGCCATCCTTTTCCTGTTCTCCAAACACCCTGAGCAGAGGAAGGGGACAGATGGGATAGCGAGATGAGGATGGTGGTAATGGTGGGACTTGGGGTGCAGTGGTGGGTAGATTAAGGGGATAGGATCCCAACCTCCCCAGGTCTCCAGGTCCTGGCCCAGGCCCAGGCAGTAGGGAGATAGATGGGGCAAGGGCTTTGTCTAGGCTGTCCTTCTTGCCTCTGATTTTGGCTTCTTGTCTGACATCCTCACTTCACCCTCTCCGCAGCCAAGGTCAAGGCCGAACCTCCCTATCCCATGTGGGAGAAACTAGCCCTGTGTGCCCAGAAGCCCAGTGTGCATGCATATGGAGAAGCAGATGACCTTCAAAGCCCACCTCCTTCAGGAAGACTTCTCTGCTTCATCCCAGCTGCACACACTCTGTTTTGAGTGGCACCACCAGGGAATGTAAGATTTGGGCTGGCCAACTGTGAGCAGCAGGAGGATGGGAGCCACATCTGCCTCCCTTGTTGATATATCCTGAGTGCTGAATACAGTGCCTGGCGCAGGGAAGGGGCTCAATCAGCAGTCATTGAATGAATGCACAAATAAATGAATGAACAAATTCATGCACTCTTCTTTTGTAAAGTCAAAGTGTTCTTATTTCCAATAAAATGGCTTCTAGCTGCCAATGTGCAAGAATAAAGCAATGAACTGTTATAGAGAGAGGGGAGGGGGTCCAGAACTCTGCATCCCGGGCTCCCCCCATTCCTCTGCAACGGTCCCTGAGGATTGTCTGCAGCCTCTGAAATCCAAAGTGAAATGCCTCTCATTTTCCCCATGAAGAAACAGGCCCCCGAAGGAAAAGTGGCTTCTCTAAGCCAGAACCAGCACCCAGGTCTCCTGACTCCCAGGCTCTTGGGCATGCGCTTTGTTTAAACTATACGAACTCACCACACAAGGTGCACAGCCAGTGTTGGTGTGAATGAAGCGCCAGGAGGGAGGGGCTGGTCGATTCCCAGGCTGTGCGTGCCTGGCAAAGAGTCATGAGCGACGCTGAGGAAGGATGCTGCACCACAATAAAATGTAGTGTATTTAAATATTCCCCAAGTCATTTTGTGTATTTAAGTCTTAATTCATCTCCTCTAAATCTCTCCCCGCTACATTAATGTGACGGCTTTGACAGAAAGATGAATAACATTATTAAAGAAGCTCGTGAGCAAATTTCACTCATAAAAATCTCCCAGTCACTCACACTCTTTGCTGTTCCCACTCTGTGTTCTGTTCCTGCTCGCGTCCCCGATCCACATCCCTCTGGGCCTCAGGCTGCTGCTGGAGGGTGGTCAATGGGAGGTTCAGAATATGGGAGTGTGGATGCATTTCAAACCCCAATCTTCCCCTTTCGGTTGAAAAATGCATCATTTGAGCCAAACTCCAGGAGCAGCAAGATTCAGGCTGGAAAGAAGAAGGAAAGGCAGACCCTCCTTTAAGAAAAGCCTCCCGCAGGGGCATAGAATGCAGAGCAAATATGCCAAATGACCAGGAGGGTATCTTCCTTGGGAATGCACATCTCAGGAGAGGAAGGACCTCACCACAAAACTCTCCTCTGGGGATGCTGCCAAACTGACACTTTTGAAAATGCTGGCTCCTGCCCACCCCGAGGCGGCCCTGGAAGTTGCCATCACGTCCTGTTCCTCCTCTTGGAGCCCTGGTTGGCCTCGCTGGCTGGGGATTTATGTCCCTCTTTGCCAAGCCGCCCTGATGGATTGCTTCCAGGATGACAGCAGAGTCAGTGGTATTCATCTCCCCGATGTCTCAACCTTCTTCTTTAAATCATTGCTCATGTTGGCAGCCGTTCATTCGCTGAGCCGGGCCGCTCCGCTAGCGGGACTCCCAGTGGGGGAGGACCTGCAAGGTCTACCTCTGCGGGGACCAGAGGATCCTCCTCTGCAGTCTCTCCCTCAAACACCAGCCCTTCCTCGTCTGGATAAGCCCTCTTGTTAGGTCATCTGAAATCAGGAAGCCAACCCTGGAGCCCCCAAGGCCACCTCTGACCCGTCATGTACTATATGACATAAAATCATCCATTGGTGTGGTGACCAGGCTATGAGTTGTTCTGGGCCATGGATGAGACTCACTTTCTTTTATGTGCCTGATGCCTAGTAGAGCGCCTGGCCCATCATAGGTGTTCAACGACTGTTGGATGACGAAATCCTTAAATTGTGCAGTGGATACAACCTCTTTGGAAAACCACTTGGCAGAATCTACTAAAGCTGATCATATCCATGCTCTAGGACTCTCCTGGGTATATATCCAACTGAAAAGAGGGCTCGTGTCTACTCAGACATGTACAAGAATGTCTGTAGCAACCTTATTTCTAATAGGCCCAAACTAAAACCGATCCAATGTCCCTCGATGGTAGAATGGACCAATAAATTGTAGCATGTCTACACAATGATTCCATCACATTGGTGCCAGGCAGCAAGGATAAAGGATGAGGTACTATTCACACAACATGGGTCAATCTCACAGATGTAAGATGAAGCCAAGGAAGCCAGACACAAGAGAGTTTATATTGTGTGATTCCATTTGTAGGAAGTTCTAAGACTTGCAAACCCTAACTATGATGACTGGAGGTCAGAGTGATGGTTATCCCTGAGGCATGGCTGGTTTTGGTCTACTGATTGGGAGGAGATATTGAGGAAGCCTTCTGGAATATTGGAAGTGTTTTAAATCTTGATCTGAGTGGTGGTTACACAGTGTATACACATGCAAAAATTTACTGGGCTGTACGCTTATTACCTGTAGCCTTTACTGCATGTAAGTTAAACCTTACTGAAAATAGGTAAAGAAAATGGAATGGTCCCCAATCTTTTTGCATTAAAATCTGTGCCTCGATATATTCTCATTCTATCTTTTATAAATCCCAAACCATGCAATACTATCACATTGAGTTTGTTTTATGGTTTATATTATGAAAACAACTGATATGTTGTATATGCATTTTCTAACTACATAAGCTCATGCTCCCCAGAAATCTTAAACATATCATTTCCCCCTCCCCGATACCTGGAGTGAAAAGTCACTGCATTAAAATATATTTACCTCATAGCACAAAAGAGAGTCATTACGTCCCAAGACCATGTCTCATTAGAGTGAGAAGGTAGGTAGAGAGAAGGATTAGTAGCTCCTGAAGGGGGAGGGGCTGTCATAGAGCAGAAGCAATGGGGGCTTGTGTTCAAGAACCTCAACATCATTGAGTGGTGAATTCAAGGACTTTTGCAAGATGGCCAAAGGGCGTAGACCAACCCTTACTTTATTTCAGCTTAATTTTCTGAAAGCTAAGCCATGTGTGCCCTGTAAATTCAGATGTGCCTGGATAGATATGGGGACTGACCATCTGAACCGCTAGGACCAGTTTGAATAAAGAGAGGAGCTATGTGGGGAGGAGGAGGCAAGGTGTCAAAGCTGAGTCCAAAGGCAAGGGATGGCCTCAGAAATGAGAGTCAATCCACGTGGGTAAATTACAAATGGCCCACTGGTTCACCCCTTGTCACCAAGATCTTATGCTAGAGCCCAAAGAAGACCACTGAAGACATTTTTTAACTAGTTGATAGAAGTATCAGGTCAGCTTTGATTGAAAAACATACCTGGAACTAGCTTCAGCAAAATGGTAATTCATTATGAGAAAAGGAATGCATAGTCAGGACTGTGTTTGCATCTAAAGATCACCTGGAAGAATGGTCTTGAAGGTCATCAGTCCTCATTCTTCATCCCTTTTTTCTGTATTACATTGCGTCTTAGCATTATTCTTCACTCTGGCTGCAGGCAAGCTTTTTCCACATGGTATAAAACAGAGCCTGAAACCACGTTGGCCTTAAAGCTTCAGCCTGGATGTGAAATTTAAAAATCTCAACAAAGAGATCTGATTGGCCAGGCTGAGTCAATTGCTTATCCCTGGACCTATCAGCTGAGGCTGGGGAGGCTGACCATGTATATGAAATTGTTGCTCTTGTTCTAGATATGGGGGTGGTAGTGCTAGGTACTAGGGGATTGGCAGTGCCCTGTAAGACCGGACTGGGCAGACAATACCATAAACATCCCCTCCCTACGAGGTGGTTCTTCCTCTATTCATTCAGTCAGAATGAGAAAAACAGTGTTTTACCCACATGATGTTTAGTTTCTGATGCCATCTTGATAAGTGAGCTGTTTCTTCTTGGGTAAACAATTTCACCTCTCTGAGTCTTATTTGCCTTCAGGTAATAATCAAATAATATTAACATAAAATTCCATCTGCCCTTTTATTACCTTCCTTCACTTGATCCCCTGTGGGAGGATCGATTTTATGATATAAGCAGATATTATTACAACCCTTTTCTTACACTTGAAGAAACTGAGGCTCAAAGAGATTGAACAAGTTGTCCAAAGTGATAGATACCATTAATAAGTGGTAGATCTGGGATTTAAAGTCAGTTTTATGATTACAAAGCCTCTATTTGCCTAAAGATAGGGTGTTAGGCCAACAAGGTAGCTTTTAAGGTTCCTTCTAGATATAAAATCTATGATTCTATATGTTAATAGTAATATTAGCTCACATTTATTCAATGTTTGTACTGTTCAAAGCATTCCACATATATAGCTCACTTGATTCGCATAATAACCAGATGAAGTACATACTATTATTACCCCCATAATAAAGATGAGGAAACCAAGTCTTAAAGAATCAATTACTTTGCCCAAGGTCACACACTAGGTGGCAGATCTAGGATTCCAACCCAGTCCTCTGTCTCCAGAGCTCAAGCTCTTAACCGCTACTGCCTTCAAGGGTGACAAGAAGTAGACAGAGGGAAGCTCCCTCCAGAACTCTCCAAACAGTGGGGACTGTCGGCTCCCAATCCCCAAGATTACACAGCACAGTTTCATTGCAGATTTGACAAATCCTGCCAGTGGGAACCAGGAAAGGGCACGATAGCCCAAAATGCCTCTAATCACTGGGGTGGGGCATGGTGGGGTGCAGAATGAAAGTAAAGAAGAATGGTGCTTGCACTATATACACGGGGAGGCATCACACAGTGAGTGGAGTATGGGCATTGGGTTCTAATGTGGTTTGAATGCTTTCTATGTGTTTGCTCTTAGGTCAATTATGCAACATGCCTGAGCCTCAAGATCCCCAATTTTAAGATGGCAACAACCATCCCTCAGTCCTGGGTCTAAAGTGAGGATTCCATAAATCACACACACGGGGAGACTCAGCATAGTATACAATATGAGTGCTCAATATGCAGTTGCTAGAGACTCTGGGTGAAGGGTAAGAAGTAAATTCAAACTTCTTGGCCCTGGGGCTTTGTTCTGGGGAGTTTGCATTCCAGGTGGGGAAAACAAGATTGACCACAGCAAAGCCAGGAAAGAGCATTTTCTGAGTATTTTCATGTGCTGCTTGGGACATAGAAATGCAGCTCGGAACAAGTGCACTGTAGTCCATTTGGATGGAGCAGCAATGGGACCAGGCCACATGGTGTGCCTTGAACTCAAAAAGGGAATTTTCCTTCTCACATGCCTGGAAAAGATGAAGCCACTTGGCTTAAGGGAAGGACCTGGGTTAGAGTCCCTGCCTGGTCCCTTATTGGCTGGTGCCCTTGAGCAGGTGCTACATTGTCTGACTTAGAGCCTGAGGATAGAAGAAATGTATGCAGAGGCTCTTGGTCCAGTGCCTGGCACACAGTGGGCCCTCTCTCCCCTCTTCCCCTCCCTGGGTGCTGGCTAGTACTGGAGACATACAGTGATGTCATGGGAACATACGGGACATTCTTTCCTTAAACCTCTGCTTAAGAGGGCACTATGTCTGCTGCCCTGCCCTTATCCGCCAGAAAGAAGGACCTTGCAGAGTCTTCCCCAGCGCCTGGACCTGAAGCCCCAGTTAATTCTCTTTCTGCTCTACCCCACCAACACAGTGGGGTGCCAAATATAATCAAAATTGCGCTGAAATCAGAGCCAGTTGAACTAGACTTTAGATAACTCACTGAACATCTCTGAGCCTTGGGGTTTTTTTTTATCTACAAAGAGAAAGGGTAGCTGTGACAGCGAAGGTGGGCATCTTCTGTAAAGATTGATGCTGGGCGTTAGTCCCATTTGCCACGAATCTGGAGGGGTGGGCTTTCTTGACTTCCTTACCTCAAACCCTTCTGCGTCTCCTCTTCATGCCCTAAAAGGGACCTTTTACTGCCTGGATGCAGCATATACTTGTTCTACCCAGCAGGCACACTGCGGCCTCAGCCCCTGCACCACTCACACACACACACACACACACACACACACACACTCGCACTCGCACTCGCACGCGTGCACATGAGGGTTGTCGTGGAGAGAAATAGCAGCAGGAGGGAATCCCCCCCATCCTTTCTCTCTATGTCACTTTGTTCTGCCTGCACAGGCAACAAATTAAAACAAGAACCCCCCATCGCCCAGAGCTGCCTGGGCCTCTGCCACAGCGGCTCTAATAATAGCCGAGCCGAAAGCCCCCCCCCCCTCCCCCATCCACCAGGCCCCGGAGTGAAGAGGCAATGCTTTTCACTGGCAGCCAGAGAAGTGGCCGGGAGCTTTTGCTGTGTTTATTTGGTGTGACTTTGGGGGCGAATATATATTGTTTCTTGTCCTCTGTCTAAGTGCTTCATCAGAGATGGGGGGGCAGGGGTGAAGGGGCAGAAGTGGGAAGAAAAGCAAAAAAGAAATTCAGCTTCCCCAGGAAAACACACACACGGCGCACTCGGTCAATGCAAGCAATGGCACAGAGCAAAATTGAACTTTCCCTGCCTCACAGTGGTCTTTGAAAGCATTCAATTATCTGTCTGCACCTATAGAAAATGTTAGGGATTGCTTCCAGAAGCCTTTAAAAGGGTCTATACATAACAAGGCGCACGTATACTCTCAGCAGCAGGCAGGAAAACAACAACAATCTATTCATTTACCTTTGAAAAAGCCAAAAAGGTATAAATTCTGCCCAGAAATCAATCTCCCTCTCTCTGCCTTTGTCTTTTGCCACATCCTTTCCCCAACCTCTCACCCCATCTCATGTTTATTTATTTATTTATTTATTTATTTATTTATTTATTTATTTATTTAGTGAAGGCCACAGAAACAGCCAGAGAAAGCAACCTCGGTGCAGAGGGAGGAGGCTGAGTTTCTTTTGATGGATATGCCCGCTCTGTTCAGGCAAAACAGAAGCTCTGCAAACTGGTTCCCTGCGGGCCTCCCATCCGCAGTGAAGGCCTGTCGTGGGGGCCTGGCGGCGCGTGGGACGCAGTGCCGAGCATTTCACCGTGTGTCGCCCCCGACACCCCCCCAGCCCTCGATGGATTCTCAAAACAAGTCTCGGGTGCTCCTCCCGCTTCACAGATGAGGAAAGGGAGGCCCAGAGAGAGCACGCGGTTATTAAGTAGCCGAACCGGGAGCTCAGGCAGGTCTCTGCCTCTCAGTCCCGTGTCTCCCTGATGGTATCATTTTGGCTTCCCAGGTGGGCCACCACATTCCCTGTCCCTGGAACAGACACCGCACCCAGCTGGGCAGCTCACATGCAAAGGTGCTAACAGGTGTGAAATGAAGCAGGGTTGGCAGACCATGTTTATTGTGGTTGATGACAATAAGGGCAAACGAGGATGAGGTTGATGAAGATAAGGAGGAAGTGCAGGCGAAGCGGGCGGACTTGGGCGGTGAGTGGTCCCAGTGCCAATCTCACCTCAGTCGCTCCACCTCTCTGTGCCTCTGTTTCCTGATGTGCAAAATCAAGAGAGTGGGCTACATCACTGGTTTCCAGGTGGGGCTCAGTGGAGGAGCCAAGACTAAGGACTCCAGTGCTTGCTGCGGAAATGGGTGTTGCCCAGGAGTCTGCTTTGACCAGAGAAGCCCCCGCCTCTTAAAGAAAGCTAGTTTATGTATCATGGTTTTGTGTGGTAGTTCATTAGTAGAAAGGGTCTACCGCTAATGGGGTGGGATCTAAAGGCTCTTCCTGCTAGAACATTCTGTGCTGTGATGGTGTCCTGACATCCCAAATCCAAGGAGCTCACTTCCTGTCTCAGGGTCTTAGCATCACAGAAGACAATGGCAGAATGACATGTGCTGGGTAAACAGCTCTATGGTGGGCATGGGCACCCGCATTCCCCTTCTCACCACCAGGGTGATAGACAGATTGGGAGGCCAGAGCTGATGGGATGAATCTGAGACAGGTCTTCAAGGAAAGCTGAAGGTCTGAGGCTTGGGTAGATCTGATGTGACTGTCAAGAACAAAGGGCCAGTTCCATGAATGGGTGACTAGATGGGACCCAGAGAACAGCATGGAAGTGGCAGATGCCCAGGAAGGAGCAAGCAGGCGTGGGACCGTGGCTGTGCAAATCATGGCACTTGTCTCACGTTATGGGCAGGAGGAGTCCAATATGTTCAACTTAGGACGTGGGGTCCTGATGGACAGAGAGCCGGCTGTCAAGATGTGATAATAGAGGCACTTCTCACCTGTGCCCCACTGTCCCCACGTCCCTGTGGATAGAAAGCCTGGACAGAGCAAAGCATTCTTTGGGGCCTAAGTGTGTTTTGTAAGGTGTTAAATGAGCCAGTCAATTCCAAATCTCCTGGAGCAGATGCAGCTCATTGCATCTGTATGATCAAGAGTCTAATTTCAAACCACAAAAGCACAGGTTTGCAGCATTGTGAAACCAAGAAACCTTGCAGGTAGGTTAGCCCAACTTTGTTACTGCCTAAAATCAGGGTTGGGTTTTGGAGTCAGCTTGCATTTGGAACACACAGCTCAAAGCAGATGGGATGGACAAGATGGACTGATCCCCAAGACTGGACCAGTGCCTTGGGAATGACCGACTGGAAGCAATGCTCATAGTTCTGAGCTTGGTCTGCATTATTTTTGCTCATACTAAATTTGACTAGCTGGCTGGGTGGACTGATTATAATCCATTCTGTTCCCGTCTGCATGCCTCTAAGGGCCTTGGTGAAGAATAGCTTTTTTTCCAAAAATTGTGTTATCCAAAAGGTAATACCACTTTTAAGTTTTCAGAGTTTTTATGTCTGTTGTGTCTAATGCATGAAAGGCCCAAAGACGCCTATGAGTAAGTACCATTAGTCCCACTTTATAGATGAATAAGCTGAGATGCAGAACACCAGTGACCCATTCAAGGTCATCAGTGAGTCCAGAGCATCCCCCAACCGGCCGGGAGGTCCCTGGACCCAGCCTGCCCCAGACCAAAGCACTCCTCCCAGTACCCCATCTGTTGAATTTCCTATTCTGACCTCCTGAAGTCACGCTGGCCCCTGAGGCCTCAGCTTCATCACTGAAGGATTGAGGGTAAATGAGAGAGTGACTTTCTATGGCGTGTGACTTGTCGTCCAATTTGAAGAGCATTTTCTTGGCCTGCGCTCTAATCCCAATGCTTGAGTAATGCCCTGAGACCACATCGATCGGGATCCGGGAAATTCCGACCTGACCGCAGCACATTGTAATGGCCTCTGCCCGGGTGACCTTCTCCCTGTCAGAAAATACATCTTTTCTGCAAGTCCCTAACCTGCAAACATCGCCCACAGCCAGCTTAGCCCAGACAAAGGGCTTTGAAATGGTCCAGATAATGCGTTGAGGGGAGAACTGTTTTCCAAGTGTGTAATTCGTCCACTATTAACCTGCAGCTGCAGGAACGGTCCTGCCTTTGATCCCTTTCTGCAGCCAGGGCCACTCCTGTCGTGTAAAGCAACGCATGATGCACGGCGGCAGACAGGGAGCAGAGGCTTCTCATATTTCCTGCATGCTAATGACCCCCTGGCTGCCTGACGGACACCCGGCTGCCTGCCCAGCCGCACCGCAGGCCTGACATCACGGAACCTGTTGCCTTCTCCTTGGTTCTACCCGAGATGTTGTCCTGGTATGAGGCTGAGTGGCTGGAGCAGGGAGTTGACATCCCCGGCCATCTGGAGGTGTGTGTTCACCGTGGGCTTTGACACAAACACAGGGCCTTCTCCTTTGTACCTCAGAAAGATGGCTCTGGGCTCCGGTCCCAGCCAATGGCATGGCAAGGCTCTGTGCCTTTGGGAAAAGCACTCTCCATTCTGGGCTTCACTTCTGGTGTCTACAAAATGAAAGAATTGGATAAGGTAATTTGGCTTAGATTATCTGATTTTTTTTTTTTTCTGGATGATTCCCTGTATTGGGTTAAATGATGGGTAAAATAAAATAAAATATAAAATTATATAAAATAAAAATTATAAAATAAAAAATAAAAATTTCTCAGCTAAGATTTTATTTATTTGACAGAGAGCGCACAAGCAGGGCGAGCGGCAGGCAAAGGGAAAAGTAGGCTCCCCGCTGAGCAGGGAGCCCGATGCGGGACTCGATCCCAGGACCCTGGGATCATGACCTGAGCCAAAGGCAGCTGCTTCACTGACTGAGCCACCCAGACATCCCAAATGATGGGTAGAATTTAAAAAGGAGGGGAAGGAGCATGAAGAGGAGGAAGCAGGGGAGGATGATAAAGGCCTAGGGTGAATTATCAGTCCTAAGCACCAAAATATGTGTGGATGGGGTGAGAAAAGAGAATACTGTTGTGACCAACCCCTTTCCTTTCCTTTTCTTTTCATCATTATTCAGCATTCGATTATTCTGGTCTTAGAAAGTGTCTGATGCCCCATGAGCTAAGCTGAGCCTGGGGTTCAAGGAACCAGGGCCCAGGGGAAAGGGCTCAAACTGGCTCCAATGGTCACAGGTCACTGGAGCAGGCTCAGCAGGTGGGAGTGGGACTGAGGAGCATGGAAGAGCACGAAGCAGGGGATGAAGAGCAGGTGTCAGAGCCAGAGCAAAGATCTGGTGTCACTGTGTGGACATGGCAGCAGGAGGAAGAGTCTGGGGAGGCAGCATCAGTGGGGTTTCCAGAAGCAATGGGAGACAAAGGGTGAGGTCTTTTAGACAGTGTCTTCCGGAAGGCTGTGGGCAGGGAAGGATCTCAATGTCAAGCCAATTCAATGACCGTGGTGTCAAAGGAGTGACTCGCAACCCCGGGCCCACGTGCAATGTTATCTAGCTAAGGTCTGGTGGAAGACCGAGGGTCTGTCTAATGTAACAATCCAAGAAATCAGAATTGAAAAGCAAAAAAACGCTCTTCATTAATTTTTCCAAAATTAATTTTCCAAAATTAATGAAGGCCCAAAATGAGAGATTAAAAACCAGAAAAGCAAAATTATATTTAGATCGCAAGGGAATGTGTTTCCCTCAAGCTTTGGGTTTCAGTCACTCTCAGGTGGAAGTGGGATGATTCGCCTGTAGAGTTTCTACAAAGCTACCATATCTAGACCTTGCTCCAGACCAGTTGAATCAGGGACGAGGCCCTCCCCAGGTGTGGACCAGCCGGCTGCCTTGCTTCTTGCACGTGGGTGTGGAGGCTGCCACCCGCTCGTAAAACAACAGCCATCACAATGACCAGACTTGAGGACAACTGCCCGAGAAGTGTGTGCACCCGGGCCAGCAGTTTGCTCTCCTAAGTGTTAAATATTGGTCGAATAAATATTTCAAGACAAGATTGTGAGTTTCACTAGATTCTGGAATCTCTTAGTGCAGAGACCTTGCCCAGGTCCTCTTTGTGTCCCCAGTGCCTGGCCTATTTGTGTCCCCAGATGCCCAATGCATATTAGTTGAGTGTATAAATAAAGGAATAAATGAACGCATGAATGTAGATTGAGGTCTCCTTTTAGAGTGGTAGAGTAGAAAAGCCCAATTTGGGGCATTAGAGACCTTTGTTCAAATCCTGATGCATGACTTTTTTTTTTTTTAAAGATTTTATTTATTTATTTGAGAGAGAGACATAGCAAAAGAGAGCATGAATGGGGAGGAGAGGGAGAAGAAGGCTTCCCACAAACAGGGAGCCCAGTGTAGGGCTCGATCCCAGAACTCTGTGATCATGACCTGAGCCGAAGGCAGACGCTTAACTGACTGAGCCACCCAGGCGCCCCACTGATGCATGACTTTTAAGGGTGGGATCCTCGTGCAAGGGACGGCAGCCCTCCCAGCCCAGTCCCCACATCTGAGCAAAATGGGACCAGTACCCTATACTTCGTGGGGCTAAGTGAGTTCATCTGCATGAATGGGCAAATGCACCAGCTCGTAGCACAGCATCCGATTAATGTAACTAGAATACAGTTGCATCTGGGACTCTGGCATCCGATATTGTTTCCATATCCCCAATGCTCATATGTTCATGTAATCACGTCAGACCCCGCAGCCTAGAGAAAAGGGACTGGGGCCGCTGGCTGGGAAATAACCTCCCTCAAGGACTTCGGAGTCTTCAATAAGACCAGAGCCCAGGCTATGTTTAATGGTGAACGGCCTTGATAAAAAATGGCTCATTTTCCTTTAAATTCATCATCAGACAAAATTCCCTTGTCCCAGAAGCTGTACAGGAGTTGGGGTTGACATGACACTCCAATGTAGCAAGACAACATAATTTAAAGGAGCCCTGTGGCTTTTACATTTGAGGCTGACTGTTTCCCAGCATTTGAGCCAGTGCTTGGAGAACAGCTGGGAGATTAGGTACTAATGAAAAAGAAATGATTTGAAATATCCACACTACGCTCCCTGCAAATCAGAGCACTGTGAGTTGGCAAGCTCCAGCCTCCCCCCGCCACCAGCCCTGCCACCCCCATTGAAATGTGTCTCCATACAGGGCTGTCTGCTGAGTTGCTCCAAGATGTTTACAGCTCTCTCACTCCGGGCTTCCACGCACGCTTGTGTGATAAAGGTTTGGCTTTGTTGTATCAAGCAAAATCGCAGAGCTGGATGTTTCCCTGGTCTGTCTAAGAAATACCGCAAATATTATATCAGGTCGCGTCTTCGCATCCCATAATTTATCTCACCTGTAGTGCTACCTTCTGGGGACTGTAGTGGATAGAGGAGGAGAAGGAGGGGGTAGCTGGAGGAGGCTGCAACACATCGCCTTGTCCAGCCCCTGCCTCCGGGAAAGACGCACCTCAAAATCGTTTTATGTGGATGTGCCTGGCTTCTGGGGACTTCCTCCTCGTCCAGTCTGGGTGGGATCCCCTTGATCATCCAAAAAAGGCTTGCCCTGGGCCAAATCGATCCTCCTCAGTCTTGTTTTCTGAAGTCCCTTAACTTCTCCTCTTCCATCCACTCAATCCCACATCTGTGTTCTTCATGACTGGACTTCCCTTGAGACAATTTGAATTGGAAAACAAAAACCTCTTGCTCTTCTCCCCCAAACTTCTCAGGGTCATATCTTCCAGGAACTTCATTAGCTTATAAAGAAGCAACTTTCCACTCTCCGAGGCAGGTGCGCCTGATACGCGGATAAATAAGAAAGATGCTGGTGCTCTTACCTGTGTGGCCTGCTGGAGCAGGGCTGGAGCTCAGGAAAAGGCTCTCTCTGTCTGATGAGGATTGGATTCTCGATGGGAAGGTGGAGCTCAGGCCGGAAGGAAAAGTATTCATTCAACAAACATTTGGGAGCATCCGGACCCTGTGGATCGCTGTGGCCCATGTGGCTCTCCCAGTTCTTCCATTCTCCCCGTTACCCTAGGCTCCAGACAAAAGACAGGAGAGCCGAGCAGACAGACAAGGGGTCATTTTCAGAAGGCTGGGGAGGAGTCCTACGGCGTTATTGCATCTGCTTCTCTAACTCGATGCTCGGGCCCCTGGGATATGCAGTGACAAAAGAGGTGGTGAAGACACAGGATAAACAAGTCCTATCTTCCTGGGGGCATCCGTTTTACTTGAAGATTTGGGGTTAAACATTTTTATATTAAAACAGATACCTAGTCTGGAATGGAATGGAATGCAAAACTCACACGATTTCCTGAGCTAAAACAGAAGATGTCAAAGAAGTGTTGTGTGAGTGGCAGGGCTGCTCTGGGCTGTTCTGCCAGGCGGAACTTTGGTGGCAGGAACCCCCTGAGAGCATCTGGTAAATCCCACCTCTGAGCGGGCCAGCTCCCCGGCAGAGCAGTGCAAGGGTGTCTCTCAGGCTCTGGAGCCCACCGGCCCATTTCAGGGAGCCCGGGAACTGGGGAACAGAATAGAAGAGAGGCCTGGCAGGGCCGCTGAGGGACAGCTCTAGAGCTTGCCTCTGTGAAGGAAGGGCTGAAATAGCTGATTTCCCAGTCATGGAGACGCATCACCCAGGGGCCCTGTCGCTTCCTTGGAAGAAGTGGGATGGATTATGGTTATCAGGAAGGCACCAACAACTCACTTTTATTGCAGGAGAACTTAGTCCCTGGGCTCCCAGGGGACGGACACACTCTCACACAACCTACACCTACTAAGGCTCCGTGCATTCACCTACTGTCTTCCAAGCCAGCCAGACAGAGGAGAGAGAGCAAATGTGATTAATGCCCCCCCCACACACACCCCAGGGGACCTGCTGGATGTCAAGCAAACCTTCGGGTACCACGGAGCCAATTTCAGTAACAGGTTTAAGGGAGCCCTGAGACGGGAGCAAATGCAGCTGACTCAGCCACTCTAGCCTCCTGGAAGTCCGGAGGGAGCTTCCGGAGTAAAGGAGCTGCAGATTGCTGCAGAGACCAGTGCTGGGGGCAGGGCGGGGGCGGGGGGCTTCCCACTCACACCTCCGCAGTAGCGGGGCAGCAGGGCCCACTGTGGGGACACCCCCCCCCACCGCAGGTGCTACTAAGGGATGGGGGCCCTTTTCCACGCCAGAGAGTTAATGTGGTTCTCAGTCTTGGCCATGGTCAGAACAAAATACCATACTGGATATTCCTAGAGGGCTTTATAGTTTTCAAAGCATTTTCATGATCATTATCTTATTTCATCTTCATGGTAACTTAGTGAAGTAGGGAACAGCATTTCGGAGAGCTTATCGGGTTTGTGGGATTTGTGTTTGTTTGTTTTGCCTCATGGCCATAGGGTCCAGGCTGGAAATCTGAACTTGACATTGAGGCTGGTGTCCTCCCTGCTCTTTCATGTTGTCAACAGATGTGATGAATGTCTTAGCAGCCAGGGTTGTGGCATTGAAACAGGACATCCAGGAGAAGATCCAAGAGTGAAGGGCTTCGAGGCCAGAAAGGCCAGGGCTTGGTTCTGTGGTCTCCCTGCTTACTTTCTGTGTGAACTTGGACAAATTCCTTAACCTCTCTGAGTTTTAGAAAATGATGACATAAGAACATCACGCAAATTAACAAAATAGCTTATGTTATGTGCCAGTATCTGGCAGATACTAAGTTCTCAATAAAAATGAGAAATTATTATTCTCACTTTTCTTTTTGGGAATAAAAAAAAAAATTACCTTGGATAGAAAGGGGAAAAATCTCTCCAGCACCCGGGTTGTCAGAGATTTTCAGAAGATACTATGAATCTGAAGGAGGCAGTAGCAAAAAAAAATCTAGGCCCCAGAATGAGTTGTTAGTACAACCTCATTTGAACTAGCATCTGTTTATTTTATATATATATATATATATATATATATATATATAAACAAAGCGAAAACATGTTGAAGACATTTTTCAGCTTCTGCACCTGGGGCATACCCATTCACCATAGCTGGATGACGGTGGGAGAAGGGAGAACATCAGAGACTCTTCTCAGCATCTCTTGTGCAGAATAAGCAAGTGGACCCCAGTGGGCTGTGAGGAAGGCAGGACCAGCCAGAGGTGAGGGGCAGGCCTTAAGCCTACTCCTGAGCATGTTTTCCTCACATCCCTCCCTCCAGGAGGGTCCGCATCTCGGGCTGTCCCTTTCGGACCTCTGAGAATTACAGGCCTAGGGAACTCACACCAGAAGCAGAAATTGACTCCTCCCTTCATAAGCAAGGAAGAAGAGGCCCAGAGAGGGCAAGGGATCTGCTGGCGGTCACACAGCAACCTCTCATCTTTACCCAACAGTCCAGCACCCACTTGGGCCTCCCAGGCCGTTGTCCACAGCTCCCGAAAATCACTCCAAGCCACAGGCATGGGAGCAGGGGAAGGTCGAGCCCCATCTGCTGAGCAGTCTCTCCCCGGCTGCAGGCTGCGCGCCAGCCTCGGGGAAAAGCGTGTCTTCTGAGGCTCCCTGAGTCCTTGACCAGGACTCGGGCACAATGCAAACAGGAGAACAATGGGGAGTGTGTGAGGGAGCCCAGCCAGAGTGGGTATTGATCATGTTTAAAAAAAGAAACACATACTGAGGAGCACAGAAAAACCTTCCCAATGCACCAGCTGGCCTAGCTAATTAGCGCGGGTGAGCCCGCGTCAGCCACCAGCTCAGAGCCAGGAAGAAAACAACCTGCTCAACAAACAGAACATCTAAGGAGGAACCAAAAGAAAACAACCACTGTCCCCTAACCTCCAGAGAGTTCGTGCGGCCCAGGGAAGGGGGTGGGATGGGGGCAGGAGCCACGGGAGAGGTGGGGATTATTTAAACTCAGATGCACTTTGGGACGAGGGCCAAGGGGGCACCCAGCCCTGAGAAGGGGGTGTCGCCGTGCTGGGGGCCGAGCCGCCCCTTCTCTTCCATGAGGGGAATCTCGTTGCCCTCAAAGCCCTGGCTCTGAGCGCTGCCCGTTTCTGGGGCTCCTTTTGTCCATGCGCTCGGCTTCTCCCGAGCAGCTCCCGGCTGTGGTGGGAAGAAGCAGCGCAGCAGCTGGGTCAGCATGAACTTGCAGCCTGACCTTGGGCAGAAGGCCTCCCCGGTGGTAGGCTGGGCTCGGTGGGCAGACCGCCTGATTGGAACGTTGGTTGCGCCAGAGACGAGGATGTCCAGGGGGCCCCTGAGTTTGACTGAACGCGGCCTGTGCTGGCCTGGCCCGTGGATGACATCACCTGGAGGAAAAGAGCGGTGTGGTCCGTGGAGGAAGGGGAGGTGGGCTGAGGTGAGGGACCAGTGGACGACTGAAGCTCCTTGAATGAGTCAGTTCCGGTTATTTGAGTCCAAAGCTACCAAAAAGTGCAGAGACAGAAGAGAAGGATGACAGATGGGAGGAAGTGAGGAAGGAAGGAAGGAAGGAAGGAAGGAAGGAAGGAAGGAAGGAAGG